>NC_051324.1:74472633-74782129 GCF_015220235.1 Choloepus didactylus | reverse complement strand
ACGCGCGCAGCTCGGGCAGCTCGGCCCCGGGAATGCAGGGCTGAACGCTCCCGTCCCCCCAGGGCCATCAGGAACCAGGTTGGCTCGGCAGGTGAACGCGCTGCCCTCCCCCCTATGTGGGACCTGACGCCCAGGGGTGTAAATCTCCCTGGCAACGGAGGATATGACTCCCGGGGATGAATCTGGACCCGGCACCGTGAGATTGAGAACATCTTCTTGACCAAAAGGGGGAAGAGAAATGACATGAAACAAAGCTTTAGTGGCTAAGAGATTTCAAATGAAGTTGAGAGGTTACTCTGGTGGACACTCTTATGCACTATATAGATAACACTTTTTAGCTTTTAATGTATTGGAATAGCTAGAAGTAAATACCTGAAACTGTCAAACTATCGAACTCCAACCCAGTAGCCTGGACTGTTGAAGATGACTGTATAACAATGTAGATTACAAGGGGTGACAGTGTGATTGTGAAAGACTTGTGGATCACACTCCCTTTATCCAGTGTATGGATGGATGAGAAGAAAAATAGGGACAAAACCTAAATGAAAAATAGGGTGGGATGGAGGGTTTGATTTGGGTGTTCTTTTTTATTTTTAATTCTTATTCTGATTCTTTCTGGTATAAGGAAAACGTTCAAAAACAGACTGGGGTGATGAATGCACAACTGTAAGATGCTACTGTGAACAGCTGATTGTACACCATGGATGACTGTATGGTACGTGAATATATCTCAATAAAAGTGAACAAAAAATAAAAAAAGAACCAGGTCAGCCAAAGTGTCTGCCGCTTCCCTGGGGGGCCCTGGGCTGTGCTGCGTCTGGGGTCCAGGCTGCCCCGGGGCTCAGGGGCCCCGTGGTGGTCTCCCTCATGCCGGGAGCTGGGGCAGGCGGGAGTGAGGGCCGTGGGCTTTCCCACCGTGCCAGGCTGAAGCACTCACACAGAGAATTCCACGCAAGGACTTCTGACGCTAAATTGCAAAGCCGGGCAGTCACGGAGGAATTCCTCAGAAGGCGGAACCCGGAGTTACCACCCGACCCGGCAGCTCCGCTCCCAGGTACGTGCCCCAAAGAACCGACAACAGGGACTCGAACGGGAACGCACAGACCAGCATTCACCTTGGCACGTTCACAATCGCCAAAAGGTGGAAGCAACGCCAGCGTCCCTCGATGGACGGCCAGTCACCTAAACGCGCTCCATCCGCGCGGCAGGGCAATCTCCCCCACAAGGAGGAATGTGGCTCCGACACCTGCAGCCTCGGGGTGAACCCTGGAGACATGCTGAGTGAAATAAACCAGTTGCAAAAGGAAACGTCTAGAATCAGCAAACTCATAAAGACCAGCAGACGGAGGCTGCCAGGGCCAGGGGAGGGAACTAACGGGTGCGGAGCTGCTGTCTGGGGGGTGGGGAAGTTACTGTAGCGGATGGGGAGAACAACACTGAATATAACCAACGCCGGTGAACTCCATGCTTACAAATGGCTGAAACGGAAAGTTTTGTGTTACATGTTACCACCATAAAATTTAAACGCCGACAACGGCACCCCCCTGCCAGGCCCAAGCCCCTGGGCCCACTCCTCTCCGCTCGAGGGCGGAGGGCCAGGAAGGAGGCTGCGGAGCCGGTGGCTGAGCCAGCAGAGCCGGAACCAAGCCAGGATGCCAGCCGTGCCAGGGCCCCGGGTTCCCGGGCAGCACAGGGGGTGTCGCGGCTACAGCGGCCGCCACAGGGCCGTGCCAGCATCGGAATCACGGCTCCCACGGACCAGAGTGTTCAGAGCAGGAAAAAACCACCAAGGAAACCTGCTGCTCCAGAACAGGGCACAGAAACAAACCGTGCACTGTCGGGGAAGGGACCAGTCCATGGCCGTGAGACTGCGCGCGGCGGCTCCTGGCGACGGCGCAGGTGGCCCTGACATGGAACGGGAGAGGCAAGCTGCACGATCTCCATTGTTCTGCTTAGAAACCGTCCGGGCACAGGCACGCCCTTGGCATGGGCCCAGAGTCTGCACAAGGCCCTGCTGTCTGAACTGGAGCCGCTGTCCCCTGCTCCCTCCCCTGCATCCTGCAGAGCCACCTCCTCCACCTCCTGAGCCCCGGCCCAGCCTCTGCTCCCCGCCCTCCGGCCCTCACCTGACTCGTTGCACCTGCAGGTTGCAGCTTTGACACCAGCCCTGGGTGCCACATCCCACACCCCGTACCACCCGTCACAGGGCAGAGCCTCCTTCTGCTTGGGGCCTCCTCTCGGGTGGGCCCAGAGGCAGGCTGTTGGGAAAGCGCAGGGAGGGGACGAGCTGAAGTCACATAAAGAGAAATCAGTGTCAAACGTGCCTGAGCTACCCTGCGGCCACCCAGGGAGCCGAGAGTAGGGGCGACCTTCAGACTCCGAGGGCAGCGTCTCCCAGTGGGCGCCTGGGAAGGACACCTGCAGGCACGCAGGGCTCTAAAATCCATCCCGCTACCCTCTCGAGGAAACTTTACAAGGAGGCAGTAAGACACGAACAGTAAAAGACAAAGGACCCAGAAAGCAGAGGGCTCCTCCTTCCCTACAGAGCAAGTCCCGGGTGGCACGAGGGCAGCCACAGGAAGGAGGGGAAATGACGCGGGCAGATTAACTGGCACGGCTGACGGTACCAGGGGCTCCTGAAGTTTGGTCTGAGGGTTTCGGGCTAAGTTAATGATAACACATGGAAAACCCAGCAAACGAAGCACTGAGGCAATTATTAACTCCAGGGAAAACAAAGTTGCGCAAGAAAAAAAGCAAAACAAAAACCCATGAACTATAATATGAAAAAAAAAAATCAATAGATGGAACTTCATTAAAATTAAAAACTTTTGCTCCTCAAAAGACACTGCTAAAGGCAAAGTAAACCCGATTGGAAGAAAATATTTACAAAATATGTAACTGACAAAAAGCTTCATATCAACAATTTCTCCAACTCAATATAATAGAGTCAACAACCCATATGTAAAGAATTTTTCCAAACTCAAGAATAAGACAAACGACACAATAAGAAAAGGGGCAAAGATTTGAAGGAATTTCACCCAGGAAGATAGGAGAGTGACAAGCATGTGAAAAGAGGCTCAACATCCTTAAATAGCGAAACATGAATTTGTTCTAGTCAAAAACTGGAAGCTTAAATGTCTGTCAACAGGTGAATGGAATACAACGGAATATTATTCAGCAACAGAAAGTAACAGCGTGGACAACTCTCAAAATAATCATTCTAAGTGAAAGAAACCAAACAAGGAAAAAGCACGTGCCTGTGAGTCCATTTATATAAATCTCCAGAAAACACACACGCCACATCACAGTGGCGGAAAGCAGACAAGCGGTAGCCCGGGGAAGGGTCCCCGGACGTGGGGAGGGGTCACACAGGAGCCCGGGGAGCACTGGGGGGCGACGGGTGTGGCTGACAGCCTGACCGCGGTGGTGTTTTCACGATCGGTCGGCACCTGCCGCACTGTACACCTAACGTGTGCCGCTCACTGCACTTCAACGATGCCTCAAAAAAGCCGCAAAACGACCACAGTGTACTACGGATCAATTTGTGATAATTACATTGGGCAGGGTGGTATAAAAAAGCTAAATACAGATCCATAATAGGAGTTCATCAGATAACGTCTAAAACTTAAAAACAAAACAGTATAAGCCTGTTTCTCGAACATTAGGAAGCACGTGCTAAGAAAAGGCGCAGAGAGCTGCAGGCGTTTGCTTCTGAGACGGGGACAGGGCAGTGAGGGGGCCGTGTCGTCTTCAACCTCAGCTCCCACCGTGCGATCCCCCAGTCCCACCTCACCCAAGAGCCCCGAGGACCCCTGTGCACACGAGGCAGCAGCCACCATGGATGATCGCACAGACGGGCCCCCCATGCTGGGGGACCCACTCTGCCATAACGTGCTCGCGAAACTCTGACCCGCCACTCAGGTGACCCCAAAAGCCATGTTGAGCCAAAGAAGCGAGTTCAAGACGGCAAACAGTGCACGACAGCGTTTAATGAAATGCCAGGCTACGGCCACCCAGAGGCAGAAAGGGGATGAGGCTGCCACGGGCCGGGGGAGGGAGCGGGGCGTGACCATGACAGTCATGGGGTCTCCTTAGTGGAGATGAATGTGTTCTAGAATTGACCATGATGATGGTGACAACTCTGCAAACGTACGGAAGCCACTGAAGGTGCCACTTCAAATGTGCATGTTTTATGGCATGTGGATTACAGCCCAATAAAGCTGTTAAAAAATAGACCCTGGTGCAGGGCTGGCTCTTGCGGGTCACCAATGTGGACGCGCGGTAGGCGGTCATCTCCTCTGGCTAATTCCACTCCCAGACACGCCCTGGAGGAGCTTTCAGGAGCCACTCGCAGACTGGGGCTCCGGGATTAAAACAGGAGCCCTGCGGAGCTCTCGGAGTGGACGGAGGGGTGTCGCTCCCGGAGCACCCCTCTCCCACAGCCCAGGCCCTTCCTGCACTGACTCCAGGCTCGGTGCGCTCCAGTCTCACCACCGAGTGGGCAAGCGCACTCTCCCGGGGGCCTCTGTCCTCGTGCACCCTCCCCATGGCCTGAGGAGTAAGACTGACCAGGATGAGGAAACGCCCCTGGTGCAGACACGGAGGCGCGTGTGCGAACACACCCAGGGGCTCACACAGACACTCGGCTTCCCCCCAAGGGCTTGGAACGGCTGCGCTGCCAGGGGGCCTTGTCCAAATGCCACAGACCAGAGCGGGCTCACGAGGGGCCAGTGGGAGGAGCGAGGGGACTGGACATGGTGGGGTCACATGGGAGCTGTGGCCTCATCCATCTCCCCCAGCCGGGCTTGGGTGTGCGGCTGGACCAGAGCGGGGCGCCCGGCCCCCCCTCAGACCCTCCACAGTCTCAAGGGGCCACGGCCCGCCCTGCTCGCTGTCCACAAGAGGGACAGGGTCTCCCACCCGGTCACGAGCAGTGAGGAGGGCAGTGCTGCCTTCCAGCCAGTGGACCCAGGCCCCATCCTGCGAGCTCGGGGCTGCCCTGGGAACCCAAACCCCAGCCTCGGTCCCTGCGCCCCCTGCCTCCCACAGCGTCACCCCGGCAGTGTCCACGGTGTGCCTGCTCGTCCCATGCAGACCCAGACAGCACTGGCACTGTGCGCCGGCCGGGGTTACAGCACGAACAGTGCACAGCCCAGGGGCCTGCCTGAGGGCACAGTGCCCACGGCACCCAGGACCCTGGCTGGCCACGGCCACCAACACGTGGGGCCTCTGGACCCGAAACGAGGGCACGGAGGCAGTGACCACATAGCCCTGCAGCCGCGAGCCTGCTCGCTGGCGTGGATGTTGGGGAAAGCACAGAAGGGGGTGAGCATGAAGGCAGGCTCTGCGTGAAACAGGGACCCCAAACCCTGAGACCTGCCCCCCACCCAGGCCTCGCCTGAGTCCAGGGGAGCACCTGCCACTGAAGAGTCAGCACTGCCTCCACCCACCCCAACAGGCTGCCCGAGGCACACAGACGCCCGCACGGGGACCTGCAGCCAACCCCACGGCCGCGGTCCAGGGACCCGGGGGCCTCAGTGTCACGACAGAGGGCAGGGTGGGGAAACCCAAGGCCTCCCGTGCCAGCGCCGGCCCCCATTCGGCGAAGGCCGGTCCCCCCACGACAGCCCGGCCGAGGATCACCCCCACAGCCGCAGCACCTGACCAGGGCAGCCAGCAGCCCCCCCGTGGCCCCAGCAGAGGGGACCCCAGGCCTCCCATCCCAGAGGACCAGGGGAATGTCGGCTGGACCTGCTGCTGCTGCTACAACCCTGGTCCCTGCGGGAAGTTTGCGGAAAGCAGGAAAAGCATAAAGAAAACGGAACTCTATCACGGGAGCCCCCACCCAGGGAGGACTCGGCTACACTCCGCAGCGGCCGCCTCCGTTTGCTGAGACGTGCTGTTATGGGATGGCCTTCCCCACGCAGCGTTACGCCGGAAACGTTCCCCACAGGGGTCAACAGTGGTGGAAAACGTCGTCAGCGACGACACGCCATCGCCTGAGCCTAACGTTTCACGCCCGTCTCCGGGTCAGGGACCTGCGTTTGGCAGTGGCACCAAGGAGGACCCGCCCGCCCCCGGCCGCCCAGCGGGCACTCCGAGTGGCACTCTGAGGGTGTCTCCACGGGACTCCCCAGCTCTGAGGGTTACTGTCATGTTTAAATCTTTCTGTATTCAACAGGTAAAACCTGATTCTGTATCAAAGGCCAGACCCAGGGAGGCCCAGGCCCGTCCAGGCCCGTCAGACGACTCGGGGCACTCCCGGCCGTGCGTGGGTCTCCAGGACTTACCGAGCTCTTTGGAGCCCTGGCTCTCGCTGGCCAGCTCGCCCATCTTCACCAGGGCGTCGAAGTAGCCCTTGGCGGCGTACGTCACACCTGGGAGAGAGGGAGAGGCAGCCGGTCACTCCCAGCGGAAGGGTCCCCGACAGCGAACCCAGGGCACAGCGGGCCGACCCCCGCGCCGGCCGCGCCCAGGATCCTCCGACTCGACTCCTGCCTTGGACTCAACTCGCTCCTCGTGGATGTGCTCAGCTCAGTGCGGTCACAAGGGTGCCTCTTATTTATAAGAACACAGTGTACAGCTCAGGCCAGAGCGATTCAAGTCCAGCTACCGAGCGCGGCTCCTGGCTCGGGTTATTTGGCGAGGGGGAGGGCAGTGCACGCTCTACTTCTGGGGACGCGGAATGAGAACGACAGCTGGCAGGCGTGTGGGTCACGGGCCGCCCCTGCGGGAGAGGGAGAGGGGCTTCCTGGCCTCAGGGTGAGATGTGTAGGGGCAGTAGATCGCTGCTGTCGAGGGCGGCCGAGGTCACTGCTGCGTGGTGCCTGTCAGAGCTGAGACGTGGCTGCGGAAAGCTCACTGCCCGGTGGAGTCCCGCACCCACAGCCTGGCACAGCGGAAGCACGACTGGAGGGCGGCCTCCTCCTCCGGGGCCGTGCGAGAGCCCCTCATGCTGCACGGGGTGCCTGGCTGAGCCCTTCACAAGGGGTGGGTGCGCCCCAGGAGCCGGCCGCGGGGAGCAGGAGGCAACAGTGTACTTAAAACTCCTGATTCATCCTCCACAGAACGCGGTTCGGGCCGTAACTGGGCACTCCGTGGAACCTCGTCTGTATAGTTTTCAATCAAGGACACCCAATTCGTTCTGCAGCGCGGGCTGCTGCCGGCTGCTCGCCCAGGACTGAGAGCTCCGGCTCCAGGGAAGAGTGGGCTTCTCAAATGACAGAACCCAGCCAAAGGGGGGCTCGGGACCCCGAGCACAGCGGAGATGACGACAGTGACCTGGACGGCCCAGCTCTGCCCCACAGGACAGTGAAATGGAAAATGCTCAAAACAGGAAGAGGAAGGAAACCTCCCAAGGTCCATACACAGTTCCCAGCAGAACCTAACGGCACACCAGTGGGAGGCAGAAGGGGCTGGAAGGAACCGGGCCTCGGGGGCGAGGAGCTGGGGCACACCATCGAGGCGGGTACCGAGGACCCCTGCCTTCCACGAGTCACTGGTGGGGGCGTCCCTAGTGAAGAACAGTTGGGAATGAACCCCACTCAGAGGGAGCCTCGGACAGGGGGACCCCTGAGAACTTCGGGTACTGAGAGTCCACAGACCGTGGGTGAAAAAGAGGGTCACCCTCAGGCTGCAAGACCAGGTCCCAACTGTGTGGAGCACGAGAAAAACCAGACGCAGCTGGGAAAAGGTGAGAAAGTCAGGCCACACTGAGAGGGGACGGGAACGAATATCGCTCGGAGAATCTGATCGTCACGAGACAACAGGAAACACCGGGGCCTGACACCCAAGCTCGTCTCTGAGTTAATCTCAAGGCCGAGTCTCCTCCAGCTCTGACTCAGAAGCCTCTCCCCCGTCAGTCTCCCCCGGTTGATCGAAATCCCAAGCAAGAGGCAGGATCAGCCACCATCAGAGCTCACGAGGAGCTGGGTGCAAGCCGTACGCACGACCCCCCGGGACCTCAGGCGGTGGATGCCATGGAGCTGAGGATGCAGACCAGGAGGGCGGGCAGGGGGAACCACAGACAGAGCAGCACGGGGGCACCAGCCAGGCACGAGCCCCTCTCCAGCCCACGCTGAAACCCAGGGGCTGCCCACAAGGCCGGGGCAGGGAGACACTGAGCCCAGTGAGCTGCCCTGTGGGTGGCCACTGTCGCCCGGGCAGGAAGGAAGTGCAGGGCAGAGCACTCCGCTGGCCAGGACTGACCCATGTCAGTGGCATCTCCCCAGGGCACGGGGTCCCTCTGCTCGCCCCCTGCACGGGGAGGAGGGCACAACCCCCAGGAGAGCCAACAAGGGGCCCCGAGCACGGCCCGTCCTGTCTGCCAGGGACACCTCATCTCTCGATGAAAAGAACCAGAGCTGACGAACTCGCTCGCCCCTGGGCCTCTAACCTCGTGCCCCACCTGACCAAGCCAGATGCCTGAACTGGACCACAGCCTCTGCCAGACAAACGGAGGTGATGGACCCACAGACAAGATGGAGCCCAGAGGACTGGTTGTGGCTGGCAGAGAGCACTCCTCACTTTGGAAATAGGTTTCTCCCCTACCAGGTACTTTGCATATAAAGATGCTGGTGTTAGGCTGTCGGCCCGACACCCTGCCTGGAGGCCCACGCCAGGGGTCAGCACCCCAGAGAGGAGCCGGTCAGCACCCGGGATGGAACGCAGGTGCGCCGTGGACCCGCTGTAGTCATCCCCCACCCACGGCCGTCCTCGGGAGGGAAGGGCCCGGGGGTTCTGCGACGAACCTGCCTGGCCGGACGGGGGTGGGGGCCTGGAGCCGACCGTGAGTGGAACTGCCTGGCGTTGCCACAACCGGATCTCCTGGAGCACAACTGCGGGAGATCACTCCATCCAGGGAACTGGCAGCCCAAACCCCAAGCCGCCACCGGTGCCAACCACTGAACTGAAGCCCCAACCCCTCTAGTTTCAAAACGATTTGGAAGGACAGAAGCCCAGAGCCCACCCTCCTCTGTCCTTAGGGGTCACTGACTAAAAGCAGAACCTAGAGCCGAGCCCCTCAGCCAGGCTGCAGGGAAGCTCAGCCCACAGCCAGGGGGACGCTTCAGAGCCCATGGGCCACCGAGGGGCGGCCCCTACACCTGTGTTCAGCGCTCTCAGCAGGTTTTGTTTCTGGAACCAAGTCCTCCTCCCGCTTCCAGTCAAACCCTCGGGTTGTGCCGAGGTCCATCCGCCGGCAAGCTGGGCTGGAGGCCGTGCCCAGCCCTGGGAAACCCCGTGGCTCCCAGCACGCGGCCCTGGGAGCACCAGCACTACCTGCCAGGGCTTTCTCATAGTTCTTCCCCATGGCGATGAAGTTCCGGAGGCTGGGGTTGAACTGCTCCATGATGGTCTGCAAGAGAGCAGAGAGGGGAGAGCAGGTTACTGTCACCGTAAGGCCCCACGGCGCTGGGAGTGTCCCCACCTGAACAGCAACTCCAGTGGAGGCCTCGTGTGCCGGCGGACAAGGCCCCGGGGCCGCGGACCAGGCCCCGTCCCACCTCAGCCCCTTGCTGAACATCCTGAGCGAACGGCCGGCCGGGGCCCCCGAGCTCAAGCGCGTGCAGTGGGGCGTGAGCGCGTCGGCCGTGTGGGGTTTCTGCGGATTAAACCAGCGACTCACGCACGAGGGACAGTTTGGGCATGTCCTGGCGATCACAAGCGGCACCGTGAGGGGCCCCCACCAGCCACACACAACTGCCAGGCGGCCCCCCTCCCACGGAAACCTGAACACGCCAATTACCAAACACGAGCTCTGCTGAGAGCCGCGGCCCAATCGCAAATACCACGTGACGAACAATCCAACAGGCTCCGATCTGTTTGCCTGGATGGAGTGGAGTCTGGATGCCGAATCAGCAATTCCCAGACTAAAGAAATTAGATTTCCAGCATGTAGGCCAAATAAATGTTTTAATTACAAGGCACGAAAGCAGGCACACGCCAAACAACAGCCAAACGAGAATTCCAGCGGCAGGATATGCGCTGACAGTCAACAGCGAAGCAGAAGCCGGCAGGAACCCAGGAAGGAAACTTTAAAAAGAAAACCCGTCTCCACCACCTCCGAGGTCTCCTCCGAGGTCTCGGGTAGTTTATGATAACACAAATCTGATCTTTCCTGGGGATAAGACAAGAACAAAGCACGGAGGAAGGAAACCCCCACCCCGTCGCAGACATGGGGGGGCCTCGGGACCCCTCCCTGGGCCCAGTCTGTGGCGCCCTCCCCCAGCCTCGATCTGCAGGCCCCAGCCCCCGGCAGTCCCCTCCTGTGCCCACAGCCCGTGGGACCAACACAGCAGATGAGCAGGGCTTTCAAGGAAACTGAAGACACCCCCACCGTGGGCCCCGAAAACCCGTTTGGCTTGGGCCCCCCTCCTGCCTGGGGTGAGCCCGGGAGCGCCCACTGGGAGCGGCAGCCCATGTTCCTGGTGGGGTGAGGCTCTCCGACCACAGCCCCTGGCTCGGGTCCAGCAAGGAGCCAGGCTCACTGAATCCTCCCACTTTCCAGAACACTCAGCTCAAAACCCATCCCCACCCGCTCTCCACCGTGCGGTGAACCGGGGACGGTCGGACCTCCCAGCTGCATCCACGGGCAGGTCACCCCCTCCCGGGGCAGGCAGGGTCTGGGGCATGGCTCCCGTGGACTGGCCCAGCGCTAGGAAGCAGCAGTGACCAAACCGGACAGAGTCCCCAATCTGAGAAGGGACACCCCCCATATAACACACCTGATAGTGACCAGCGTCGTGGGAAACAAGGCAGGATGGGGGTGCGGGCTCCATGGAGGTGGGGAAGGGGCCTCAGCAGAGACCTGAAGAGCTCGGAGGGCACAAGACGGTGCTGAGCAGGAGCAGCAACAGCGGGGTGGGGGGCCAGGGTTGTGTGCACCCTCCCGACGGGGTGGGCTGATGCCATGGCCCGAGGTCCACTTTAAAAGGCTCCCCCAGGGTGCGGTGGAGGTGGGATCTTACAAAGGGCCCCACCAGCCACTCAGTCATTGGGGTGAGAAGTGAGGGGAGCTTGGGCCAGAGAGGAATGGGGAGGGGGCTGGATTCCGGCATGTTCTGACAGATGGGAGTGAGGGAGGGAGAGGCCTGGCAGGGTCTGCGTTGGGGCCACGGCAGCCAGCAGGAGTGGCCTACAACATGTGACACCTAAGGAGCACCTCCAAAGTCAGTGGGCAGGGACACACAGGCAGCTGGACAAGACGGATGTGGTGTCTGGGGCGGGGGCTGAGCCAGAAACACACATCTGGACATGACTGGCGTCAAGGAGAGAGACACACGCAGCTGGGTGAGCCCACACAGTGCTCTTCTGCACCTCCGAGTCCCACGCGTGGCGGCGGGTCGCTGTTGAGAACTGGGACCTGCTTTGCCTGCTTGTCCGATGGGTGGGACAGGAGCGGGGACAGACCCTGGGAGAGCAGCTGTGGGTCTTGGTTCAGGTGACGCAGGGCGGGGAGGGGATGCGTGCACGTCCGCCTGTGTGCTGCCCTGTGCCCGTGTGTGCTTGTGCCCGGGAGTGTGTGTGCACGCGTGCACCACGCTGCAGCCTACGTCTTCCCTTCTGTGAGTAACAGACGAGGCCTGAGGGCACCGGCCTGGAGAGCAGGGAACCCTGTCACACAGCTGGGCCGGCACCTGGGCAGGAGGGAGGTTCAGCCCAAGATCACTCGAGTTTCGTAAACATTCCAGTGGCGGCAGGAACAGGCCAGGAGGCACCAACCCCGTGTGACACATGGACGCAGCCTGGGGTTTCACTTCCTTCCAGGGGCAGCCAAGCCGAGCCCAGGAATGTGGGAGCAGTTGGGAGCGGCGCCGAGTGCAGCCACAGCACCCGGGCACAGCCGCCCGGCCCACGCCTGCTCGGGAAGGGGCCGGCCCACTGGGACGCTGCCCTGGTCACCTGGGGCCACGGTGTTGGCCTGGAGGAGGCGGTGGCGGCTGCATAAATGGCACCCAGCTGACATCCTGGGAGTGGATTCACTGCCCGGCGGACAAGGCGCTTCTCCCGGACAGCTCTGCACACCAGCGCCAGCCCCGGACCAGAACACAGGCCTTCTGCAGCACCTGCCACGGGTGTTTGCAATCAACAGTCACCGACCCTCCTCCCCGTCACTCAAGGCCAAGTGCGGACACGGCTGGGAGGGAACCCACCAGCCCATGAAAAGGCCCAGCCTCTCCAGTGGGGACAGGGCCCTCTCTAGAGCCCCTGAGTCCCCCATGTGTCATGGGGCTCCCCCCAACCACATCCTGACCCAGTGCCCCGCGCCGTCTTGGTGGGACAACAAAGCCGGGCCTGCACCGACCCCAGACACCAGTGCCCCGGCCCACGCCCAGCCCAGCAGAGGGACTGAGCACCCAGACCCACCCCTGCTGGCCAGTTCCCTTGACCCGGCCACGGGTGTCCATCCAGCCTCGCCTGTTAAAACCACCCAGGCAAGACAGATAAACGTGCAGGACAGACTGCCTCCTTCAAAGGGGAGCTTGTGACGTAACAGCTGCAGCTTTCCACGTGGGCTCTTGGCTGGGATGCAGACCCCAAAGGCCCCCCGGCCGGCACTGCGGGCCTCTCCCCGCCGCAGAAAGGGTGCTGTTCCTGTCAGAGGGGGCGGGAGTTTCTTCAGGTTATCACACCCCAGGGCGCGTGAAAGCAGAAAAACAAGGAGGGCTGGGAGCAAAGACGAGGCGTCTGGGGCTGCGGCAGAGAACGCAAACTTCCCCGCGCGGCACAGCTCGGCACGTGGTCCGGCTCCCCGCGCTGGGGGCACGCCCAGGACCCGTCACGCTGTCTGGCTTCTGCATTGGGGCGTGGAGGTCCGGGGTGCCACGGGGCACCCAGAAAGCTGCCGGGCTCTACCTGACAGCACAGGCAGCTACGACACAGCAGTGGCCAGTGTCACTCCCGACTCCATACCCGGGACAGACACTTGGAAAACCGACACCTGTGCAAATCCCGCTGCTGCACCACAGCCGTCAGGGGTGTTATTCCATGGCTTTCGTGGGCCAAGGGCTACACAGCATCGGCACCTTCCTGCGTTTATTCATTTGCTCACCTGTTATTTACTATGGAACACCTTTCACGGGCCAGGTGCAGGGCTGGGGCGCTGGGGAAGCCTGCCAGGGGCTCTCAGACCCCCACAGCAGGTGCACGCTGCACACGGACCCTGAGGCTGTTCATAAGCTCAGGCAACACTGGGCTCCCCTGACCCTGTTGGGGCCTCAGCTCTGTGTCCCCAGGGCGGACGCCAGCCGTCCCTACTCTGGCCGCCCCAAACCCCTGGCTGCGGGAGGGCACAGGAGCGGCCGAGTCCACCAGCTGTACGGGGTGGCCCTGCCAGGAAGAGGGGAAGCCGCCGTGCCCTCGCGAGCCTGTCTGCCTGGCGAGCTCCCAGCTGGACGCTGCCGTCCGGCCGCACGGCCACTCTGATTTACTCCCATCCCAGGTCTGCCTGGCCAGCGAGGGCTCGGGGGGTGGACAGCCATGCCCTCCCCAACTTGGGGAACCCAGGGAGGGTGGCCAGCGTCTTTACAGGAAGGGTACCCGCCAAGGGACACTGCTCTGTCCCTGGGGGTCCGTCGTCTGCCAGCTCAGGAATCTGTTTGTTCCTCGGCTCTGATTCCTGGTTCGTGGCCCCACTCCAGCACTTTCCTGCCAGGGCTGCCACCAACAAAAAAGAAAGTTTCTCTGCTGACAGCGGGAAATGACCGTCCCCTGCTGTGTCCCCTCTGGCTGCGTAGGCAGAGCGGGGGAGGTGCAGGGCGGGCGAGACCGTGTGTGCGTGTGCGTGTTCTCCGTGTGTGCTGGACATGCCGCAGGGCGACTCAGAGAGGGGGGGGGGCCCGGTCCGGTCCCTGGGGGCCCGTCCTGACCTACAGATGGGCAGAGTGGGAGCCTGCGTGTGCCGAGGGAAAGGATAACACACAAAAGGATAGACGCTGTGTGACTCTGCTGGGATGAAACATCTAGAGCAAGTAAACCAGACACGGGAGGTGACGGGAGGTGACAAAGGCTGAGGGGAGTGGCTCCTACTTATGGGGCACAAGGTTTCTGTTTGGGGCTTTTGTAGTTAGGCCGTAACGTTGTAAGTGTGACCAACACCACTGAACCATACAGACCCAGACACCCCAGCTTGGCCCTCAATCCACGCGGACCCCAAGGTGTCCCCCCGCCAGGGGTGGCCGGGCCAAGCGAGATGCCCTTGCCATGCCGGCAACTCGCGGCTGCTTTGGGAGCTCCCCGCACCCGCTCTGGGAGGCCTGAGAAGCAGGCTAGCTCGGCACCCCAACACCTCGCTGGGGCCCAGCTCACAGGAGCCCCAAGACCGCACAGGAGCCAAATCACTCATGGGGACCAGACAAACCCCCAACAGACGGGCCGCCAAGCAGCAGAGTCTGAACACGGGACCGAGAGCCGGCACCTCCTTCCCGTCCGGGCCACATCCTGCCCGTCCCGACTTCAAAGGGCCTGGCACGAGGCCGGAGCCCAGGCACGGATGCCCCAGCAAGCAGGCAGGGGCCTCGGGCCTGGACCGGGGCGAGGGCCTTCCAGCGGCTAAGGTCAGCGGGCTGAGCTCTGCCGGGACCCACACTCCTGGCCGAGGGGCGCCTTAATGAGACCAAGCGTGCTGGTGCAGGAACCTTAGGGTGGTCGTCACCCAGGACAGGCCCACTCAACCTGGACCAGCCAGGGGCAGCCCCCTGCCCACTTCCAGCCGTGAGCTCACTGAGTGTGAGGTCTGACTTCTGTTTTACCCACTAGAACATTCCAAGGCCAACGACCCACCAGTTCCTGAGGAAACTCTGACCTGATTCCAGCAGCTCAGCCTCCCAGGTGACAGGTGGGGTCACGGCCTCAGAAAGGTCAGGGGGTCCGAGCCAGCCTGTGCCAGTTTGGATGTATTACGTCCCCCAAAACACCATTATCTTTCATGCAATTTTGTGGGGGTGACGTATTAGTGTTGATTACATTGGAATCTTTGTTTCCATAGAGATATGACTCAATCACCTGGGAAAGACCTTCGGATAGTTTCCCTGGAGGTGTTACCCCACCCATTCAGGGTGGGTCTTTATTAAATCACTGGAATCCTATAGAAAAGTTCATAGAGGAGCTCAGAGCAACTGAGTGACATTTTGGGGAGAGCCGCAGCTTACAGAGACATTTTGAAGGCAGCCGTTGAAAGCAGAGATTTGCTGATGCTTTGGAGATACTAACCCAGAGTTTGCCCCAAGAAACTAACAGACATTTTGGAGAAAGCCATTTTGAAACACAACCTGAGAACAAGCAGACGCCAGCCACGTGCCTTCCCAGCTAACAGAGATTTTCTGGGTGCCAAAGGCCTTTCTCTGGTGAAGGTGCCCTATTGTTGATGCCTTACTTTGGACATTGTATAGCCTTAAAGCTGAAATTGTGTAACCAGATAAACCCCTTTTATAAAAGCCGATCCACTTCGGGTGTTTTCCAAATGTTGGCATCAGCAAACCAGAACACAGCCCAAGGTGGGCACCACTGACAGGGACCCTGGGCCCCCTGGAAATTGCAGGCGGCAGCCAGGGCAGCCTCGGCCTGGACCCCGCAGCTCTGTACCACCAGCCTCTCTGCTCTTAGGAGAGTTTCCCGCTCTGAACCCTAATGGTGCCAGCTAATGCCCAGGCAATGCCTTTTACATGCCAGGAAACAGTCATCTCATTTAATCATTCCTGGGAAAACCGTGGCACAGATGCACCACAGCGTGTCCCAAACCCGCAGGACTCCCGGACGGAGAGCCAGAAGCAGCAGGTGCTGGAAGCCAGGGGCCCCGGAGTCAGATGCCCCGGTTTGGATCCCATATGCAGGCGCCGCTGGAGAGAGGGGAGCTCCCGGCGCCACCGTGGGGCCACGGGAGGGCAAACGAGGTCATTGGCCTGCCGGGTTACCCCAGATCACCCGCAGGACGCCCTGCCCCGGCTCCCAAAGGTGCCGTCTGCCGCGTCAACACAAACCTGCCCGAGGCACTGGCCCCCACTTCACTGCTGCTCCCAGGCAGGGCCTCTGCGGGGCCACCCGAAATCGGGGCTCCAGTCCCCCAACTCCCACCGGCCTGAGTCTCCGTGACTGCCCATCAGCCCCCGAGGGCACCAGGACAGGCCTTCCCCAGGGGCCAGGAGGGGACCAAGCAGGTGGGGCCAGCAGCCTCTTCCCCCGCCAGGGAGCCGTGCCGGGGTCTGAGATCCTTGCACCTGGGGGGGGCGGCCCAGGGTCCACGCTCTTTCCAGGTGTTTCTAACCCCCACCCCCACCCCGCTGGGAGGCAGGGGAGCACACGCAGCAGTGCCACCTCGGGCCCCCTGGGGCAGGGGACGCTCGCCTCTACCGCCATCCACCCTCCTGTCCCCTCACGTCATTTGTCACCTCTCACGGCACAAGCGTCTACAAAATCCCAAGATGCTTTACAACCCCCACATTGAGCCAGGCTGTCGCCGGCGGGGACACACGGGCACCGGCGCCCACTGGCTGAGCTGGTGCACGTCCCTCCATCCCTGGTGTCTTGGTCCTCGAGCCACTCGAGGGCCATGTGAGCAAGGAGCAGGAACCCTGCCTGGGCCTGAAATACTGCTGCTGATGCTTCCTGACAGATAAGAAAATGCCAGCAACAGGGACAGCAGGATGGCTGTCCAGCGAGTGGACAAAACCCCAGCGACGTCTTCGGGGTGAGCTCCGTCCCCGGCACCCCTGGGGGCCGAGGGGATGCCTGGGAGCCTCCCCCAACCCCAAGGCTCCCTCCCCACCTGGTCGGAGGGCTCAGGGCCCAGGGGTGGGTACCAGGTGCAATAGCCAGGCGCTGACACTCGGAGGAGCCAGGCTGAACGAGAGGCAGGTTCAGGAAAACCCTACCAACTTGTTCCACGTATACCTGATACACGATCGTTCAAAAGCCCGACCAGGTAATTCTGAAAGAACCATCCAGTAAGCATGAAGCAAACATCCCCAGTAAGGAGGCAGAGCTCTGCTTTAACAAGTGGCACTTGTCCTCCCACCGGCTTGCATCCGATGGCGTCTACAACCGAGCGTCCGTTACATTCGCTGGAAGATCCACGGAGGGCGCCAGGTACGGAACTTTCTACACCCAGTGCCCTGTGGGACGGCGGGAGAGGGGCCTCGGTATCCTCAGTCCAAGGCCCCTGCGCTCCCACCCCTGCCCCTGCTCCTCACAGCCCCAAGCGCCCCTGGGGCTTCCTGGCCGACCCCGTGCAACACCACGGCCTCTAGGGACAGCAGGACAGACGCCTCGCGCTGAGCTTGGGCCTGCCCAGGCTAGCCCTCACCCTCACCTCCGCCTGCCCGCGCGCCTCAGCGAGGCAGGACTGCGTCTGCTCGGGGACATGAGCGGCCCCCTCCGGGGAGCCCCTGGAGGGCCTGGCGGCTGCTCGCTGAACAGGAGGGAGCACGCCCAGAGAGGCCGTGAGGGGGGCCGGCGCAGGCCTCACTCACTTCCAAGTATCCAGGGCCACCCCCAGGCCCGGCCTCTGGTCCAGGAGCTGAGCACGCGGCAGGCCAGGCCCAGCGGCAGGGAGCAAAGCGGGCCCCGGACGGTCCAACTGTGGGGATGGGGGGATGGACAGACGGACAGACTTTGCATTTAAGAGACCCTCAGCTGCCCAGGCCGCCCCTCCTGGGTAGAGCCCCCTCCCCTGCCCGAGTCATCTCGCAGCTGTGCAGGTGTGAATCAGAGCTCGGGGGACGGGCTGTGTCGGTGGAAGGTGCCGGATCCATCCCGCTCTCTGTAATTACCACGGGGCGGGGGCAGCTGCTTGCAGAGGTGCTGAGGTGGCAGCCCACAGGCCGAGCCTTGATGCGGGGACCCCACTCAGGACAAGGCGGCCATGCGGGGAGGCACCTGGGCGGTGCACAGGTCCGAGGAGGCAGTCGGGGCCCCCCAGGCGGCAGCCTGAGGCCCCACCAGACCCGATGTGGCATCTGTGCCTGACAGGGAGGGCGCAGGCAATGCCGCCCAGGGCTGCCGGCGGAGACGGCAAGGCTGAGGGGACCAGCGAAGGGCATCACCCCATCCACCCACCACCCACCACTGCGCAGCTGCTCCCGAGACAGGCCCCAGTGCCCTGCCAGCCTGCCTGCCCCTGCAAGGTGACCTGTCCCAGCCCCGAGCCAGTGCCGCCCAGGCCCGGGCAGCAGTGCTCAGCCCTCGGGAGACTGAGGTGAAGTGGGGCAGCGCCAACACAGGCCCCACGGCACCAACACAAGACCTGTGGCACACACCTGCCAATCTCCCCCTCACAATGACCCCTCGGGTCACTGGCCACTGGGCAGCCCCCCAAGGCAGTGCTGAGCCCAGGCTGACCTCCCCAACAAAGGACACCTGCTGGGGTCAGGGCCCCACGGGGACACTCTCCTGACCCAGCGGAACACCTACAGGCCCGAGGCACCCCCTGGAAGTGCCTGCTCCCCTCATCTGCAAATGCCACGTGTGCAACACCCAGCTGGCCATGGTGCACCGATGGGCCTTAGGGACACATCCCAGGACGGTGCGTCAGGAGCGGCAGCCTCGGGGTTTGCAGGGGAAAGACTGCCCAGTGGCTTGGGGGGTTCCAGCTGGGAGGCCGGGACTGGAGCCACATCCTCAGGTGTGGGGAACCAACCACCCAACAGAAAAGCCCCCGTAACACGCCGGCACGGTTCTAAAGTCACGTGCAGCCAGGCGCTCAGCGCACCACGACTCTCCTCCTCAGCCAAGTGGGCACCTGCACCATCTGCTGCCCCAGCAGGTGCCCCCTTGCCAAGGAAATGCCCATCAGAAACTCCACCTCACCGTCTCCAGACAGGAGCTGCAAGCCCTGTGTGCCGCGCACGCCAGGGTGCTGATGGTGGCCGAGACGCAGTGTGGCCACCCGGCCATCTGCGGTTTCAGCAACAGAGCATGGGGGCTCCCTGAAACACTCACTGGAGAAGTGGGAGAGTGGAGAAGAGCTAGCAGGGCCTTGGCAGCCACGCCTCAATCCGCAGGTCAGGGGAGGGACACCCCCCAGCCAGAAGCCCGGGGGCACACGTCAACCTCCTGGGCAGCTGCAGCACAGCCAGGCTGGGCTCCCCATGACAGCCAGAGGGCCCCTGGTGACCCCCTGGCTGCACTTCTCCAAGGACCAAGAGCCTGAACCCCACAAACAGCCACACGGAGAACAGCCACCAAAAGGATGTGACTGGACGTCCCCTCAAGCTCTACTCCCCGTCGTGGGACCTCAGGGCAATTCCTGAGAAGATGCCGGAACACCATGAGGGTCACTAGCTTGCTCAAGAGCCCGGGCTTCTCTCCGGGTCCAAGCTTGTGAGAAAGCTCTGCTGTGACAGCCGCGGGCAACAGACGTCAGCTTCTACCGGGGCCTCGGCACCGGGGAACCAGTCTCAGGTGGGCACAATTCCCACGCAAGCCAACAGCCGTGTGAGAGAGCAGCCCTCCGTCCCCTTCCTGGGGCAGTCACCAGGCAGGACAGACAGCCCCTCCTCCTGCAGGGCCCGGCCCACTGCCTGCCCGGGGCCCCATCAAGGCTCTCGGGGTGGTTTCCGTTCCCTGCCTTCCCCTTCCCCTCCTGTGAACTTCCCCGGGGATACGACCCCCAAGGGAACCAAGCTACGGGCCAAAAAGGTGACAGTCCCAGTTACGGCCGCGGGGAGGCCACCCAGACTGCACGCTCCGTGCCGGTGTCCTCGCCAGCAGGGCTGAGGCCCCTGCCCTGCCGCTCCCTTCTGTGCCAGGCAGACGGCCCCGCAGACGGCAGCGCAAACAAGCGAGGGCCGAGGCCCGGGGAGGGCACTGAGCAGGCTGGTCCCCAGGCAACGCAGCGGCTTTCAAAACGGTGCCAAAGGTAGTACCAGGCCCGGGAGAGGCCCGGACCAGCCCGACCTGCCCAGGTGCGCACACCGGCGGCCCCGGCGCCTCCTGACAGTGCCTCTGTGTGGGCTTGCTTCTGCCGGGCCGGTGCCAAAGCTGCCCGACCTGTACCGGCACTGCAGTGACAAGAACAGAAAGGGAGCCGCCCGGGGCCTGGGAAGCTCAGCCGTGAGGCCCAAGGGTGTGAGAAGGAGCCACCTGCCTGCAAAACCCAACTGCCCCGTAAACAGCAGCAGCGCCAGCCCGTTACTGGGTCAGACGGCTCTCCAGGTGGACGGCCCTACAGACATCTACAGTGCTGGAAAATTCCACCAGCTTATTTCCACACCTTCCCCTGGGAATCCCACTCATCAGCAGGCCCAGAGAACAAAAAACACAGTGGCCCACACCCCCTGCAGCTATCTTGCGGAGGAGCTGAAAGTCCCTTCCGGGCTGACAGTCCACTTCAGGCCCCCGGATAAATCACAGCGAGCAAACCGGCACAGCCACGCTGCGGCTCGTGGGTCTTATTGAGGATGAGCATGGGACGTCTCAGCACACAGCCACTCTGCAGACCCCCCACGATCCTTGTCACAAAAGTTCCTGTTTACAGGATTCGGTGCTGAAACCAGAAAAACAGCCACTGCAAAAGCGAGCGCACCGTGGTGGCACTGATTAATAATAATTGAATAGCCCCTCTCCCCTGACGGCGTCTGCTTCCAGGGACCGGCACCAGGAAACCGGGCGCAGTCTGTTAACACCAGACCCAGAGCCCCGGGCCCCGGTCCTCCCGCTCTCCAAATTCTGTTTACCAGGGAGGGCTTGGCTGCAACATGGCTTCAAAACCGGTCTGGTCGATCCCGCCGGCTCCGGATGCCTACAGCCGACCGGGCTGAGGCTTTATCAGGGCCGACCTCGAGAACAATCTGTCCCCTTGGTCTCCAGCTGAAGTCAAAGGGCCACCTGCGAGCCTCCATCTGGCTGGCCAGCAGCACGGGAGCGAGCGGAGGGGGTTTCGCGGGCCACGGGCAGCAAGGCACAGCCATAGTTGTTTGATTCAATTAGAAACTGTTGCTCTGGGAAGTGCGTTGCAATTCCAATCAGCGGCCTTGAACCAGTAACCGCCCCGCAGACACCAGCTACTCCCACCTCTCGGCCGGCCACCTAACCTCGAGACTCAGTTTTGAAAAAAAGCCCATCTTTGTAAGCACACGGCCGGGAACAGCCCAAGGCATGGATTTTTCCTATGAGAAAATGCCTGCAAGGAACTGCAGCGGGCCCTGGAGCCATCGGGGAACCTGGGGGTGGGGGTGGGGTCTCCACGGAGAGAATGGCCACTTAAGAAAGAGAAGAGCCAAGGGTTGTATAATCCACACACAAGACACATAAATGACCTGGGGTGGGGGGTGCAAGGGAGGACCCAGGCCGCCTCTGCGGTCCTCAGAGGCGGAACTGTCATCTTACAGATGAAAGATGCGATTCTGACTCTTAACACGTCTCAGAAGCCAAGGGAGACGCGTCAGCCTCCCACACGGAGTCTTCTCCCCCACCGTTACATAAGCCCGGGGATCATCTGTCCCCCCGCCAGGCTCGCCGGCGCCCCACCTCCCACCTTGGGCCACCTCCACAGCGCCCTGCTCCCCGCCGTCAGGACTGGTGGAAGGGAAAGCCGGTTGAGGAAGAAAGTACCCACGCGCTCGGGCCCCAGCCCCCAGGACGGCCAACACGGCGCCCGCGCGCCGGCCCGGGGGCGCAGGGCGGGGGCGGCCAGGCCTCGGCACCCGGGAAGCCCCCTGGGCCCGCCGCCCCCCCTCCCCGGGCTCCCAGCTCCGATCCCCCGCGTGGGGCACGGACAAACCCCGGAGCTCCCGGGGCCAGGCACCCGAGCTCCGTCCCAGGCCAGGGCAGGCGCACGCAGGGCGCGCGGGGACGCAGAGGGGCTCCCCGGGGGAGGCGACGGGGTCGCTCGCGCCCATCTGGGGCCGGCCGGGGGCAGCGGCAGTCCAGCGGGGACTCGGGACGGCGCGGCCACCTGTGACCCGGCCGGGCCCGCTCCCGGCCAGCGCGGGGACCCGGACTCCCCCGCGGCGGGCGAGCAGCGGCGCGGCGCCGAGCTCACCTTGTAGACATTCTCCGTGAGCCGGTGCATCTCCTCCGAGCGGGACAGCGACATGGTCCTGGGTCCCGGCGGCACCACAGACCGGAGCGGGGGCGCGAGCGGCGGCGGCAGGAACGCAGCGGACGAGCAGAGGCGCGCGGAGCCGGACACGGAGCGGGCGCCCAGCCGCGCGGCCCCTCTTATAGCCGGCGAGGCCCCGCCCCCGCCGCAGGCCCCGCCCCGCCGCAGGCCCCACCCCCGTCCTGCCGCGCCGGGATCGTCGCCCCCGCCCGCCCGCCCCCGGACGGCCCCGCTGCTGCTAGGCAACCGCCCGGCCCCGCCCCCGCGCCGTCCTTCTCATTGGCGGGTTCCGGAGCGGGGGGCGGGAGCGGGATCAGGGGCGGGGCCTGGAGGCCGGCTCCGGGCCGCAATTGGCCCGCAGCGGCGTCGATCTCTGAGGGAGGAGGCGGTGGCGGGGCGTGGGCCGGGGCCCGGGGCCCGGGGAACAGCCCGAGGGGGGCCCGGGCGACAGCCGGGCCGGGGGCGGGGAGAGGGGCGGGTGGAGCAGGAAGAGGGGGGCAGAGGGCGGGGGGAGGAGCGGAGGCCGCGCTCGGCGAGGTGTGGAGTCGGCCCCCGGCGCCGCGCCCCCGGAAGGCCCCGAGGGTCCGCGGGCTGCGGGCTGACTGTGGGCACGGCGAGCGCAGCTGGTTCCGGCCCGGCCCCGACCCGCACCTGCGGAGGTGAGTCGGGGGCGCGCGGCGGCCCGGCCGGCCCTGCTGCGGGGAGCGCGGGCGCGGGCACCTGAGGGTGGGAGCCCGGGGCAGGGCCGGCGGGCGGGGAGGAGAGGGCGGGCCCTGGGGGGAGGACTCGGGGGAGGCTTCCGGAGAGGGGTGGGCCCCTGGGGGTGGGCACCCCGCTGAGGAAGATTCTGGAAAGGGGCGGATCCTGGGGGACAGCTCTGACGGGGGAGGGCCATCGGGGGGGGACGGGACCCTTGTGGGGGCAGAAGATCCCCCTGGGGGGAGCGGCTTTCTTGAGGCTGGAGGACCCCGCGGAGGCGGCCCTGGGGCGGGGAGGAGGAGGAGGAGGACGGCAGGGGATCCTCCCGGGATGGCGGGGGTCCTGACCTCCGTGGGCAGAGGGCTTCCACCTGCCACCGTTCTGAAGGCGCCTCCTCCGGGGTGGTGCCGGGGAAGCTGACCACGTTGGCCCACGGGGCGCCCGGTACAATTCCCTTGGAGAAATATTTACATAAATTAGGCTAACATAGAGGAATTATTTGCTTTACGTTGTAAAACACCAGATCCGGGTGTTTCAGCTTCACTAAGCCTGACGCTCTCTGCCAGCGCCCAGCCCTGGGCAGTCGGCGGCCGGTTGGCGCCCGGGAAGCCCGGGCCCCACGTGGGGCAGGGACGGCGCGTGGCCCGGGTGGACGGCCAGGCACTGAGGCGGGTCCAGCTGGTGCTGCCGGACTGCACCGGGCCCGGGACACGGGGAAAGCGAACTCCAGGACGAGCTGCCCCCTCGCCTCTCATGTGTCTGCTCTCCCTAACCTCGAGCCTCCTTTCACAGATGGCAGCTGGCCCGCCTCCTTCTCTTTCTCTATTCCCCCGGCATTTCCAGGTAGATCCCTGTGTGTTTATTTCCTGGGATTCTCCTGGTCGCAGGTGACAGACCCACTCAAACCAGCTTTAACTGACGTGGACATTGGGTGGCTTGTCTTCCTCCACTGCCCTGTTTCCTCCCGATGAGCTTGACTCAGTGGCTCCCGTCTTGCCGGCCTCCCACCTGCCGCCCAGTGCCCGGCTGCACTGACCTGTGCCACCCCGTCTGACCCCTGCCGGGTCGAGGCCGCCTGCCAGGTCCCTGGGCCGCTCCCACCCACCTGGGCACCTCTGCCTGCACGGGGCAGGTGGGCAGGTCGCCAAGCTGCTCGTCACACCTGGAAGTGGGGCGTGGCCCCGTCCGGAGAAGAAAGCGGGAAATTGGAGCCTGCTGTCCTCTTCTCTGAGCCCCCAGCCTTCACAGAGTACCCCACCGAGGCTGTGCCCTTCACCACCAGCTGCACTGAGGGGGGTCTGGCCCCCCAGGAGGAGACTTCCCAGTTGTTCCTGAAAGTCTTTCTCACGGGGAAGCCCCTTTACATGGCATCGGGGGCTGGGGTGGGCTGAGGAGCAGGGGTGGGGCCTTAGGGCCAGTGCCGGGGGTCCAGCCTGGTGCAGGGAGCTGGGGCCACTCTTGTTCTGGCTTCAGCTTATCTTGGGGGCATCAAAGTGCTTCCCACACATCACTCCTCCCTCCCCCCTCGGCTCCGACAGCGTGGCGGGTGGTGATGGGAGCGAGTGCAGCTGGGAAAGTGACTGCCCCGCCATGGGGTCTCCCTCCCCCCAAGAGGAGCAAAGCCCTTGTCAAGATGGGGAAGCTTTGCTCTGCCCGCCCCCTCCAGGGGGGCTCAGAGCCAGTGGCCCCCAGCCGCCCCAGGCCAGCCCACGTGGTGGGGGGCTGCATGTCCAGGCTCTGGGGGGTTGGCTGGGGGGAAGTTGGGTTCCATAAACGAGCAGCTCCTCAAGACTCGCTGAGGAAAGGCTCCATATGCCGCTGTCTGTCCCTCTGGCTTCTGTCAGTCTGTGCCCATGCGGAGCACACAGCCAAGGAGGCGTCCGGCCCAGTGACCTTCAGACGCCCCCTGCCCAGCATCCCTCACACATGGGGCAGAAGCGACTCCAGCCCGAGGGCCTGGCCCCCCGGAGCTCGGCCACAGCCCCCCAGGTCACCCGAAACTGAATGGGCCGTGGAGGCGGAAGGGGCTGGAGACGGAGAACAAGCCTGTGTCTCTCCAGCTGCTTATTTTTAGTTGCGTTATGTAAGCGGCTTCGTCTCAACGTCACGTAGGAAAGGGGGGGTCTCGGATTTAATTACAGGATGACAGCCTTTGGTTTTCCAGCAAGCTGTTCTCCTGGCAACGCAGGCCCAAGGATGTGTGATTTCTGCTCTGCAGAAGGCGCCCTTCTGAGGTGGCGGCCGGCAAAACTCAGAGCCGTGGCCGCGCCCCTCTGGCCGCTGAACCTGCTTTCGGCCGTGTGTCGCTTTAGTGTGGCGATTGGTCTCAGGTCACAGAAATTTCGTGCCTGTCAGAGGCAGCTGCTTCTCTCTCCCTCCCTCCTTCCGTGCCCACCCGTGGTTGGCAGTTCCCGCTTCTCTCTCGGCGCAGGAGCCACCCATCAGAACTCTTGCCTTGTTTTGTTCCTGGATTAAGGCACTTGAAAATGGTAACTGGCAAGTCCCAGAGGCGGAGGCTGGAGGCGCTCCTCTCTCCCCTCCTCAGGCCGCACCACCACCTTCCCGGCTTCCTCCCGCCCTCACCGGTTGCACCAGGTCACGTTGTTGCCAGAGGACCGTGTTTGGGTTCCTGGCATCGCTGGCCCCGGTGAGGTCCAGGAATGAGCTCTGTCTTGGAGGCCCGTGGCCCACACGTGGCAGTGCCACGGCCTTGGTGCGGGAGTGACGAGAGGGTGAGGGCAGCGAGCTCCGTGTGCAGGGGAGGAGGTGGGTGCAGTTGCTAGGAGCTGGGCAGTTGCACAGGATCGATGCCATGGCCTCTCCGAGCTCAGTGCAGACGCGATGCCTGCCAGCTGGGTGCCCAGGAGGAGTTGTGCCCTAGAGAGTGTGTGCACAGCTCTGAGAACCAAACCTGGTCCGGCTGAGACTCAATCTATTTTAGGTGTCATCGTCGGTGGCTGGTAGGCCGGATGTTTCTAGACAGCACCCAAAGCTCCGGGAGGCGGAGCTGAGCCCCCAGCCCTTCGGGGGGCTGCGCATGGCAACTTCCTCTGAAGGGGACAGCCCGGGGTGTGCAGGGGGGCTTTATGGAGGACAGAGCTGGCCACTCGACAGCTGTGAGCCGTGTCGACAGCATGGACCCTTGATAGATGGCACAAGAAGGAAATCCCTCTGGGGTTTCCTCCTTAAACCCATAACCAAAGACATCAGACGAATCCCAGGGGAGGGGCGTCCCGGGAAACCCCTGACACAGCCCTCGAGCCCGCCAAGGTCATCAGCACAAGAGAAGCCTGAGAATCCCACAGCCAAGGGGATGAAAGGTCACGTGGGCTCCTGGATGGGGTCAGGGAGCAGCCAAGGAACTCGGAGTAAACAGTGGCCTCTAGTTCCTACGACGTTAGTGGTAACCAGGCCCCACATGGATGTGAGGTGCCGATGGGGAGCCCGGGGTGGGGTCTTTGGGGACACGTGGTACTGTCTTCACAATCATTACATAAAACTGTTCTGAAGTAAAAAGTTTAGTAAAAAAAATGAAAAGAGCACGAGTGATCTCCGCACAAGCCTCCAGCTTGGCCACGAAGTGCCCGGCCCTGCTCTCCCGCCACCCCCTTGGGGCTCGTCCTGGGGAGCCCCGTCTGATGCTCACCCTTCTCCCCAAAACACATTTGCCCTCGACCTGTCCGTGGTCTATGCTTTTGTTCCCCAGGACCAGGATGTCCAGGCCCCACTGTGGACAGTGCCTCGGCGGGAAGCAGGGCCTGTGCGGAAGGTGCTGGCCAAATAGCCCTCCTCACGGGCAGCCAGGCGGGGCGGGGTGAGGCTCCCTGGCACCCCGACCCTTACATAATTCCTGGGCGGGTGGTGTGATTCCAGGCATGGGGGTGGCCTCGCGGGTGAGAGCAGGGGGCCCGAACGAGGCTCAAAGTCTTGCTCGGGCGTTTCTCCCCCTCTTATGTTTCAGTGTCATCTGCGTCTGCCAGCTCTGTCACCCACTTGCTCATTAGAATACATTAGCTGACAATGGCGGATTTAAACAACCCGAGCAGGTGACGCCTGTGCCCTCCGGCACCGGCCGGACGTGGGCAGTGCCCGCCGCTCTCCCTGGAAGAACGGGGAGCAGGGTCCTCAGCCCGGAGCCTGGCCCTGGGGTGGGCAGCGGAGGGCACCCTCTCCCTGATGACCTGAGCCCGAGCGGAGGGGCCGCGTCCAATCTGGCAGGGGGTGTCGGGCAGGGGTCTGGGGCCGGGCGCTGGGGTCCTCTCAGCGCAGAGCCCCGCACCCCCAGCAGCGTGGGAAACCCAGCTGAGTGCAGGCACCCCCGTGGCCTGGGGTGGGATCCTCGGTCAGTGGGAAGCACTGGACGGCGAGGAGGCTCAGGGCGCTGGCGAGGCCACCCCTTGTCAACACGAGACCCTGTGACGGATGGGGAAGCCGAGAGTGGGGGGCTTGCCTGTGGCCCCCTGGCTCCGGGCCCACGGGGCTGGATGGTCACTCGTCTGTCCAGGGGAGGCGAGCTCATCAGCAACACGCTGCGATTATTCTGCGCTCACCCTGCAGAGCATCTTGTTTCTTTATTGTCCTGCCTCTTAAATGAATTAAAGTGCCTTGGAAGTGATGTGAGGGGTGTTTTTGGAGAGGAGCAGAGGAAACCTGCACTTCGGAATCTGAAATTGGAAAAGGACCTGGACCCCGGACCCGGGCGCTCACGGAGCCTTCCAGCCCCGGCCGGGCAGCGCCCGCAGCTCCCAGCCGAGTGCGCGGCTCGCAGATGGCTCCCGGGCCCGGTGGCTGCTGCTAATTTGAGCTGCTGGAGGCGCCTTGCACTCACTCTCTTCGATTCTGTGTTTATTTAAAGCCAGATTTTGAAATGTTATCTTCAGTTCTAAAATCTGACTTTCTTCTCGCAGCTGATCCTAAACCCCATGTAGAACCACAGAGTGTGGGAGGACCTCGAGGCTCCCTCAGCTGGGCCAGGGGCAGAATTCTAGAGCCCCGTTGACAGGCGTCGCACAGATACGCGTTTGGGTGGGGGGCTTCCTCCCACAGGGGGAACGGGGGAAGGTGCCCCTGGTGTCTGGGGCTGCCGGGCTCTCCTGCGTCCGTCCTGGAGTACCCAGTGGGGTTCTGGGCTCTCCCAGCCCCGCGTCTGCTCTGGAAGCGGGGTGCAGACAGCTGCACGGCGCCCACACGCACGGCAGCACCCAGCACCCCGGGAGCCTCCCGCCCTTCCCGCACCCTCCCTCCCCTACCCCGAGACCCACGTGCTTTCCTTCTATTTGGAAGCGGAGGACACCCAGGGGTCTTTCACGTGAGACCCTAACTCCTGCTGCACCTGTGCTTATAGCACATGAGCCGGCGCTCACAGGACAAAGCTAAGCCATTGTCCAAGTGTCGGTACGGTCGACATCAGACAGCGGGGGCTCTGGAACTCTCTGTCCACGCCCCCCGCCCCCCGGCAGCGGGACCCGCAGTCCCAGCCTGGGTGGTGGGCCCTCGAGAGACCTGAGCTCCCTTCCCCTCGACTAACGGTAACTGTTCTTGCCCTCTTCCACACCCCCAGGGAATGTGCTGGAAGGACTTTGATGAAACAGGGACATGTTGGGGAACTCAACATGGAGAAAGCAAAACCAGCCCAGGGATCAGGTGGGTTCTGAAAGCTCAGGCGTGTGGGGAGGGGGCACCGCAGGAGAAGGGACGAGCCCCTGGGGCAGGTGGCAGGAGGACCCGGGGAAGGGACGCTGCAGAGAGGCTGGGGCCGGGGGAGACAGGCAAGTCCAGGGTTCCACCTGCAGTGACCCGAGACCAAGTCGCCAGGGGTGCCCGCTGCCCGGGGTGTGGGGAGGGGGCAGCTGGAGCGCTGCCAGCTGGGCCAGTCCCAGGCGGCTTGTCGGGGCTTGGGGGAGGTGGTGGGTTCCGTTTCCGCTGGGATCAGGCAGTCTGAAGAGCCGGAGAACTGACGCCAGCGCTTTATAATCTCAGGAAGTGTGGCATGAGTCGGAGTCGCTTCTCTGGCACGTTTGGTAAGAAAGCAACATGGTTTTGAGACAAGTTTACTTTAGTGTTAATCTCGAGACCATCTCTTCCTCCATCGGGCGATTCCTTCTGAGTTGGCCGGAGCAGCACGTTTGTACTGGTCAGCGGGAAGCCCGGCTGCTCCTGGCGTCCACCTGCAAAGCTGAGCCACGGACGTGGGGGCGTCTTACCCTCAGCCCAGCGAGACGCCTCCGTGCGGCCTTTGCTAGGTGGCTGCTCGGGCCGAGATCTGGGGATCTGCGCTGGTCCCTCCAGATTTCCAGATTCTCTCTGCGACTGCAGGCGCCACAGACGCCGGCACAGGGCCCCTTGCTCCGTCCTCAGAGCCTGAGCTGCGGGCAGTGGTGCCATCGTCTGTTCCTTCGCTCCTCAGCCCGATGAGTCCCCGCTGGGAAAACCGCAGGGGCCTGGACTCGGCTTTAGGGAATGGGCAGCCGAGGCCCTGCAAAGCCGGTGTGCGTGTGCGTGTGTGTGCGTGCGTGTGCAGTGTGGCTTTCCAGGCGGGTCAGTGGCTGATCTGTAGCCTCCGTCCTGGTGTCGGCCGGTCAGGGCCTAAGGGAGCGACGTGGGAGGAAAAGCCCAGGGTCTGGGGTTCTGGGCCGGTCCTGGTGGGTGGCACCGAGGGCTCAGGCCCGCCAGGTTCTGGGAACAGCTTTGCCTCTGGGAGAAGTGACCCGGCCTCAGCTCCCTCACTCCCTGGTTCCGCCGAGGGCGAGGGGTCCCCGGGTGGGTGTTCCCCCGGGAGGGGGGCAGTGGACTCACGGCGGGCAGCCATTGCCGCTACCGGGTGGACATCCCGGGGAGAGGCGCGGGGGGCCGAGGTGGGCGCCGGGAGAGGACAGCGGCGGGGTCCATGAGCCCGAACTGGGGCACACGGTTGCCATCGGCGTGGGAAGGGACCAGGGTCCTGGACTGTCCACCCCCTGCGGGGCCTTGGGAGGGCCACACACGAGTGTCCCGGCCCGTGGGGAGGCGTCGGGAGGATGCGTGGGGAGGCGCAGGGCTGCAGCCTCTGGGCCTGGGGCTGGTGACGTGTCACCTTCGCAGGCCAGGGCTCCTGCTTGAGGAACCAGGATTCTCTCTTTGGCTGCTCTCGGTCTCCTCTTGGAGGGGCAGCCCAAACTCCACCCCCCGTCTGCGGGAGGGACCCGGGACCCAGGGCGACCGCAGCTCCCTGTGGGAGCTGGGCCGTGCTGGGGGCCCCTCCGCAGAGGGCGAGGCCCGGGCCCTCGGAGATGTCTGCGGGGCCTCCGGGCCCCCCACGTCCAGTGTCCTCAGGGAAGCACTGTTCACATATGCAGGGGTGCACACGCATGGGGAGTGGGCGGACGGCCAGGGGCCGGGCCAGCCCTAACCAGTGAGTGACCCCCGGCCGCGGCCGACACCTTGTCACACTGGAAGGGAAGGGGAGGCCCAGAGGACAGGAGGCTGGGCAGGGGGAGGCTGGAGCCCTGGGAGCCCCTTCCCAGTGTGGGGTGGCTGTGCCCACCCAGTGGGCATCCAGAGTGCTGGGCGACTCGGGAACGTGCCAGGGGCCACAGCCAGCGAGGCCCGGCCCGACAACGCAATGCCGCGCCTGGCCCGGGACCCCGGGCTGCAGCTGCTGCCGCCACCCCCACACGCTCCCTGCCTTCCGGGGCCGTGTGTGGCCCTTCCTGCCCCCGAGGGGCCCGCTGCCCCCTAACCCCCATGGAGGGCCCTGACGTGGGGAGGCCACTCTGCTGACCCCGGGGCCCGTCCTTGGCCCCGCATCTCCCTCACCCCACATCACAGGGACGCATACCTCCGGTGCCCTCTGCCCGCAGAGCCCGGATCCTGCCCGAGACGTGTACCTGGCACCCGTCCTGGGCAGGTGGCGTTGCTTTCAGAACCCCCTAGAGGCCTCCCCCACCCCTTCTCTCCCAGCACCCCCACAGAGCTGCCAATGTCAGAAACCAGGTTAATTTCTCAAAACAAGCACAAGAAATTCATTTCCAGGCCAAGGTCCCTAGAGAGCCCTAAAGCGGCAGGAGCAGCGGCCAAAATGGCTGCCGTCTCAGGGCCAGGTGCCTCCCAGCTGCTCAGGGGGTCGGCTCGATGGCCACCTTGTAGTTGGGGAAACTGAGGCAGGGAAGGGGTTTGCCCGGGGTGGGGGTGGGGTGAACGCCCCAGAGGCTGGAGCCCAGAGGCCAGCCCTGACCTGCTGCAGGGGCCCTGCGAGGCCGGAGGAGCCGCCAGGTGCAGGCAGGGGCCTCCCGCACCTCCCAGCGTCTGCACTCAGGTGGAGCCCAAACGTGTTTCCCACGCAGACCTGGTCCCTAAGCTCAGAGCCCTGACTCCACTCCCCACCTGGTGTCCCCCTAACTTGCACAAGCCAGGACCCCCCCAGTTGTCCCTGACGTTTCTCTCCCTTTGTCACAGCCTTGCCACCCTCGGCCTCCTGTCCAGCCCGTCGACATCTCTCCGGCCCCACCCGCCACCTCCCCGAGTCCACACTCTCTGGCCCTCTGACCACGGCAAGGTCCCCTCCCGCCTTCTGTGGCCTCCGTGGGTCTGACCGTCTGGGGCCTGTGCAGTGGCCCTGCCCTTCTCGGACCCCACTGCCTGTGAGGGGGCCCGACACTGAGCCCCGGGTGCTGGCTGCCAGCCGGGCAGGAGGATGGTGGCCGTGGTACTGGGTGGCCGTCCCGTCCTTCACCTCCCTGGGGAGCAAGGGAGGGGCCCCTGCAACCAGCGTGGCGTCTCCTCTCCAGGCTCCTTGGGTGACAGCCCCTTGGCTGTGTGCCCCCCGACTCCAGGGCACGGCTCTCCAGGGGCAGGGGTGGCGGTCCTCCCACCGGAGCCCCCATCCCTCGTGGGGGGAGGTGAGGGGGGACAATGTCGCAGGTGCCATTTCCTCTGCTTCAACCCCCCATGCCCACCAGGTGAGCCACAACCTGGGGGCTCGTGACGCCCCCTGTGCTGAGCCGAGTGCCAGGACAGGTGAACAGGCGGCGTGGGCAGGTCACAGGCCCCATTTTGGGGGTGCTCAGCGGTGGCCAGGCAGAGGGTAAGGGGTGGTGAGGCATCCAGGAGGCCCTGTCCAAGACCGAGGGTGCGGCCTGAGTCTCCTGGGGCCACCATGACAAAGAACCCAAGTTCTGGGGGCCGAGTGTCCAAAAGTGAGGCGCTGCAGGGCTGCGTGCCCTTGAAACCTCAGGGAGAGCCCTCTCCGGCCTGCCCCCGCCACCCACTCCCCAAGGACGCTGTCGCTGGATCTTGCCCCCCACCCAGGAGCGCTTGCCCCGAGCCATCACCCCGTGGCAGCTGCAGAGACCCTTCTTCCCAGCAAGGTCTCACTCGGGGTTCCGGGGGCAGCACGTGGGCCTTTTTTGGGGCACCGTCCCCCACTGCGGGCCCAGCTCCAGGGCGGGGGGCCGCCTAGGCCCTCTTTTTCCTGAGTTTCACCCCAGCCGAGAAGGGCCCCAAGCGAGTGGGAAGGATGCCAACTGGGGGAAGGAGAGGCCGGGCCAGGCGGGCTTTGACCCTGCGGCTGGGTCGGCTCAGCCCCGTGTTCGGCCTGACCCTCTGTGGCTGGTGCCCCCAGCTCAAGTTCCAAGGCCTTTGCCACGCTGGGGGGACACATCCACGCACACGAGCCCTGGTGAGCCTGAGACGTGCACCCTCGTATGTGGGCCCCCGCCCCCCTCTCTGGGTCCAGCCCCCCGAGACACACACTCTCTCTAGCCCTCAGGGGCCCCTTTCCAGATTTCCTTTGGCCAGAAAGAAGGGGTTTCTACCGGAGTGTCAGCTGCCTGTCCTGCTGTGCAGCTGGAAACGGGGCCCACCACGGGGCAGATCAGCAAGAAAGCTGCCGGCCCCTTTGCGAGTTTGGGCTCAGCTCCACGCCTACCTGCTCCGGCTGCTTTGCAGAATCCTTGGTGCCTTCTGTCTGTCTGTCTTTTTATTTTTTTTTAATCAGATTTTCTAGCCATCACTAGCAAGAAAGGCTATAGTGGGCTTAGCCGCTGTCATGGAACTGGAGCCTCTAGAGGTGACTTGACAACAAAAGAAAATAATCTGGAAATGATGCGCTTAATCCTCAACACTCGTTTTCAAGCATTTCCGTTTTGCTCAAGAATTCATCCAGCTACATTCCACCCAAGCCCCCTTGCTCGCTGGATCGGCCCAAATGAAAGCCTGTTTGCTTTCCTTCCCCCAACGCCAGCTACCTGACGGCAGGGAGAGCGTCACCACTCACAGCCAAGGAGAAGGCACCGATCGTGGCGTCCATGTGTGGACGTTTAAGGGCTGGCGGCACAGGGACCGAGGACAAGCCACAGCAGGTCTGATAAGGGCCCCTCAGACCCTGTCTCGGGGAGAACATGGGGCCCTCCAGAGTCAGGGAGTAGGAGGTGTGTGTTCCCAGCTAAACTTAGGTCAAGTTCTACCAACCCAGAATCAATGTGGAGAAACTGGGATGGGTGTATTTATCTACCATTTATTTTTAAAATGTTTCCTAAGAAGTAAATGGTGTAAATAGGAGCTCAGGGGGATGTTCCAGTGCTGAGATGATTCCACACTGAGGAATAAACTTGCTTTTTAAATGTATCAGGAAGCCCCGGATCCAGAGATAGGGCTGCAGGGGCTCTGCCACGGGCAGCACCGGGGATCGAGCCTTCCGAGTGCGTGAGCTCTCCGGCTCGCACTTTAGAAATGCAGATCACGTGCTCCTTCCACACATGGCTCGCGATGCCCATTACCTGTGCAAGTCAGCATTCTGGAAGCCGGGGCAGCGCTGTAAACAAACCCGACAGGCCCCTACTCCTCTACCGCACCTCTCCGACTTCTTAAAGAAGATTCTGCACATAACATAAACTTTGATGATGCTCGTGTCAGTCAGTGAGGAGACGACTGCATTCCGTCATGAAGTGTCTTCTATCAAAGAAGATGGCGTTGACGTGTTCAGCAACCGCGTCGCGTGGTTGACCCGTGGAGAGCCTGTGGTCAGTCAGGAGCTTCAGATCTTCTTCCAATGTGTCAGTACCAGGCAAGGTTTTCATTGCACCCACACACCAACCTTTACTGGGCTTTGCGCCTGTTTTTGTTAAGGTACCGCTTGGCTTTGGCTATGCCCATGGCTTCTGTCACGGTTCCCTCGGCTGCCTTCCCTCCCACTTTGAATCAGGGCCCGATTACTCACCCGAATGCAAAGCCACGACAGTTGAGCTGTTACCACACATGTTTCAGGACAGAACCTCTGAGGATTCACGAAGATTGGCGCGAATCCCCCAAGTCAGAGAGATCAGTCGTCCCAGGCTGCTGGCCCTGTCCCCACCGTGCCCCAAAATGAAAGGGGACAAGAGAAAAGGAAAGAAGAAAGGAAGAAAGAGGAAGGAAAGGAAAGAAAAAGGAAGAAGAAATGGGTTGAATTTTCACGGAACGCTCTTTGTATACACTTGGCTCTTCTTATATTTAATATTTTGGGGGAGGAGCTGAATGGAAATATTGAAGCAGAGAAATCCACTTCTATTCAGCAGTGCACTGGAGGTTCTCGCCAGGGCAGTTAGGCAAAGAAATGGAATAAAGGCATCCCGAGCGTAAAGGAAGTAGAGCTGTGTCTGCAGATGACACGACCTCGTATACGGAAAATTCTGAAGAGCCCACTACAACACTACCAGATCACACAAAAAAATCAACTGACACTTGCAATAAGTTAACCAAAAATGAAACGAAGAAAACAATTTCATTCACAAATGCATCAAAAAGAATAAAATATCAAGGAATAAATTTAATAAAAGAAGTGTAAAACTTATACAAAAACTAAAATTTTGTTGAAAGAAATGAAAAAGGCCTGAATAAATGGAGACACACCCCGAGTTTATGGATCAGGAGACTCACTATTACGACGATGGCAGATGCCCCAAATTGACCTACAGATTCACCACAATCCCAATAAAAATCCCAATTGGCTTCTTTGCAGAAACTGTCAAGCTGATTCTGAATTTCCTTTGGAAATTCAAGGGACCCAGAATAGCCAAAAACAACGTGAAAGAGAACAAAGTTGGAGGACTTACGCCTCCTGACCCGGAAGTTTCACACGCCGGAGCAGTCGTGCGGTGGAAGGAGAGAGCTACAGGCGGAACCCAGAGCCCAGAGAGGAGCCCGCGTGTTTACGCTCCGTTCACATTCCACAAGGGGCCAAGATGATTCAGCAGGGAGGGGACAGTCTTGTTCACAGACGGTGGGGGGACAACTGGATCTCCACCTGCAAAAGAAAGAAGTCGGGCCCCTCTTTCAGGCCACGTACAAAAATCAACTCAAACTGAATCAAAGACCCATTTTTAAGAGCTAAAACCATAAAATTCTCAGAAGAAAACGGGCAAATCTTCATGACTTTGAATTTGACAATAGTTTCTTAGCTATGACACCAAAAGCACAAACACTAAAGAAAAATCAGATGACTTCAAAATTAAAAACTTCCATGCTGCACATGATACCACCAAGAAAGTTAAGAGACAACTTACAGAACAGGAGGAAATAATTTGCAAATTGTAAATCTTACAAGGGATTCATATCTACAATAAAGAGAACACTTACAGCTCAATAATAAAAAGACAAGTTATAAAACGGATAAAAAATCAGAATAGACATTTTTCCAAAGATGATATATGAATGGCCAACAAACACATGAAAGGATGTTCAACGGCATTAGCCATCAGGGCGATGCAAAGCAAAACCACGAGATTCCACTTCATACCCACAGGTTGCTAATTAAAAAAGGGAGGATTCCAGTGCTGGTGGGAGTGTAAAATGGTGCAGCCATGTGGAGCACAGGCTGGAATTTCCCAAACGATTCAACGTGGAGCTGCCATGTGACCCGGCAGTGCCACCCCTGGGTGTATGCTCACGAGAAGGGAAAACGTATTCATCCGAAAACTCGCGCACCAAGGTTCACAGCAGCGTTATTCACAACAGACTGAAGTTTTGAAACGTGTCACGACATGGACAAACCTTGAAGACATTGTAGTTTTAAAGAAGCCAATCACCATAAAACCACATATTGTATGATTCCATTTACATGAAAAGCCCGGAATAGGGAAATCCAGAGGGAAAACAGAGCAGCGGTCGGAGGGCCTGCGGGGAGGGGATGGGGACCGCCTGCTGAGGGGTGATGGTCGCAAACCCGGAATATACGGAAATGCACCGCACGCGGGGGCACTGCACGCACGTGCATTGTCTTATTAAGGCTGTTACAGAACGAGGCGCAGCCCGGGCTCCCGGGACGGGCAGGCCCCCCAGCGCCGACGTGTGCTCGGTTTCCCTGGGGCTCTGCACAGCCTCCGCCCCTCACCCCAACGAGCCGGGCCGGGGAGGCGGCTTGCTGCCCGCGCTGCGCCCTCTGGGGCAGGGGGGCCGGGACCCCCTCCAGACCAGTGCTCCAGCGGCAGGCGCGGACCCAGGAGGGCCCCGGCAGCCCAGCGCGCGGCGGGCGGCCCCCCGGGCCAAGGCCGAGTGACCGGAAGGCCGCGCCCCCGCCCCGGCCGCCCACCTGCAGCCCCGGGGGCGCGCGGGCTGTGCGTGCGTACGTGTGCGTACGTGTGCGTACGTGTGCGTACGTGTGCGTGCGCGCGCGGCTGTGCGTCCCTCCGCTCTTTGTCCCGCCCCCGAGATCCTGGAGCGGCTGGGCGTTTCCTGGGAAACCCGGAGCCCGGAAGCCCGCGCTTTCTCAGGGTCCCGCCTCGAGCCCCGCGACGTTGTCATGACAACGCCCCCACGCGCCGCATGACGTCGCCGCCGGGCGGAGCGGGCGCAAACGGCGCGAGGGGAGGCGACGTGGAGGCCGCCCCCGCCTCCCCCACCCCCCGTCCTCCCCGCGCCCTCCCCGGGGCCCAGGGCGCGGGTCCGCAGGAGGCGGCGGCGCGGGCTGGGGATGAGCTGGCGCCTGGTCGCCCCCCGCGCGCGGGAAGGCCGAGCAGGGGCTGCCTCGGGAGGCCCCACCCCGTCCCGCACCCCGGGTCGGGAGATGGGCGGGGCCCCGCCGGGTGATCTGCCTTTGAACGTCTTTCATGTTCTCATGTTCCTGGTTTGATACCGTGTTTGAAATTATTCGAATCACCTTCCACTTGCATTTCTCCGTTATTGGACACCGAAGTTGCTTGTCATTGATACAAGTCAGCACTTGAAAGATGCGCAAAATCATCAGCCCGTAGGGAAACGCGGTGAGGACGGCGCCGCTGCCCCTCACACCCAGGCCGAATGAGAGCCCCGGGAAGGGCAGGGGAAAGCCCTGCTTTGTGGAGTGAACCCGCCATCAGCTGCTAGGAACTTTCCCCGTAGAAATGAAAACCCTTGTCCAAATAACCCGCCCAGGAGCGTTTACAGCTCTGTTCCTAATTGCCCTGACATGGAAGTGTCACGTCCGTTGGCAGGTGACTGATGACAAACGGGTGCGTCCACAGCATGGAGCACCACTCAGGAAGACAGAGGGATGGACTTGGACAGGACAAAGCCACTCGTGGGTTGCAGGGGCCATGCCCGGCGGGAGACGCTAGTCTGCAAAGGGGCAGACTGATTCCATTTGTAAGAAGTTCTCAACTAGACATTGCCACCACGAGATGGGGGTGACTGCAAAGGGCTGGCAGGGGGAGTTTTGGGGTGAGGGTGTTCTGTATCCTGATTGTGGGGTGGTACACACATCTGCACGTGAAAAGGTTCTAGAACTGTATACCAAACCACAAAGTCCATTTTCCTGAATGACTGTTTGAGAAATCCAGAGCTGCACCTGCTGCTCCACCATCGTGGTGGCATGTAGGGGCTTTGCTGGGCTGCCGCCCACACAGCTGCTCTGGGGTTCCAGGAGCATTGCCCCCGCCGGTGGTGAGCCCGGGATGTCACGGTTCCCTTACGGAGACGTAAAATGAGGCCCGAGGCTTTCCTGGCGTTCCCCTCAGCATGGTGACTGTCTCTCCTGAGTCCGTGGGAGGACTGGGAAGAGCCAGTGGTTTCCTGGTTGGGGACAGGGGAAGAGCCCTGGAGTGGAAAGAGGCCCCAACGCCCCAAGGGCTCCCATATGAAGAAACTGAGGCAAGGGCAGTGGGGTGGTGCTGAGCCAGCTGCAGGTGGTGCCTGGACCTGAGTTTGGACCTCGGTTCCACCTGGGGCAGCTGCTTTGTGCAGGAGGGGCTGGGAGCTGGATGCCGTTTACCCATGTCCCACACAGCCACAATGGCGAAGGCACCTGGCAGCTCAGCGGTTCTGGGAACTGGCTCAGTTTTCTCCACTGCCCTGGCCTTTTCCCCTCTGGCAGCTCCTGGCCCAGCACCGGCGGCAGGAGCAGTCCCCAGGCTCGGGGCCACCAGTGCAGCCGGCTGCCCCTGTCCTCCACCTTCCTTCCATCCCTCATCTTCTTCGCCAAGGCTCCCGGACCCACCAGCTCCGCCACAAGCCATTGCACTTGGTTTTACTTGTTTGCAATTGTCATGAGTCCTACTTCCCCAAGGAGATTAGAAGGAAGTCGGGATTTGGGCACAGCGGCCAACGCCTGCTGGACTGGAGCCAGAGCTACAGGCCGGGGCAGGAGCTTGTGCACGGAGACGAGGTTGGCTGATACCGAGGCCTGATTTCCCGGAGGGCAAGAGGGGACATGGCCTGCGGGGCGCCACAGGCACCCCACCAGGCCGAAGCCCCCACTCGCCCAGGACGGGAGGACACTGCAGGCCGCAGGCTACGCCCCCACGGCCCCTCGGCTGCATCCTGGGCTCGGGCCTAAGGGGCTGTTGGCTCCAAGGACCAGGCGCCCTGCAGGCGGCTGCGCCTGGGCCGTGCCAGGCCGCCCAGGGGCCGCTGGTGCCGAGGGAACCGCTGAGGGGGCTGGGAGAGGCCCGGGGTAAGGGTGGCGCTGGGGCAGTCATGGTCTGTCCTGGGCCTGCGGGTGGAAGTGTGTCAGCAAAAACAGACGCCGGGCTTCAGAGTCAAACAGCCAGATTCATGCGCTGGAAATGCGCGTTTTCTGCAGAACCACTGGTGGGGAAGAGCCCCCTCCTGGCCAACGCGTGAACTGCAGGAAGCCTGGGGACAGCAGAATGGGTCCCGGGGCTGAATCTGGTCTGGGGGTGGCGGGGGTGGCCAGCGGCGTTGGCTCAGTGTTTTAACACAAAAAGACTTCACCTAAAATCCTAGATTCCCAGCTTCTCTCCAAAAACTAAGAACTGGTGACACTGGGCCTGCTCTCCCAATGTCGAAGGGCGAGGCCACCTGTCACTGGGGACGCGCCTGGGCTCCCTCCCACCTGCCCCCTACCCCCACGCTGACCTCAAGCCAACTGTCCTCTGTGGGGTGAGAGATCAAAGCGTCTGCTGGCCCCACAATGAGGCCCTGGCTCCTGGGGGTTCACTCTCAGCCTGCCCAGCCCCAGCTAGCAAAGCCCAGAGAAGCACAGTGTAAGGGACAGCCGAGTGGCCCTTCTGGGGGAACCCCAGCTGCCCCCAATCATCAGCTACTGGTCCAGCCCTGCCCAGGGCACACCTTCAAAGCCGCAGCATCCCCAAGCTGGCCAGTAGGCATGTGTCAGAGGACAGCACGGGGCCACTGAAAACCCACCAGCGCCAGCAGGGAGCACGTGGCCAGCCGGGGCATGCCCGGAGTGATCAGTGGACGAGGCAGCCCTGAACTGACAGCTGCCGGCCTGGGCCTGGGGACCGCGGCGCTGAAGTCCACTGAGGCAGCAGGCTGTGTGGGTGGGACCGACTTTAATACTGAGTTTATGTTTCTGGGGGAAGAAGGGGCCTAAGAAAGACGTTCCCCTTTTGTCTTCAGGCCTGAAGCGTGAGGTCCAGGGCCTCTGCTCCTGCCTGTTTCTCAGACGATGAAATCCTAGCGAGATTGTCTAACAGCAAAGCAGAAAACCTGGGACCTGGGGGCCCCTCCCACCCTCTGCAGAGCCTCCATTTTGCTGGTCACACGCTCAGGCCGGCAGGTGTGGGGCGCCCTGCTCTCCAGCCACGGGGCCTGCAGGTGCATGGCAGGGCCACACCGCTGGAGCAGGGTCCACCTCTGGGCTGTCCTGGGCTGTCCTTCCTCAGCAGGCTGAGCCACGGGGCCTGGGCCAACGGGATGGCACAGGGTGAAGGTGGAAACAGAGTGGCACGTCAGGAGGGCAGGAGAGGGGAAGGGACTTCAGATGGAGCTTCCACCAGCTAGCGCAGCAGCAAGGAGCAGTGGGAAGGACGCGTGGGGCACACTGAGGGCTGCTGGTGCCCAGCAGACGCGCTGGGGACAGGCGATGTGGACAGCACCAGAACACGCGCTTGGGCTGAGGCCACCATGGGAGCCACGGCCTTCAGAGGAGGCTGGAGGACCGGAGGACGCTGTTTAATCCGGAAATGAGAGCGGGATGGCACCACCCAAGCACGTCCAGACTTTAAACCATGAGGGGAGAATGCTCTGGAAAGTCATCCTGACATGGCCGGCGAGCTGCCCCCCCCATCAGCAGCCTCTTTTGCACGTCTGGCCCGGCCTGGCCCGTGGCCGCCCCCTGGAACCCGAGCTGGGGCTGGCTGCACCCCAGATGCCCGGGGCTGCAGAACACAGGGTGTCCCCGTGAGTCTAGCAGAGGAGGCTGAATTACGAAGCTAATACCAGCTCCGCCTGCCTGGTCCTAGTCTTGAAGGGGACTTTTTCTGTGGAGGGAAAAAAAAAAGTTTGTCACGTACTCCAAAGGCAAAAACTTCCAAAGAAGACAAGGCCAGGAGGCCAGGGCCCAGGTCCCTGGGGGCACCCTGTGATGGCACCAGGAGGCCAAGCCCCAGCTGGAGGTGAGCCACGCCCCAGGGGCTGGGGAAGGCCGGCATAAGGGGCTGGGATGGCGGGACATGGGCCTCGCCCAGCCACATGGCGGGACAGGGAAGCAAAACTCCTCCCCACGGACCCCGAGGAGGACAAGGGAACAGAAAGAAACGTCAGTGAGTTATGAAAAGACTAGTCAGGTTCCAGTGGACCATTCTGACAAGTGTGTAAATGAGACCACAGGGACTGTCGTCCCAGCACTGGGACATTTAAAAGGGGACCAGATACTGGGTTAGCCTCTGGGAAAGAGCTTGCTGAACCAGCCTTTCCCCGACTCTAACTCCTGGATCTCTCTCTTCAAAGGGCAGCCCTCTCCCCCCGAGGCTACCCACAAACCTTGGGCACCCAGGCCCCACCCCATGGGCGAGGCTCCCCTGGTCCCCTGCGCCGGGACAGCTGGGGCTGGAGCTTTGCGGAGTGTAGAGGACAAGGGACATCCTCTCAGTTCTCTTCTGGAATTCACTGTTCTGTGCGATCCAAGACGTTCGAAAAGCAAAACAAAGGTACCTGGGCTCTTCTCCGGGAGGGGCTCGGCGGGAACCTCGGGCAGCTCTAGGTGCTCCTGCAAAACCCAGATGGGAGGAGGCCGTGAGGCAGGCATAGCCCCCTGCAGCAGCCCCCGGTTGCTTTCTGGGCTGATCTCCGCTGTGCTTAAAGCAGAGCAGGACGCTCCCCCTGTTCAGAGACTCGGAGTCCTCCTCAGCTCTGGCTCCACCGGATGGAATCACCGGGAGGGAGGAGCTGCTAGAGAGGCCCATGGGGAGGCACCCGTGAGCTCGGCCAGCTCCTGGCTTCCCCCGAGGCCCCTTTCAGAGTCTGGGCTCAGCCCGGGGTCCCTGGAACACCCGTGGCTTGAGCAAACCTCAGGAGCCTTGCTGTGGTTTCTTGAGTTGGGCGGCAATGCTGGGGTCGGGGCTGTGAGGGAGAGGGGGCCAGGGAGGGAGAGGGGTGGCCAGGAGGGAGCTACAGTCTTGAGCCTGGCTTGTCCCTGCCGGCAGCCAGGGTGGGCTCCTGGGGACAAATGCTCGTCACGTTAGGACAGACATCCGGCTGCAGCCGGTGTGCTTACATGGAGCTGGGGCTGCCAGACGCTGGCAGCTGGGCCCACGACACCCTCAGGGGAGGGCTTTGGGGTCCTCACTCACCTGAGTGATGGCGTTCAGCTCCTCCAAGATGGCGTCTTCATCCTCCTGAGTGAAGCTTCCTGCCAGCAACTCATCTATTTGCTGCAAAGAGGGAACAAGGTGAGGGGCGGGGTGGGGGCTGAGATGGGGGTGGGGATGCCCGGACTCCAGGCCCTGACCCTAGCCAGGACACCTACCCGCTGGTACTCCACAGCCTCCTGGGTCTCGTCCAGGATCCTCTCCACCTCCTCGATGGACATCACCTAGAGACAGGGGTCAAGGGCGTCTGAGGCTGATACCAGGGCCCCTGCAATCAGGGCTCTGGGAATCCAGGGCATGAGGCCTCGCCTCACCACTGTCCCTGTTGAAAGGAGGCCACCAAGCAGGCACATAGCACCTTCTGGTCACTTCCGCCCAAGGCAGGCCCTGCCCGAGAGGCGGGGAAGCTGTCTGCCCAGGGGCCCAGCCAACTCTGCAGACTCTGCCAGCCCTTCCCCCACCCCTTCAGCCCTGGCTGGCGCCCCGTCCCCATAGCATCTGTGGGTCCACTCTGTGTTTCTGTGGTCAGGTCGTGTGTTCCTGAGCCGTCTGTCCTGGGCTCCCAGGCCTCCCCACACCTGCTACAAGCACCTGCTGGCTCACCATGTGGGTGCAGGTGTCCTCAGGACACCACCTGGGACAAGCCCCCCTTTTGCTCCGTGTGGGCTCGTGCCTCCTCCCTGGCCTGGCCCGGGGCTCCTACCTGGTGCATCTTGTTCAGACACTCGTTCCCGAACCGCAGCCCTTCGACCACCTTCATCTCGATCTGGGTGAACTCGATGCTCTGAACCTGCAGAGGAGCCACCAGAGGGGCTGGGGTGGGAGAACCCGCTGGGGGCCCACGAGGTGGGGGGGCCGCTGGGGTTGGGGAGCCTGCAGCGCCTGGCCCCCTCCCTCTTCTCGAGTGACGGTCCCGACGCTGACGCTGCCAGCACCCCGGCGGCTCCCCGGCGCCAGGCCCTCTCCTGAGCGCCCCCTCCTGCCCTCGCTGTTGCCCCCTCAGGGACACTGCTGGGGACCTGGCAGCGCTCAGGAGGGGCACGGGCGAACCTCAAAGCCTCGTCTGTGGCTCATTTGTGGCTCTGCTGGCAGAAAAACGAGCCCCTCGGGCCACCCGTGAGCCCTCTCAGTCCAGCTGGGCAGATCCCGGAGCAGGCCGATCCTCCAGACCAGCTCCGGTCTTTCTGCCGCAGCTCCCCCTGAAGACCCCCCTCGAGCCAGACCTGACCTGCTGCCCCCACAGTCCAGCTGCCGCCTCCAGGAGCGAGACACGTTCCTCACTCTCAACGAGGCGGTTCCGTGCGGCTGGCACAGGCCCTGGACTTCCGCAGCTGGCTGAGAAGGGATGCCCGTCCCCCACCCCACTGAGCAGACACCCTGAGCTTGGCCTACCATGGTCTCCAGGCTGGTGATCTGGTTTTCCGTCTTGTCCAGGAGCTGCTCCCGGTACCGCTTCTTCTTGAGCAGCAGCTTGGCCCGCCTGCACAGGAGAGCCCAGCGCCATCATTAGCAGCAGCGCCTGCCATCCCGGGCCGAGGGGGCTGCAGGCCCACTTCCCCTGCCCCATGGGCGGGGCTCCCAGGCCTCACTCACTCCTTCTTGCCGTCCCGAAGGAGCTGCCGGGCGACCTCCCTCTCCCTCTCCAGCTGCTGGGTGATGCGCTTCTGGTATTGCTTCAGCTTATCCCGCTGCTGCTTCAGTTGCTGCAGGGAGAAGACGCCTCACGTCAGCACCGCAGGTGGAGTCCAGGGCTGCCTGGAAAGGGGGCCTGCCGGGGTGCTGCCAGGTCACCCAGCGCCCCACCGCTGAGGCTGGTGCTGGCTGACAGGGCGTGGTGTGGACACCCACAGCCAGACCGACGGGCCCTTGAAGCAGGGGTCCTCGGCGGGGATGAGCCCGCCCCCCAGGGGACAGCCGGCAGTGTTGGGGGGACATTTTTGGTTGTCACAACTGGGAGTGTGGGGAGCTACTGGCATGTAGAGGGTAGAGGCCAGGGATGTGGCTAACATCCTACCAGCCCAGGACAGCCCAAAACGTCAGAGAATGTTCCAGCTCCCAGTGCAGCAGTGCCATGCACAAGACCCGGCTTGAATGAATCACGGCACTGAGGCACGCCGGACCCCTCAGGCCTCGACGTGGAGCCCCCCCAGATGCCATCCGAGCAGCATGGTGGCTGCGAGAACCCCAGAGGTGCAGAGACAGAATACAGGGAAGACTTGAAAAACCCACCCCAAGAGCTGCCAGCCACCATGGCCACGTTAGGCTTTGGGGAGTCCCCTTTCAGGCTTTTCTCCTTTGTGGGTTTCAGCCACCCCGAAAACGCGTCTGGCGCCCCCGCTCTTTGTGCTTAGCTTTGTATCTGAATGGACATTGGATGGAGCACGGGGGATCTACTGGTGGGGCCTCGAGTGCCTTTCAGCACCGTGAGCTGCCCCAGAGCTCACGCGGTCAGCTCCACGATGCAACCAGTCCTTCCCAATCCCAGGCCGTTGACAGTTTTTCCAAATTTCGTTATTTCAGAAAATGCTATGATGAGCACTTCATGGCAGGCAGCACTCGTCATGAGGGTTTTTCTCTATGTTACTATGCGAAAATTCAGTGAGGGGTGGGAGTATTTTTAAAACTCAAACACAACGAGAAATTGCCAGTGTAGACACTGGTGCTGCCGGAAGGGCCTGTTTCAGCGCCCCTGCCATCCGTGGTGCCGTCCCCATGGGTCGGGCGCCTCTCCTTGCCGTGATGAGGGGCACCCCCGCCCCATGGCCAGGCTCCGTGCTTGGCCCTCCCACTCTCCGAGGAAGAGCAGCTGCCTTTCCTTCTCTGGCGTGCTGGCACTGCTGCCTCCCAAAGGCCACTTTCCAAGCCAGGGGAATATAAACTCTGCATCTGGTCTCAGGAAGAGATGGGGAAGAGCCAAAGGGAAGCCGGTGTGGCCAGGCAGCAACTTGTAAAGCAAGGGGCATCGGCAGAGGGCCACGGAGCAGCACGCTGGGGCCTATAGTTTTCTTAGCTTGTGTTACGTCAGGAAGCAAAGCAAAGCTTTGTTCTGTTATGTGCTAAGTGTGCTGTTCCTGAGCCCCTAAAACTCTGTTTAAGGCAGAGGGGGGCATGGGGCCGCCTTGCCTGGGGAAGCCCCTGAAAGTGAAATCTTGGCAAGCAGCAAGCCCACCTGAACAGAAACCCAGAGGTGAGTCTTTATGGGGGGAGGACAGATTCGCCCTGGGGAGGAAGAGGCCCCCCACTCTGCTCCGGATCTGCTGAGGGGCTGATGGATGCAGAGGGTGGGGGCTGGGCACCCAGGGCAGGGCCGGGCCTCCCGTGGACACGGACCCTGGCTCCCGTGCACCCACTGCTGCGCCTGTTCTCCCTGGTGATGAGTGCACCCATCTTTTCTTCTCCATCCGGGGACTTGGGTTAAGAACCTTTTCTAAGTGATGGTTTTAGAAGGAAGACAAGAAACCACCTTTCATTTGTATTTGATTATCTTTAAGTACAAAGACAACATTTTTCATGGGGAAATTTAGAAAAGCAAGCCTCAGCAAATGTAAACCCTGCTACGTTTTGGAGTGTCTGTTTCCTGAAACATTTTTCTCTGCACAAAAATGGGATCATTCTGAGTAGACTGTGTCCCCTAAGGCATCACAGGTTTCCCTCCACGGGAGCTAACCTCCCCGTGGGGTCGCCCCTGAAGAAGGCGCTTGCCTAAGCAGGGACCACGTCCTCCTCCTCAGCGCTGCCCGGGGTCAGCTGCCCAGCAGCGGGACGGTCCCCGGTCTGGGGCAGTGGCCCACGCTCACCCACAGTCCCCCGGCGCTCGGCACCTTTCATATCAAGGTGCTTTATGGGATTAACGGGACTCGGCGGAAGAGGGCAAGGATGACGGCCGGGTGGTAGAGCCACCTGGCATCCGATTCAGACGCCCGGTGGTTCCACGGGTTGGACTCGGTTTTCTAGACCCCGAGTCCCCGGGGCAGGCGATGGGACGGGCAGCCCAAGCCAAGCGGCCAGAGTCAGGGCGCCAGGTGAGCAGTGAGGGGCAGGGCTGGGGGGCCCTCCACACCCGGGAGAACGCGCCGTAAAACCATGAAACGCGAGTCGTGGGGCTCCCCGCCCGGGACTTGCTCCCGTGACGCCCAAGCTCGCGAAACTGAAATGCAAGGGAGGGAGTGTCTGCGGGCAAGGTCCGGCCACGAGCCCGCCAGGAGGTTCCGGCAGCCTGGGGTCGGGCCCGGGTCTACCAGTCCCGCAAGCCTTCGCCGTCCGAGGACACGCGCCCCGGGAAGGAAACCTCACCGGGGGCCCACAGGCCGCTGGGCGGGTCGGCCGGGCTCCGAGGCCCCGAGTCGGAAGCCGCGAGCGAGGCCCGGGGCGCCAGGCAGGGGCGAGGGGGCAGCTGCAGAGACGCTCCGGGCAGCGCCGCCCCCGCCTGCGACCTCGGGCCCCACTCGCCGCCCTCCGCGCCTCAGTTTCCCCACTCGGGGCGCCGGCGGCCCCGCCCCCAGCCTCGCTGTCCCCAGGCGGGTCCCGGGGCCCTTCCCGCCGCGCGCTCACCAGGACGGCCTTGTCCTGCTCCGTGACGCGGCTCTGCTTCTTGCGGCCGAAAAGGTTGCCCATGGTGGCGCCGCGGCCGCCCCGCCGCGTCCCAGTCCGGGCCGAGCCCGAACCGCCGCCCCTACGGCCACCGTAGCCTGGGCCCGCCTCTCTACGGCGGCCGCGCCGGGCCAGGCGCCGCAGAACGCGAAGCCCCGGCGGGCCCGCCCCCTGGCAGAAGGCCCAGGGCCGCCGGGCCGCGGGTTCGAATCCATCATCCTTCCGGTAGAGTCCGCTTCTACCTGACAAGAATACCTGCCGAGCACCGCGCCTCATTTTTCGTGGTAAGTGCTGCGAGGTTCAGCAACGTGCCTTTGACCTTGCTACAGCCCTTTGGGCCTCCAGAAACTTCACGGAGGTGAGGGGCCCCCGAGTTTGGGGGTTTCGTCTTCCACCCCGCAGATTGCATATGTCTTACTGAGACATCTCAAGTACTTGCCACCGCCTGCTCCTCAGACCCGATGAGCATGCCACGCACGTCACAAAGCAAGGCTCTGTGGAACCCCAGCACGACCGGGCCTCTGCAGAGGAGGCGACGGCGGATGGTGGTCCTCGCCGGGCCGGGTGAAAGCTGACGGCCTCGCTCCGGCTTTGCAAACCAGACGGAGGCAGAAGCCCCGGGCAGGCCTGTGGCTGCACGCCCAGCACGGGCGCGGGCCGCTGGGGGCAGCAGGTGCCGTCGGGCCCAGCTCCTGCGCGAGTTGGCAGCCGTCCACGCTGGTTCTCCCGGGGAGATGCTGCAGGGGGCGCACCGACCTCGCCCCGCCTTACCTCTCCAGGTGGCTCCAACCCCTCCGGTTCCCCAGGGGTGCAGTGTTGCTTCCAGCTGACGCTCCTGGTGGGGAGGGGAAGTTCTAGTCGTGTCCACTGAGCGCTTCTTACCGTAATTGCCCTTATGAAAGGAAATGTGGGAATTCTGCCAGTCGCCAAGGAGGTCTCTTCCAAGTGTACGTTCCAGAGGTGAGGAGGTAGTGGCAGGGCCTGTGGACTGAGTCAGATGGCAGCTCACAGAGGTATTTTGGGTCCCCAGGAATTAGCATCAATTCAAAACCAGTATCGTGCATTTCCTGAAATGTTTGGATATTCCCTTTACTAATGCACAGTTACTCTAGTAAATGGGTGCAGGTGCCTTTGGGGAAGGCATGGAGGTAGCTTTGTGTATTATACTCAGCAATGCTTCGGGACCCTTCCTCAAGGGGGCCTGCCCCCCCCGCCCCCGGATCAGGGCTCCAGCTCTGAGTGTGACACTTGCTGTGGGTTTCTCATAAATGCCCTTTATCGTATTGAGAAAGTACCCTTGTCTTTCTACTTTTCCAAATTCTTTGTTTTTTTTTAATCATGAAAGGATATTGGATTTTGTTAAATGCCTTTCCTGCATCAATTGAGATGAGCCTGTGGTTTTTTCTTTCATTCTATTAATGTGGTGTATTACGTTGATTTTCTTATGTTGAACCATTCTTGCATTCCTATAATTAACTCCACTTGGTCATGGTGTTTACTCCTTTTAATGTTACTGTTGGATTCAGTTTGCCAGTGTTTTGTTGAGGATTTTTGCATCCATATTCTTAAGGGATGTTGGTCTTTAATTTTCTTTTTCTGTCTTTATCTGGCTTTTAATATTTATACAGTTAATCACAGTCATCCGTTCACCAGAAGATTCACTGTATTTATACATTCCCATGTTTTAATGTCCGCTTTCCTTCTGATGACATACAGTAAGGCAGCTTTATACTTAGCTTCCCGAGGAACTGCAAAACCATCTTTCACAGCAGCTGTACCATTTTGCATCCCCCCAGCAGGGAATGCGTGTTCTTACTTCTTCATATCCTTTCCAACACTTATAGTTTCCTGTTGGTTTAATAGCGGCCATTCTAGTAAGTGTGAAATGATATCTCACTGTGTTTTGACGTGCATTTCCCTAATAGCTAGTGAGGATGAGCACCTTTTAATGTGCTTTTTTTGTCTGGCTCTCTTTTGATTACCTTTTTTCCACCCTTTTACTTTCAACCTCTTTTTGTCTTTGTGTCTAAAGTGAGTCTCCTGTAGACAGCATACAGATGGATCAAGATTTTTCATCCAATCTACCAATCTCTGCTATTTAATAGAGGAGTTTAATTCATTTACATTTAAGGTAATAACTGAGAAGGAAAGATTTACTTCTGCCAGTTAGCTATTTGTTTGCTTTATGTCTTGTGTGTTTTTTGTTCCTCAATTACTCTATTACTGGCTGTGGTGGTTTGGAGCTGTATGGATCTCAGAAAAACATGTCCCTAAATCTAGTCCATTCCTGTGGGTGTGCACCCTCGTCAGTGAGACTCTGATGAGGCGCCTTCAGTGAAGCCGTGGCCCGCCGGATCAGGATGGGCTTGGCCCTATTGCTGAGGACTGCATAAAGGGGATGGATTCCAACAGGAGAGGGAGAAGAGCCACCGAGGGATCAGCTGGAAGCTGGACATCAGCGGGATCCAGAAGAGAAAGGAGAGGCCAGGAGAGGCTGCCAGTGACAGAGGAGCTCAGGGTCACTGGCAGCTGGCCCCAGAGCGCCAGTCTTCGGGAAGAAAGCATCACCTGGATGACACCGCGATTTGGCCTTTCTCTTAGCCTTAAAAGTGTGAGCTAATAAACCCCCATTGTTTAACCCAAGCCACTGCATGGTAGTTGCTTGCACAGCCTCGGAAGCCAAGAACACTGGCTTTAATAATATTTTAGTTGCTTTTTTGTACTGTACCATTTTGATTCTCTTTTTTCCTTTTCTCTATATTTTTTAGTGATTTTCTCAGTGGTTACTTTGGTAATTACAATGAACATCTTAAAGTAAACACAACGTAGTTGAACTGGGGCCAACCCCTTCTGTGGTACACGAACTCTCTCCTCCTCTGTAGCCCCTTCTCTTCTGTGTTACGTTGTTACTGTTTCCGATTGCATCTGTATACATTGTGAGCCCATTCACAGATTTAAAATGGCATTTTACACATTTGCCTGTTAAGTCACGCAGAGGGGCAGAAGCAGTTGCAAACCAAAGTGCAATGATACAGGGTTTTATGTTCACCCATGCAGACACCTTTACCAATGTTCCTTGTTTCTTCTCAGGGCTTTGAGTTACTGTCTAGTGTCCTTTTCTTTCAGCCTGAAGGATCCTCTTTTGCATTTCTTTGGGGGGGGGGGTCTCTTGGTAATGAACTCTCAGATTTTGTTTATCTCTAAATATCCTAATTTCTCCTTCATTTTTGAAAGATAATTTTGCCATATATAGAAGTCTACACAACTTTCTTTGTGTAGACCTCTTAAGACTATATTCTGCCTGGAATTCCATGAGCTTCCTGGATATGTGCATTCATGTCATTCATCACATATGAGAAGTTTTTGGTCATTATTTTTTCTATATATTTTTTCTGCTCCTTTCTTTCTGGTCCTTCTGGGACTCTGATGATGTGTTTGTGGCTACACTCCATGGTGTCCCACGGGTGCCTCAGGACCTGTTTATTTTTCTTCATTATTTTTTCTTTCTGCTCCTCACACTGGGTTATTTCAGTTTTATTGTCATCAAGCTTATTCTCCTTTCTTCTGCTCGTTTGAATCTGCTGTTGAATCTATCCATTGGGTTTTTTCACTTCAATTACTATACTTTGCAGTTGCAAAATTTCTCTTTGTTACCTTTTTATAATTTCCATCCCCTAACTTTGCTGAGACAATGTTTTCCTAATTTCCTTTATTTCTTTGTATATGGATTTCTTTAGCTGACTGAACATATTTAAGACACTTGATCTAAAGTCTGACTAATCATTCCAATGTTTGAGCTTCCTCGGAGATGGTTTCTTTTGGCATTCTTTTTTTTTTTTTTTTTTTTTTTGCCTTGTGAACGGGCCATACTTACTTTTGTGTATTTTGTAATTTTTTGTTGAGAACTAGACTCTAAGTTTTATGTCACCCTGACTGGACATGTCCTCCTGTCTCTGGGACTGCTGGAGCCGTCAGCCTGTGACTTTTCCAATTGCTTTTTGCTCCCAGACAGACAGGGAATGGAAAGCAAAAAGAGCAAACAGCAGGCGCTGCCTCTGTGAGACGCGTGTGCCGCTGTCCCGGGAGGGGTAGGACAGTGGCTGCGGTCGGCCCGGCCCCCAGGGATCTGAAGCAGCCGATCCAACGCGTGGTCGGCGACCAGAGCACTCAGCGTGGAATTGGGAGGCCTCGGGCCTGCGGCCGTCCTTGCGCCCTAAGTCGGTGGGCAGCGGTTAGAGCAGCTAGAGCCAGTGCAGGCGGCGGCCCACGAGCCTCGCGTGACCCCCTCTGGGGACTGCTGGCTCCAAGCCCAAGGTCCCATCTCGAAGGTCCGTCTCCCAGGACCGCTGCTGGTGGCAATTCTGTTTCTGTCAGGTTCCAGTCAGGAGAAACCACACGGGGAATCTCAACGGGATAATTTCATATAACGGGCTGGTACCCAGGCAAGAGGGTTTAACATCTAAAGGACACAGGACGAGCCTAAGGGGCACGGGGACAGCACAGGAGGCAGCCCCTGTTTCTAGGACAGGGAGAGGATGCAGGGGGTGTCCACCCCCAGGACAGCGGCCTTGGCTGCAGAGCTCATGGCTGCAGGGGGCCCAGGGACCCCTGAGGAGCGAGTCAGGCCAGCATCCTCGGGAGGAACCTCCACCTGTGGCCGAGGCTGTGCTGGGGGGGCCGGGGGCTGGGGGACCCTGCTTGGCCTCCACAGGCCACGAGTCAGGCCTGAGGAGTCACTACCCCTGCGCAGGTGACAGCTTCAGGTGCAGGGGTCAAGCTTCCTCGGACAGGGAAGCAGGGGACGCTCAGTGAGATTTGGGGGCATGAGTCCTGTCAATCCACTCAACTGTCTTCACCCCAACTCTTTCCCCAGCAACGCTCCAGCTGAGTGCCCTGGCGAGAACGCGCATTTAGTTTACGTTGTCATCTTACAACCCACAGGACGTGATTTCCGGGACACCCGTCCTGCAAGAAATAAGACTTTCCTTCAAAGTTGATCTACATAGTTCCTGATTTTCTGACTCTCCCCCAAACTGAGAATTTAAAGCCCTTTGTTTACCGTTTTACAATGTCATCTTTCCAGTACAGCAGGAACAGCGAGGCCACCCCACCGTCCCCGAGGCCTCATCCCCCAGCGGCCTCTGCAGCTGCCCTGAAGAGACACGTCGTCGCGGGCAGCGACGGGAGGTGCTTTGTCGCGCCCTGTGCCACCACTCTCCTGCCCTCATGGACGACGGGAGCGTCCCTCTGTACACACACTTCCAGGCTCCTGTCCTTGAGGAGCTGTTTTGTGGCACGACGTCCGGTGCCAAACGCTGAGTCCCTCGGGCTTTGGTTGGAAAACGGGACCCTCTGGCCTTTCAGGGTGGAAGTTACTTAATGCTGAGAACTGGGTGCTGTGGGCCCGTCGGGAGGCGGGAAAGATGGAGGTGGGGGCTCGTTCCTGGAGCTTTCGGGGAGTCGGGAGTTTGAAGGGAACTTTGTCACGGTCATAGCTGCCTCCAGTGCCGAGCCTGGAAACACCCACAGAGCTCGTGCCGCTGATGCCAACGCGCCTGCCTGCGGCTCCAGATGCGGCCTCGCTTCTCTTTGACCCCCCGGATCTCGAGCGAGCACTTCCTGGTGGGAATTCACCTGGGATCCGCCAGCCGGGGGTCCGGCCCATGCCGGGGAGCGAATGCGATGGGCATCGGTGACAGTTGCAATGAAGGGACCTGGGAAGGACGAGCAGACCCGGGTGGCCACAGACGGTGCAGACGCGGCCTCCCACGAGGAGCTACCTCGCCCGTGCTGTCCCCTCTGCCCCGACACCACCACCATCGTGGCCTGTGGGCCGGGCGGGGTTGTGGCTGCGTGGAGGTGACCCCAGTGTAATGGTGAGTTGCCTTTTGGGTGCCGGTGACAGAAACTGAACTTGAACCAGTGTAGGCAGAAGGGGATGGGTAGACGGAGGAGCCGGCGTGGGCAGCCCCTGGGACGCCGTCCTCCCCACAGGCCAGCGTCCGGCGTGGTCCCCGCAGGGAGGGCAGCGTGTCCTCTGGGCCCCACCCGACCCCCGAGGAGGCTGCGTCTGGCCCGGGTTGGCCCAGCTTTGCTGCCTGGACCGTGAGCAGGAAGGGGCCACGATGGGCCGGCCCGGGAGCCCTGGCCGCGTGTCCGTGTCGGTGGGAGGGGACAGTGGAGGGAACAATGCCTCCCTGGGCCCAGGTGACGCTGTCCCTGGGAAGTGCTGGGTGTGGCACGTGTGGGGCCGACAGCCCAGGCCACGCTGACCTGGGCGGAGCCGCCGTGGGCGCCCAGGAGGCCGGGGGTGCGGCCACGACCCTCCCCACGGGGACGCAGCGCGTGGAAGGTCTTCAATAGGCCCGGCCGGGGGCCCTGTCCACCGTGTGGAAGGAGTGAGGACCAGGGAGGAGTCCGTGGAGCATTCTGGAATACCTAAGAATCAAGGCGAGCTCCCGGGGTTGGGCATGAGCCCGGCGACCGTGGTGCTGGGGACCCACCTGGCCCTGGACGCCAATTTGGACACTGACCACAACAGGACGGTCACGTGAGGGACTCGGGCGCGGCTCCTGGCGTGGGGGCCAGGCAGGCCCTCGGGGACAGTGTTCTGGGGAGACCTGGGGTGTCACAGCATCGACACCCCAGCACCCCAGGTGTGTGGTCAGCACCTGCGGTCTAAACACATACGGCCGGGCACCAGGACTTGGGGCTGGCTGGTGGCCCTAGGACCCCGTGAGTGGGAAGGGTCCCCTCTTGTGGGGGCATTTTGGGGGGCCTGGGAGAGTGAGCGCAGTGGGGGGGGCGCCCCACCTTGAGCACGGCCGGCCACTTGATGGCCACTGGGTGGCGCTGCAGGACAGCCTGGGGAGCCCCGGCCTGGACCCGGCTCCCCACAGGCGACTCCAGCTGGTGGCGGCGAGACCGGCCCAGGGCGGGCGGGGGGCCCTTGTGGGGCCCCAAGGTCTGGTGGAGTCGCTCGCTCACTCACCTGTGCGTGTCCCCTACCGGGCAGGCCTGGCTCTGAGGCGGGAGGATGAGGGGACTGTGGCAGCAGGAGGGGCTGCAGGTGCTGGGCCGGTGGCCGGTGGCCGGGGAGGCTCCCCTGAGGACGTGGCACCCCCATCTCAGGTCCCAGCCGCCCGGACGGGGACAGTGAGGGTCAGGGTGCGGCCAGAGGTGTGAGGGCCTAGGGTGGGGGGTGTGAGGGGGGCCGGGGCGCTGGGGCCCTAACTGGCATAGGTTTGCCAAGATCACTGTGCTCGCTGGTGGCAGGAAGAAGGGGTGGGGGAGAAAGGAGAGGCTGCGGGGTTCCCCGTCCTGGGGGGCTGATGGGTGGGGGCGGCCGCAAGGACCAGGCTGGCCTCGGGCTGGAGCCTCTGGGAGGGCATGGCCTGGGAGGTAATCGGAGCAGATGGATACGGGCTGACTCTACACCTGTCCCCTAACCCTGCCCGGAGAAGAAACCGAGGCACAGAAGTGTGACGTCACTCGCTGCGGTGCAGCTGGGCCCGGAGCCCAGGCAGGCTGGCTTGGGGTCCCCTGCTGCTGGGGGAGAGTGGACGGGAGTGGTCAGTCCAGGGGAGGCCATGGGCAGGGGGGCTGCACTGGCTCTGGGAGGTGAGGGGGCCGGGGACAGAGGCATCCAGGAGGGATGGACAGGCTGCCCGAGGGGGCCTGAGCAGCTGCCAGCAGGAACAAGGGTCTGGGTGGCCCCGAGGTGTCAGGCTTGGGCACTCCTGGAGAGGGCAGGTTTGGAAGAAGATGTTACATCTGGTGGGGGCGGCGCACACAGAGGCCGGGGAGGAGGCCATGGTGTGCAGAGCGGGGAAGTGGGGGGCTCGGGGGACACGTGCTGGCCAGAGGCTGTGGCTCTGTGTCTCGGCCGGTGACTGCCACAGGGAGGCTTGTGCAGCTGCCGGGCCCCAGGATGCCCTTGTGTAAATCTGTCCCCCTGCACCGCACCAGGGTCCGTGTGACCAATGGGAGAGGACGGCCGTGATGGGACATCTCTCCCAGACTGGGCCAGAAAAGTCCGCGGCTTCTGCCTGGAGGAAGCCGTGAGCCCGGCAGCCCCTCGGAGAGGCCCACCTGTCCGGGGACTGAGGCCTCCTGCCCCCATGGACGTGGCTCCCCAGCCCGAGCCAGTCCTCGGTGGCAGCATCACAGGGGGCCCTGAGCTCGAGCTGCCCGGCTGAGCCACTTCCAAATTCCTGACCCTCAGGTACCGCATCAGGTCAAAACCGCTGGTTGATTTAAAGGGCTGGGCTGGGGGGTGATTTGTTACGCAGCCACGTGTAACAGACGCTGTGTGGCTGGCATCCTCACTCGCCTGTCTGAGGCTCCGCTGGCCCTGCTCCACCCCACACGGCTCCATCCTTCCAGGACCAGCTGGTGCCCGGGTCCTGTTCCCACGGCGATGGTGGAAAGAAGGAAGGCCTGCCCCGTTACCGGCCTCTGTGTCTGTCACGTCCGCTGGTGAGTCTCACAGCCGAGCCCACCCCCACGGCTGGAGAAGCAGCAGGGACGTGGGGGACCCCCGGGAGGACGCAGCAGTGGGGCCTGAAGGCTGGGCAGGGACGGGCCTCGGGCCACCAGCATTCCCTGACTCACGGGGGTCACAAGGACCATTTTGCAATAGTTGCTTTCCTGCCTTAGAAGTGTCGCACATGGACGGAATCTCCTAGAATCCAGGGTTCAGAACTGAGAGGGCAGCCCGGGGCTCCCATCCCTCTGTCCCCAGGCAGGCTGCCCCACGGGCTCCAGTGCACAGCTCCTGGCGCTGGGCATCCCGTCCCCCCTCCATGGCTCGGCCTTCTGCTTATCCAGGGGTCAGCTCAGAGCCGGGCTGTGTGTCGGCTTTGCCCTCACAGGAGGGACGTGGCGCCAGGAGGTGCTGGACACAGAGACCCAGAGGGTGAGGGTGGCAGCCAAGGTGGGAGGACTGCTGCAGGGCCATAAAGAGGGCCACGAGGCCGAGCTGGGGACTGGGAGCGAGGGCTGGAGCCCCCAGCTGAGGGCCGAGCCTTGGAGGCCACGAGGGAAGATGCGTGGCTATGCCGGGAAGGGCAGCTGGGGTGGAAGAGAGTACCCGTGCGCAGAGGCCCGAGAAGAGGGGCTGGAGGGGGCCTTCAGGGCTCAAACCCGGCTCTGTCCCCTCCGGTCAGGGGCTGGGCCCGCCACTCACCTCACAGCGCCGCCTCCATCTGCCAGTGGGCAGGGGCCTGTTTGTGGGCAAGGCCTGCAGGTGCCCCCGAGAGCGGCAGGCCCTGGGGGGTCTGGGAAGCCCCCAAGCAGGCCCTGGGTGCCGCCTCAGGCTCAGCTTCAACCGCCGTGGCCCCGGGAGGGCCCTCGTCCTCGGGGCCGGTGACCGTGGCCTCTGGATGTGGGAGGGACGCCGTGCAGGGTGGCCTCTCCCGGAGGTGGCCCCGGTTTGAAGGGGCCCATTGCTCTGTCATGTCCCCCTGCTGCCTGCGTCCCCTCACGGCACCTGCCTGGGCTGGGGGATGGGGCTGTGGGGGTGCCGGGCCTCCCCCTGCCTGGGAAGGGGAGCTGGGGTCCCCTCAGGCAGAGCTGCCCCAGCCACGACACGCTGGGGGGGGGCAGCAAACCCCGCCAGGCTCAGATCCCACGGAGGTTGGGGGTCCCGGTCCCCTCAGCGGAGAAGCCTCCATGTGGCCAGGAAGCCGCACACGCCTCCTTCACAGACATGGCGCCGGGCGGGGTTCTGGATGGTTCCACCATGGAGGCCGAGGACAGTCGTGCTCCCCGCCAGGCCCGTCAAGCCTCGGAAGGAGGATGAGGCAGCCCCGCAACCAGGTCGATTTCCGGGGATTTTTCTCTGTCGACGCTGTTGACAGGGATGGATGAATCGTGCGCGTCAGCGTCACCCGAGGCCAATGAGCTCCGGAGGCGACGACAGATCGCGGCGTGGACTTCCCCGCCAGGCAACGGCCCCGGCCCAGGCAGAGTGTTGGGGGGGCTCCCGGCCTGGCCCCCCTCGCGCTGTGCTCTGGGGGGTGGGGGTGGATGCCAAAGGCAGAGAGAGGAGAAAAGGGCAAAGAACAGGCCGGGCCGCGGGCACCGAGCTCGCTCGCCCCTGGGGCCGAGTCCCGGGTCCGGCCTGGCGTGTCCCGCTGCCCCGCCTGCTCTGCGGGCGCGGCCCAGACACCCCCAGTCGCTGACCCTACTGCCCGTGGGCTGCTCCCCCTCCCCCGCCAGTTGGGGGCGCGGGGTGGGGTGGGGGCAACGTGTGGGTCCGAGTCGTCAGCTCTACTGGCTGAGCACCCTGAGGCCGGACCCCAACAGTGCCGGGGACCCGCGAGCACACCCCGTCAGCCCCGCACGTGGGAGCCCACCTCCACGCAGTCCCACTCCGAGGGGCTCAGCTGACCGGGAGCCCGGTCCGGGGGTCCCAGAGATTCCACGGCAGCCCTGGGACCGACGAGGCCTGAGGGAGGCCCACAGCCGCCGACCTGGGTCTGGGGTCTGCACAGTGCTCCTGTCCGCTCTGGCACCCGGCACTGCCAGGAGGCTCCCGCCAGGGGCACAGCACCACACAGCTGACGCCACGGTGGCACTTTCGGAACTGCCACCCCCAATGGGAGGAGACACCTGGGGCCCCCCGGAAAACAGCCGGCTCTTGTCAGGGCGCCCCTTCCCCCGTCCTGCTCCCCAGTCCCTTCTGTCCCAACAGCTGCAGGCGCCAGCTCTTCTCTGGGTCCCACCCGGTGGCCTCCAGGGCTGCGTCCCTTCCCCACCTGCCTGGGACGGTCCCAACTTTGGTGACACGTGGACGCAGGTTGTTGGGCCGCGGAGCAGCCCAATGATGATCCCAGATGAGGAGCCATCTTGAAGGGCCAATTCACACACCCTCCCGGGGAACCTGCCCCGACGCTGGGGGAGGGTGTGGACCTGGGGCCACGGCCCCTGCCCTGCCTCGCCCCGGTGTCCCCACATCCTCACCTGCTCTGCACAGCCCTCTGCTCCAGAGGCTTTCTCCACTGTCACACTGTGCACACGCACGCCCACATATACACACACATGTGCACACATGCATACGCTCACACACACAACACACACAACTGCACACAGACACGCTCATGTACACAAATACCTGCACACGTACGTACAGTCCACACACATGTACATGCTCACACATGCGTGCCTGCACACACACGCAGACACATGCCTGCTTGCACACATATGCACAGCCTTGCACAAACATGCTAAGACCCAGCTCGTGTGTGGCACTTCTGGCTGGCTGTGGCCCCAGGCCCCTGTTGGATGCGTCGGCCAGTAGAGCCTGTTCCAGGTGTTTCCACAGAGTGCTGGCGTGGGTGGACCCCGCCAGAGCTGGCCTCTCCCAGGCTGGGCCACCAGCCCTGGACAGGAAACGGTCTCAGGCCGCCCTGAGGGGACCTGCCTGTGGCCACGAGGCCTCGCCGGGCCCTCCCCTCCTGCCCTCTCTCTGTGGCCGGCCCCAGTGTGGACAGGTGGGTAGGACCCAGGGCCTGGCTGCTCCTCGCAGTCCCCTGTGCCCGTGGGGCCGGCTCACCCCGCAGTTTGCTGAGCGCTCGATTTGTTTCGAGTCCCAGTGACAGGAAACCCGATGCTAATAGGAAAAATATCACTGACGACTGGAGGATGCCCGGCTCAGCCCACACCAATGCCGGCCACCCTTCTTGTCTAAAACAAACGGTAATTTAATACCGTGATTCCCCCGAGGAGACCCTCAGGTTTCCATGACAACTGGCCCTCCCCAGCTTTCTGGCTGGGACCCGGGTGGCCGTGGGGCAGTGGCTTCGTCTGCTGCCTCTGCTTCTGCACCTGCCCGGGGCCTGCTGGCCGTCGCTGGCCGCTCCTGCTGCCCAGTGGGCGTCACTTACCACCCGAGCCCCAACGTGCCGTCAGAGGGGGTGACCGGACCCCTGTCCCCGGCGCCCCCCCCCCCCGTGGATCTGGCTGCGTCCTGGGCCCCTGCACACCCTTCGGGCTGCTCGGCGGGTCCACAGCCTCCGGGGAGAAGCATCCCCGCCTGCCTGGAAGGGGACCAGGACACGGCCTTCCTGACCCGCGGCGCGTTCTCAGACACATCACCCGACCACAGGGCCGGGGGCTCAGGGAGACAGATGCGTGCGTCCCCTCGGGGGCCCGCCCTGGGCACCACATCCTGCGAGCCCCACCCTGCCCGGGTGCCCCGAGTGGAGGTGCGTTTGGGGTACAGTCCTCAGCACGAGGAGACACCCTTTTCTTGAAAGACGAAGCTGCCGCCAGCCACTTCTGCATTTCCTTTTTATTAACAGTTTATCGTTTGCCATTGCTTCTATTTTCACATTACAATTCCATGTTTCTTCAAAGTCTTTTTCAATTTCTATTTTGGTAAAATAAATAGAGATAAATGAACCTTTAGGTGGGGCGCTCTCTCGAGCCCTGGTTAACTTCATGATTGATTTTTCGCATCAGGCCTGTGAGGACTGGGCCCTGCCTGGATGTGCATGCACAGACCCCCCCAGACCCCCAGCGAGTGCTGGGCACGGCAGGGGAGGGGGCCCCCTGGGCCTCCACACTTTGCCAGGGGATGGTCTGTCTTAGAGCAAACAGAAAAGCACACGGTTAAAATCTTGAGTTAAACCCGTGAGTCAGCCCTGGTGGGTGAGAAGCCCCATGTGCTGTGGATGGAGCTCGGCTTCCGGAAGGGTTCAGGCCGCCACCGGGAGCACCATGGAGGGGAGCGGGCTGGCCGGCTTGGCAGCAGCAGGGTCAGGGGGTGTCGGGCTCCTGACCCCATGCAGCCACTGCCCATCTGCTCGCTGCCACCGGGACTGCACCCCTAAACCTCCACTGGCAGGAGCCACATTTCCCGAGGCAGCGGAGGCCAGCTCAGCGGCCTGCCGAGCCTGCAGCCCCCCGCCGACCCAGGCCCAGTGCCAGGTGCCGCCGTTGTATAAGGCAGACCGTCCACCCCAGGGGCTTCCCGCCGCCCTATCCTTCCTGTTCCCACTGTTATTGGCAGAATTAATTAAGCCACCCCCTCCCCATTTTCTGAATAATCTTGATTCCCAAAGAAAAATGGAAGAAGGACTTTTCAAAATATCATCATTGTGGTTGTGTCTGTTTGCAAAGCACTGTTTGTTTGCGAGTGCTCAGCCCACTCTCTGGTCCCTCCTGGGGGAGGTGCACACGGACACCCCCGCAGGCCCCAACACGTGCCAGAGCAACCACCAAGGGCTCGTGCGTTACAGACGGCAAGACGCACGCTCAGTCACGCCCGTGTGCGGGGCAAGGGCGGGAGAGGGGCTGTCCCGGAACAGGCCGTCGCTCACCCACGTGCTCTGGGGGCCCAGCCGTGCCGCTGCGTCTGCAGGCGTGTGCGGCCCAGGCGGGGAGACCACGCGCCTCGGCCCCGGCCACTGCCCGTGCTGAGGAAGGAGCTTCCGGGCTGACCCTGAGCCCTGCCTCACCCGCATGAAGCCGGCAGACCCCTCTCCTGCCACTGGGTTTGTGGTGAGAGGGGCCAAAAGTATAAAAGAGGGTCCTGCTGGCACAGGGGAAGGTGGGTCAGTGTGGGAGAAGGGGACCTCGCTCTTGGCCCAGCCCTGACCCCACAGTGCCTGGGGCCGGCGTCTGAGGGGCCTGGGAAGCCCTGGAGACCACCTCGCCCCCCCACCCGAGCAGCTCATCGAGGCCGTCTCCATCCCTCCTTCCTGCCCCCTTCCAGCCTGCCTGGAGACGCCCCCCGGCGCTGGGCTGGTGCCCCTCCCGCGCTCTTGGCTACTTGTCCACTGGGAGGCCGAGCCCTTGTGGGGTCTGGGCTTCTGCCTTGGAGCTTTTCTGTAGCGCGTGTTCAGATGAAATGGAAACTAAAACGTGTGCGTGTCCCCCTTCAACAAGGTCTCAGAAGAGAAACAGGCCGGGAAGGACGCTGCGACGAGTGCTTGGTGCCGGGAGCCGTGTTCTCGGCAGAGACGCACCCGGCAAACCCAAAACGGGACACCCGAACCCTCCCCTTCCCGGGACTTTCTAGACATTACAGCGAAGACGGAAAAAAGAAAGCGGCACCGGCCTCTCCTTCAGCAGCAGCAGCTCGACCACGGGCCGCCATGGACGGCGCAGCAGCAGCGGCCGAGCCCGCTGTCCGAGGGGCTCCTTCGCTATGTACAGGTGGTGGGTGGCGGCCTGGTGGGCGCCCCTCGGCCTGCGGGCACGCTATCTGACGCGTTTCTCCACCGAGTACACGGAGATGTAGTAGTCGTTGCTTCCAACCGCCAGGTGAGGCTGTGAGAGGAGAGAGCCAAGCGGTGAGCAGCCGGCTCAGCACACACCTGCCGGGGCGCCGGGGACGCGAGGGCAGTGGGCAGCGGGCAGCGGGCCGGCCACGCCACACACCGAGGCCCCCTCCACCCGCCCACCGGTCCCTGCACCTCCCGCGGCCAGAAAGGACGGGCCACCTGCTGCCGGCTCTGCGCAGGGGCGGTGCATCGCCACACCCAGCTCGGGCTCTGCCTCCTGCCCCAGCGCCCTGCGCTTTTCTTTGCAGGACTGGCCCACGGGCGGCCTGGGGACCTAACGCCGTGCGTTTCCGCAGCGAGCCGCACGCCAGGCTCCCGGGGAGTTGCAGGCAGCGCGAGGGCAGGCCGGCAGATCGCAATTTACCAAAACAACCCCACCCGTGGGCGGACTGTAATTAAAGGCGGCGCCAGATGCCAGGGATTTGGGGGCTGGTCCTTCCGTCAGGGAGAAGGGTGTGCCCCAAGCAGAAGCCTTCCGGAAGGGTCGTCCCCAGGTGACGGGGTTACTGCAGAGGCAAAGGAGGTGTGGAGGGGCAGGGTGGGAAGACACGGGTTCCACACACCCCCACCCCGAGGCCAGTTCTGCGGGCGCTGCTGAGCCTCACCTCCTGGCGGATCTGCTCCTCCCGGAGCAGCAAGGGGACGGAGGGAAGTGGGGGCAGCTTGGGGGCCGAGGCCCCTGGCACCCCAGGACCTCTGAGAAGACCGGACCCCTGCTGGCACCCCACCCGCCCCAGCCGGACACAGACCCAGTGCGGGTGGAAGGCCAGGCAGCTGATGGCCCCGACGCGCTGCCCCATGAAGCCATCGTAGTACTTGATGTTGTTGATCAGCTCCCCGTTGCTGCTGTAGATGGCCGTGAACTGGTTCATGGAGCCGCTGTGGGGAGACAGGCCAGGCCATGAGCTCCTTCCCCTTTTGGGGCCCCGAGCAAGAGTCTGCAGAGGGGCCTGTCCCAGGACGGGGCGGGGAGGGGCCCTCCGCTGTGCCCCTTAGTGAGGCCCATGAGGATGGGGGGCCCCACCCGGTGAGGGGCCAGGAGCCCGAGGTCTGCCTGGGAGGGAGGTGGGATGGGTGCAGCCCTTTGTTTTTAGGGCCTTGGGGTCCTGGGACCCTTGGGAAGGTTGGGGCGGGGGTCCCTGGCTTGCCCCTGCCCGGAGGGAACCTACCAGGCGATGAGGCTGGCCCGGGGGTGGATGTCGAGGGCCGTCAGCCCCCTCGCGATCTGAAGCACGTTCACCGACTCGGGCCTCCGGGGATCAAAGAAACGCACGTCCCCGTTGACGCTGCCAGAAGAGGCTCACAGTGACACGGGGCTCGGAGGACCCCCCTGGCGCTGACCGCGGTGAGGCCTGCAGGGCGGGTGTCATCCACCTGACCCCATGGGCGCTGCTCAGGCTGGGCGCACAGCCACCGCCCCACCGCAGAAGCCCAGAGGAGGAGGACGGGGCTGCCTGTCTCATTCCCAGTTGCAAGATGCAACTCGGTGCAACCAGGAAGGAGGTCGCGAGGGGAAAGAGGAGCCAGGTGGCAGCCGGCACAGGGCCAGGGGCCCTTTGGGGGCGTTGGCATCTGAGGCCCCAGCTCTCCTCCCTTCTGGAAGTCGGGCCTGTTTCTCTGTCACAGACAAGGGGAACATGCATCTCCGTGCAGGGTGATGGCCTGTGGCAGGAGATCATGTCTTGCCGCCCCCCTTGCAGGCAAATCCATACCTGCTGCTCTCAGCCCAGACAACCACGAGAGCCGCTGGGAGGGACCTGCCCAGGGATCCGGCCACAGGCCCTGCTGCCCCTTCCTCCCCTGCCACCTGCTCCCGCGCCTGGGAAGGAGGACGTGACCAGGCATAAGAGTCTCACCCGGGTCCCCAGCTCCTTCCTCCCCAGCCAGCAGGCTCTGCAATGGGCCAGGCCAAGGGTCGGCCCCCGAGTTGCCCACAAGCCAGCTCTCCAACCTGGGGAGGACCAAAGGCCCCCCACTGGCCCCCACTCCAAGCCCCCAGCCCTCTGGCCAGGCCTGGGCGGAAACTAATGATTCCCCTGAAATGCCAGCCCTGGGCTGTGATTCCCCAGCTGTCAAATCCCAGAGACGTATTTTAAATGGAGAGAAAATCATGTCTTAGAGCAGAATGTCTGGTCACCAGCCCGTGCTCCTCACCTCACGCTCATGACGTGGCCCTCGGGCTCCTTCTGCAGGTAGGCCTTCACCACCCAGGCCGTGTGCTCCCGGTACGTCACCACACGGCTGCGGGCGAGGAGGGGCTGCTCAGGGTGCTGCGGGGAGCTGGCCCCCACAACACCCCCAGGACGCCCCCAGACGCATGGGGTGGAAGGAGCCCCGAGGTCACGCAGGGTAGGGAAGTGGCCCGGCTGGTCCTTTGTTCGCCATGCTGGGGGCGGTGACTGTGCCCAAGTGGCCGGGCCTGTGCTGAGTCTGGGGTGCAGCAGGCACCCACAAACACCCTGCCCCCCACAGTGACCGCTGCAGTGGGGAGACCCTCAGGCAGGCCCTGGGCACTGTCAGGCCTGCACAGGGGGGATGGCCCCTGCCACACAGGAGGCCCCACAGGTAGCCCCTCTCCCAGGCCTGGCCTGGTCCCCCAGCCCCCACTTCCTCAGACACGAAAGCGCTCCCATCTGCACGGCTGTGAGGGTAGGAACGAGAATGCAAACTCCAACAGTTTTGAAAGGGAGGGATGCAGGGACTTCCCGGGACCCCAGACCCGAGTCCTTGGCCAGGAACAGGCCCTGCAGCAGCCAGGGCTCACCCAGGTAGGGCCTGAGGGTGACAGCTGAAAAGCCCTCAGGGCTCCACCCTGCAAAAGTGAAACGCCAACAGGGCAGAGAACATGGCAGGCCCAAGCCCTGCTTTAGGCCTCGGGTGCGGCCAGCAGGCGCCCTGCGTACCGTCACCACCCCAAGGGTGCCGGGAGATGACAGGCGGCTGTGGCACCTGCTGCATCTCCAATGTGCCCCACGACTCGGACAGCTCGGCCACCCCCCAGGACACGCTGAGGTCTGGGCGCACCCGCTGGCTGGGTGGACTTGTCTTCTGGTGCATTCCCCGTGGGACCCGGTCTCCAGGCCCAGCGGCAGTGACCCCAGGCGATGCCCAGGAGCCCCACAGAACTGCAGCAGGGGGCTGCCAAGCCGTGGGCAGCGGGGCTCCAGCTGTTCCTGCCTCCAGTGATCTGACGAGAAGAGGCCCCCAGAACCCCCGTTTCTCTCGCCTCCTGCCAGCTGGTACCAGTCCTGCTGCCCCAAAAGGAACCGTTCGGCCTGCTCCTGCCGCCCCAAACCCGAGTCGAAAGAGCCCGTGCACTGCTCCCCACCTTCCCAGTCACTCGTCTGAGCTGCAGGCACCCACCTGCCCCCCCATCTGCTGGCCACCTCCTCACCCTGCTCCCTGCAAGGCCCCCTCGGGCCGGGCCCAGGCCCCCTCCCCCGAGGACCAACTCCTCGGGACCCTGCTGGGCACGCGGACCTGCTCTGAGACCGCCCACCGGGCCGCACCTGCCCTTCCGAGTGACCCCAGGGAGGGGCCCCGCTTGGCAGCAAACTCTCTGAGGGAGCTGCCGCCTCTCTGTGCCGCGACCTCCTGCTGTGTCACGGCCTCCCCGTCCTCACTGGCCCCTCCGCTGCAGTGGCCTCATCCTCCCAGGGCCCCTCAGCTCCCCGTCACCCTCGCGCTTCCAGGCCTGCACCTCGCGCTGCCCTTGCTCCTGCGCCCGGCTCTTTCGGAAAGCGCAGCCTGGGGTCTACCATTAGGCACCCTGACCCCGGCGTGTCCAGAAACAAAATCTTCGTCTTCTCCCGCATCGGGCCAGGGCTCCCACACACCCACCCCCCAGAGCACAGCTGAGGGGTCTCCCTTGACTCCCTGTCGTTCCCGCACCACAGGGCTCACCCTCCCGGAGCCGCTGAGTGCCCCCTGCCCAGGACCAGGGAGCCCCGAGCCGGCTCTGCCCGCCCCCACTCCACCGCCCAGCCCCTCCTGCTGCCCCCGGGGCCCCCCGTCAAGCCCTCCTGGGGCCAGGACAGGTGGGGTGCAGCCAGCAGCTCCCGGGGACACGGTTCCAGCCTGCCCGGCCCTGAGCTCTGGTGGCTGCGCTGTCATCTGCTGGTCTCTGAGCCGCGACAGCATCACCCGTGCACACAGTGCGCTCACCTGTCAGTAAGTGGATCAGCGGCCACCGGGGGCCACCACGATGTGGGCGTGGCCACAAGGTGGGAGTGGCCACACGCTGGGCCAGGGTCACACGGGGGCAGGGCTCACGCCGCGCCGGCGCCACCACGTGGGGGGGCCTCCCAGAGGGGCAGGGCCCACGGCGCGCTGCTCGGTGCCCACCGCGTTCTCCTTCTCTGGTGCGAACCCCGCGCTCCAAGAGGGGGGCACCTGCCGGGACCCCACAGGTGTCCCAGGGAGCAGGTAGAGCCAGCACTTGGACTCTGCCTTCTGCGGCAGGTCTTGGAGGCCGTGGGTGGCTGAGTGGGGACCCCGGGCTTCTGGGGGGCAGGGGCGTGGAGAGCGGCCTCGGGGGTGCACCGCTGGCTCTAGGCTCTCCCTGGGGGCCCCCCACTCCTGTTTCCATGCACACCCATCGTGGGGGAGGCCGGGGCTGTTACCAGTCGCTGAGTGCCATCCTCCGGTCATACACGCGGATAGAGCCATCGCCGAGGCCGGCCACGATGAGCGAGCGGTGAGAGTCACAGGACAGGCTTGTCACGCAGCTGTCCGCGCCCGTGGGGATGTCCTAGGGCATAAGCAGGGACCCCGTGAGGACCACGCGCGTCCCAGGCACCAGCATGAGGGGTCGATTGCACGCGTGCTATTGGGGGGCTGCCCTAGTTCCCATCAGGCAGCCCTCAAAGGCCTGAGGAGCCCACAAGTGGAAGGGGCACCCCTGGGACCACCGAGGCCTGGGCGGACGGGGCGGGCCGGCTCTACACGCCCACCGGCCAGGGTCCCAGAGCCCTCCTCGGCCCCCGCCCTGCAGCCTGCAGCCACCTCGTGGCCCAATCATACTTTCCAGCAACAACTTCTTTCCCAAAAAGACAGACAAAGCACCTCTTGGCAGGAGGCGCCCTGGTCACTCGCTCTTACAGCACGAGGTTAGCTGGGGGAGGGTCCGCGTGGGGACGCCAGCCCGTGAGGCGCCTGCTCCCCCTGCAGCGGAAAGCTGGAGAAGGGCAGGAGGGACACTTGGCAGGAAAGAGCAGGAGACAAAAAAATGGGCCACGAGAGGGACAAAAATGCTTTTCTAGTCAGAAAAGACTCTGCTCCTGTCCGACCCGAGGAGGAACCCCACACGGGTGGGGCGGCCCAGGCGGGAGCACGTCCTCGGTGCCCACGGCCTGCGGACGCCGGGTGAGGCCACGTGGCCTGCGTGGCCAGGAAGCACCGCTGGCCCAGAGCAAAGATGCTTTTGGGGGGCTGGGACCGAGGCCCCAGGGCCCGCACCTGCCTTGGGGGCTTCTTGTGTGCAGAGAGGGAGGGCAGCCCCCACAGGTGCATCTCCCAGGTGGGCGCGAGAGCTCTCCCACGGGAAGGTGCTCTTAAAGCTGCCTGGTGCCACCGCAGGATGTGACCACACCACCCCGGGGGCCGGCGGCGGTGACCTCCTGCCAGAAGCTGGGGCGCGGCGGAGAGGCCAGCAAAGCACCCAGGGGCTGGTGCTTGGGGGCTGCAGGTTCCCGGGGCTGCACCCAGGGGCTGGTTGTTGCCCCCACCCTGGCAGTAAAAGTGCCACCCGCTGCCCAGAGGAAACGACGGTGAGAACGAAACCAGCCAGGGGGACGCTGCAGGTGGCCGGGAGCCGGCAGCCCTCACTGCCCGGGCTCGTCCGCCCTCCTCCCAGCCGGGTTCAGGGAGCACCAGTGCCGGGCAGGGCTCCCGCCACCTCCGATCTCGTGGAGCCGCCGGCTGGGCCGCACGCAGGGGGCGCGTCCCTCTTGTTGGCGGGGGCAGGTGGGGAGAGGCCAGGGGACAGTGTCACAGCCACCACCTCTCCCTGGAGCCCGCCCCGGGGACCGCCCCACGCTGCTCCCGCAGCACCCGCGCCTGCCTCTGCCCCGAGGGACGCCCCCGCCCGCCCGCCGGCCCGTCAGCGCTCCAGGGTATGCAGGCAGATCAGTTCACTCTCTGTTATTAAAACCAAAAAGAAAAAATGCTTTAAAAAGCACACGATCATTCTAATTTAATATGTTTCACCCTACTGATTCCTGATATGCTCTAACCACACAGATAAAACACTACTTGAAAATAACCGGGATCAGCATGGGCTTGGCTATGCGGCAGGCCGGGTCGGGGGGCAGGGGTGAGGCACCCCGAGGGGTCAGGTTCGAAAGGCCCTGGGGCCGCTCCCCAGCTCTGAGGCACCTCTCTTCCAGATCTTGCCTCCTCCCGGAAAGTAACGGCCCCCCTCACAGAGACCCCCTCCATGAACCCCGGCTCCTGGGCACAGTGGGAGGCAGGCCCTGGCTTCTGAGGCTGGGGTGGGCCCACCCAGTGGGGCCCAGGAGGCCCCAGGGGGCCAGGGCTGGTGGACCTGGGTGCACCACAGCCCTCGGGAGAGCTCCACGCGCAGGGGTGCTTGGGGGACGCTTGGGGCTGCTAGGGAGTACACAGGGGCCACTTGGGGGCACGTGGGGAGTGCTCAGGGGATGCTCGGGGTTTGCTTGGCCGTGTGTGGGGGCCGGGCGTCCTTACCTGCACCTTCGTCTCGCGGTCTGTGTCCCAGATGCGGATGAGCCGCACATCCCCAGAGCTCATGAGCAGGCCGGTCTCCTGCTCCCAGTCCACCACCATCCCGGCTCCTGGCAGAGACACACACAAGCCTTGGACCCCCCGTGGCCCCTGGGCGGGTGGCAGGCTCCACTCCAGACCACCCAGATCCACCCTGGGCCAAATCTCTGAGGTGAGCTTGGGCCGGGTGTCCAGGGCACCCTGGGGTCCAGGCTGGGGAAGCAACTCTGAGACCAGAAGCCCAAGCCCTGCTCAGAGCCCACTGAAGGCAAGCCCAGGGGCGAGCGTTTGGTCCGAGGACAGCTTGTCTGAGATGCCCTGGGCTGCTGGGATCTGTGACATCCCCAGAAAAGACCATGTTCTTTATGCAATCTTGAGGGGACAGACCTACTGTCGTGGGACCTTTTGATTTGGTTGTTTCCATGGAGATGTGACCCACCCACTCAAGGTGGGTCTTAATTAGTTTACTGGAGTCCTTAAGAGAGCTCAGGGAGAGAGGAGGGGCTCAGGGAACTGAGAAGCGCAGAGACCTTCTGGAGAAAGCCACTTTGAAACCTGAACCCAGGAGGACAAGCCAATGTCACCATGTGCCCTCCCACGCGACACCAGAAGCCCTTCCTCACGGAAGTTATCTTCCTCTTGATGTCTTGATTTGGACATTTTCATGGTCTTAGAACTGGAAATTTGTGAATTAATAAGCCCCCATTGAAAAAGCCAACCCATTACTGGTAATTTGCCTTCCGGCAGCTTTAGCAAATCGAAACACCAGTCCTCAAGGACACAGGGCACCGCTGGGGGGGCCTGGGTGACCTCAGGACGGGCGACACAGCAGGTTGTGTCTGTGCAAGGCCCCGACTCTGCTGGGCTGGACGGAGCCTCTGCAGGAAGCCCTGGGAGCAGGAAACTGCTGGGAGAGGGGGACCCAAAACGGAGTGAAACGAGGGCCCTTCTCCACGCAGGGGGACGCGAGCCAAGCAACTTCAGCATTCCCAAAGGGAATGGGCTCTCTCTGTCCCAGACACATGCTCACGGAGAAGGACACACAGCAATGCTCGGACCCCACCCGGCTCTAACGTGCACTAACATTTTGCTGTTTTGGCTGTTTGTTTTTGAAAAGTAACAGCACAGCCTGGCATGCCCCCCCCCCCCGCCCCCCAGCACAGCTGCTGGGCCCATAAATGCAAAATGCATCTTCCATGTTTCAAAAAACCGTCCTAATTTCAAAACAGAGTACCTCTTCCAGCAACCTGCTCTTTTCCTTTAATGCTATGGTCTGAGGATTTATCTGAGCCGATCCACACAGATCTGGTAATTCCTGTGAGCTCCTGGGTCCCCTTCCATTGTCCACTCAAACCATCATCTTAGCTCTTCCCGCACTTTGTAAACCACGCTGCAACTGACAGTGTCCATTGCTGTGTGTCCGCGTGTGTGGGGGAGAAGGAAGCACCTAGAAATGGAATCACGGCACGTTTCTGACTCCCGTGGCTGTGGCTGTACCGCTCTCCAAAGCGAGTGCCGATTTTATACTTGGCAGGAACATCCATGAGCTCCCCTGGCCCCTTCTCAACATCTTCTTAACTTCTGCCAGTCGGATGGGGCGAGACAGGGCGTCTCCACCAGTAAACTGTCCTTGCCCACTCACAGCAGCTGAGTCAGGCCGTGCGTTCCTTCATCTCCGAGGCCTGCTTCCTGCCAGCACTGGCCCAGGCGGCAAACCATGGACGTGCTGCTGCACAGAGCACTTTCCCGGAGTCGGCTGCTAGTCATTGGTTTGGGATTCCAGTCTCCACATCTACAGGAAAGACTGACCCTAAGGAAAGGGACCGCGTGATGCGTCATCCGGATCAGATGCTTCAACGAAAGGGAGTCCTCAAAATGCAGCCAGCTCAGGTCCCTCCTCTTAGCGGGTGGCGGCTCCGCATCACTCGGGAAGGCAAGGTCCCCTGGGCCCACCAGGCCTCCTGGGCTCCGGCTCCACCTGCCAACTCTCCCCTCCTCAGCACAGGGGACCGCGCCCCGCAGATCTTCTCCCCGGGCCCCGTGGCCCCCTCCCTCCCCGCCCAGCTTGTTGCTCAAATCTCACCTTCATGGTTCAGGGCTGCAGCCTCGCCCTGCGCCCCCTTTCCTTTATTCCTCAGGCTTCCTGGCCTTCTGCGGGCTCCACCATTTACTTGTCATGCTGAGCGCTGTGGCTCGTCTTCCCCGTCGGGATGGAGGGCCGGCGGGCAGGGAACTTTCCCTACTCAGTGACGTAGCCACGCACCGAGAACAGAGCCTGGCACCCAGGAGGAACTTAGCAAACATTTTCAAATAAAATAAAGCACTACTGTGCCTACGTCCAGGTTGTCTTTAATCCAGTCTGCAAACCTCTGACTTTTACTGGTGAGTTCCATGTGTGAACATTTACCGGGCTTCCCGACGGGTTTGGATCGTAGGCCTCGTTCTGTCCCGTCTATTCTCAGTGCCCTCTCCTGGCTCCCTCCATCCCCTGCTGCCCGACTCCCCTCGACCCATCTGGAGGTCTCCCTGTTCCCCCCTTGCAGACCCCCCGTTTCCTGGGGGCTCAGCTCCCTCAGTGCAGCCGTTCTAGGTGCTTGTCACGGGAGTCAGCGCCGTCTGCCTGCAGTTTTGCCAGGATGGAAAATACGAGATTTCCTTTCTACGCCTGCTCTTTATGTCTGGGACTTAGGCTGGTGAACCAGTTGCCTCTGCCACTTGGGAAGACCCTCAGAGGGCCTGTGTCCGCTGCTCTCCTGTCTACAGTGCAGACCCTCCACCGAGGCGGGTCCGGTTCCCGGCGGGGGGATCCCAGCACGTCAGAACGCTACTTGCGAAGGAGCCGTTTCTGCCCTGCTCCCCTGGGGGACAAACCCTGTGCTCAGTAGGGACAGCCTGTGAGACGGGCTCGTGGGGCCGGGCAGGGGGCCAGGCACCCTGCTCCTTCTTTCTAGAAGGGCCTGGAGCCTGCTGTGACCATTTAGCCGGCCGGCAGCACCCGATAGCACCCGGCAGTGCGCCATCTCGTCTCCCCTCCCCTCCTGGTCGCCCGGCGTGCACTGGCCTCCGTCAGTCCCAAAGGTGCAGCCCATGCAGGTCTGGACTTGGGCACTGCCGCCTCTAGATCGCTGAGGCAGGTGCTGCCTGAGATGTCTGACGCAGACCATTCTAGCAGCCCGGGAGGCGCCCAGAGCTCTGCAGCAGCCACACTCCTGTCTGGGGCTCGGGGCAGCGGGCTCTGCATGAAGGCCCTGGGGCTCCCCCAGGCTCCCGAGCTGTGGCGCTCCTCCCGCAGGGGGAGGCCCTGCTCGCCCTCGGCTCTGCTCTCCTGGCAGCACCGTTCCCATCCGGAGGCTGCCCCTTGGCTGGCACGACCAGGAGGGATGGCAGGTGCTGGGAAACAGGTGATGTCGCACACAGGGAAGGAAAAGGTGAAGCTGGAGAGCGCTGAGGATGTGAGAAGCAGACGTGCTGAAGCCAGAGCAGGAAGGGCTTCAATGCAGCCCAGACCGAGAGGTGGGCCGCAGGAAACGCCCAGGAGCCCGGGTCGCACGGTGGCTACAGCGTCTCCAGGCGTCAGGAACCCGACCGAGGGGACCTGCAAGTACAGACGGAGCTCGTGGCCAGCCAAGGCCGTGCTTTTAGACTCCAGGAAATTTGCCATTTAAGAAACATGAGGATGACATGCTGAGCTCTTCATTTCTAGGAAAAACCTGAAGACTAAAATTCTACTGATGTACAGCAACTTCTTATCAGGTAGAGAAAGAATAAAATGGAGAGTACAGTTTTCAGCTTTGATCCTATAACCATTAATTTAGTCTTCTGTTCCTTGAATTTAACCTTTTAGAGCAAAACACAAAACAAAACACACAAACCACCACGTGCGAACACAGCGAATGCCGCCCAGCTGTCCGGGGTCCATCAGAGGGTGTGGGGAACTCTGCGTCCTTCCTTCCGCCAGCACCAAGGCCTTGTGTTCAGAGTCGGTGAGCACTGACCACATAAGAACCAAGGAGGACGAGGCAGCGCCCGGTGGGCCCCAAGTTCCCCCGAGACTCGGGAGGTGGTGGCCGCTCACAGCGGGGCCAGGCCAGCGCCGGCCCGAGCCTCTCCTGAGTGCTGCCCTGGGCCCTCAGCGCCCAGCAGCCCTCGTGTGGCCCTCCCGCGTCCCCGGGCCGTCCTCTCACGTCCGGCTCAGGAGGCCTTCTTCCGGGGACTGTGCGAGCGGAAGGAGGCCATAGGCTGAACTCCCTCCTTGAGCCGTCCCTCTCTCCAGAAGGCCCCGGAAACGCCTGGCAGGGGGAGCCTCCGAGGGAGCCCAGCAGAGTGCAAGAAGCCAAGCGAACCTCCACTTCTCTTCGGAGGAGAGAACGGCGGCGGTTTCAGGAGCTGGGACCCAGCTCCGTCTCTCTCCCCGACTCTAATTCCCGCCCCTCCTTCCTTCCCCCGCTCCCAGCGCTGCCTGCAGAGCTCAGGGCCTCGTGTTTCCTCCACCGCCTCACCCCACAGGCCCCACACACCCTCCCCTCAAATCTCCGACAGCCATTCTCTTCTCTTCCAAGTGATTCTTGAACATTTTCCGAATGCAGCCTCCACCAAAAGGGCAGAGCGCTGGAAAGAAGAGCCGAGACCAAGCTGTGGCCTTGCCTGGCCTCCAACCCGAGGACAAGGCGTTCCTCCTGCTACGGGGGCGTTCCTCGGAGCCCCCAGGGACCCGTTCACCGCCTCCAACCACAGCCGGGGGGGCGCTTGGAAGGAGCGGGACAAGACTGTGCTGGGGGATGCACGTGAAGATGTCACCCAGGATGACGTCTCTGTCCGTCAACTTATTTACCTGGCCGCAAAAGCTGTGCCTTTTCCGAAGCAATCCTCCCTAGCACCTTAGGGTCACCAGCTGGCAGACCCCGCACGCGTGGAACGCAGAAAACGCCTTTTGACAAGTGAATATGGGCGGGTCTGGACATATTCACCCATGTGACAAAAAGGCAAATGAGGGGCTTCCAGGCAGCAGCTCTCTGGCTGACTGGGTCCAGTTTAAGGCCTGCCATCCTACACACTGGGCTTGCCGTGGCCAAAATGGCTTTCTCCAAGGACGTTCCTCTCTAGGCTGCAGTTCCTCCTGGGCTCTCTCCAGGGGAGCTGCTGGTCCCCACATTGGGCCGACAGCACTCGCCCGTCTCGGGAGCCGAGCGGACGGCTGTCGGACGCTGGGGCAGGCAGGGCCAGAAAACCAAACGCTCACACCTGTCAGCTCGTTCACAGCCGCAGGACAAGACCCCTCGCTCCACAGCAGGTGAAGGCTCCCGACAATTTCCTTTGGTTTGATCAACAAAAAGCAGTCACATGCAAGTGTGTGGGCACGCGCGCGCGCGCACACACACACACACACACACCCAGACCCTTCAGACTTCCCTGTTTGGAAGGGCTTGCGCAAGGCATGACTGCGGGTGTTCACTTTGGGGTGAGGCCCCGGCCCGTAGGGCACTGGACGCAGCCTCGAGGGGGCCGGCGAGGCAGCCGGGAACTCGCCCGGGACAGACAGATGCTCTCTTGGGGTCCCCGAGTCGGATCAGGCCCTGGATTCTCTACAGTGGTCCCAACCACACGAGATGCTGTTTCCAACACGAGGAGCTAAAAGCAGTTCTGTATGTGTAGCTGCCGTGAGGCTGCTCAACAACTAACAAACTCACAGATCAAGAAGACTTGTGGGAGAGCCTCAGATGGCGGCTAGGTGAGTGTTCCTCGTTTGCTAATGCTGCCAGAATGCAAAACACCACAGATGAATTGGCTTTTATAAAACGGGGTTTATTTGGTTACACAGTCACAGTCTTAAGGCCATAAAGTGTCCAAGGTAACACATCAGCAATCAGGTGCCTTCACTGGAGGATGGCCAATGGCTTCTGGAAAACTTCTGTTAGCTGGGAAGGCACGTGGCTGGCATCTGCTCCAAAGTTCTGGTGTCAAAATGGCTTTCTCCCAGGACGTTCCTCTCTAGGCTGCAGTTCCTCAAAAATGTCATTCTTAGTCGCAATTGGGATATTTTTCCTCTCTCAGCTTCTCTGGAGCAAGAGTCTGCTTCCAACGACCGTCTTCAAACTGTCTCTCATCTGCAGCTCCCGTGCTTTCCTCAAAGTGCCCCTCTTGGCTATAGCTCCTCTTCAAAACATCACTCACAGCTGCACTGAGTTCTTTCTGTTATGTCAGCTCATTTATATGGCTCCAGTGATCAACTTAGACCCACCCTGAATGGGCGGAGCAACACCTCCATGAAAATTATCCAATCAGAGTCATCACCCACAGCTGGGTGGGGCACATTCCAAAGAAACACTCAAAGAATTACAATCCAATCAACACTGATAGGTCTGCCCACACAAGATTACATCAAAGATAATGCGTTTTGGGGACACAATATATTCAAACTGGCATAGTGAGACAGGGCAAAAAAACACCTCAGTGAAAAATACTAGATAAAAGCCAGAAAGTGACTCAGAACACCAGTTCCAGCAATGCACCAGCCGGACAAGGTCTGCTAAATCCACAGGGACCGTGCTTTTGGTGAAACTGGGAGTCTGCATTCTGAAATGAATGAGAGAGCCGGCTCAAAGTCTGGCGGCTGTGCTGCGGTGTGGGGAAACCGTGGGTTGGTGTTTGGAGACGGACTAGTTCTTTTCAAAAAAAAAAAAAAAAAAAAAAACCCAGGAGCAGCTGTGGATACGGCAGTGAGAACCGCACATTGTGCGGCAGGAGCAGGCCTTGCGAACGCCTCAATATCCGGCGTGGAAGATAGCCCTTCCCACACCCGCTGCTAATTGTCTCGGAGCCAGGAGGGCAGAGGAGAGCCAAAAGGAGAAAGAAACCACGCCCCTTGCAGCCATCTCCCTGGAGGGCTGGGGACGCTCCTGCCCGGGGCTGAACCCACAGCCCAGAGCCGTGCCAAGAAACCCAGTGTGATGGGGAGTGTTTCCTGCAGCACTGAGCACATGCCACAATATTGGCTGTGGACAGTGGCCTTAAGTGCACCCACAGCTAATTGTCCTGGAGCTGGGAAGGCGGAGCTGTGTGAAAAGGGGGAAATTAACACGTCCCATTCAACAATCTTTACAGCAGGCCGGGAAGGCCCCTGCACAGCCCGGTGGCCCAGGGCTTCCCTGGAGGGCCGGCGCGCACTTGTGACATGGCACAACCTTCCCTCAGCAGAGGTCCTGGAAGAGCACGGCTGGGAAGAAGGACCCGCTCGGAAATCCCAGGGACCGGATGCCAATACCAAGGACTTGTGGGTTAGCGGCAGAGACAATCCGTGGCGAGACTGAAATGAAGGCTTAGACTCTTGCAACAGCCTTAAATCTCTGGGAACACCTGGGAGGTTTGATTATTAAAGCTGCTCTGCCTCCCTAACCACTCAGACACATGCCCCACATTCAGGGCGGACAACACCAACAACACACCCAAACTTGGTGCACCAATTGGACCCCACAAGAATCAGACCCCAACACACCACAAAGACAAAGTTGGGGAGAACTGACTTGAGAGGAACAGGTGACTCACGGATGCCATCTGCTGGTTAGAGAAAGTGTACACCACCAAGCTGTAGATCTGACAAATTAGAGATTGGTGTTTTTCATATCTTGAAAGAACCCTATCAAGTAAAGCAAATGCCAAGAGGCCAAAAACAACAGAAAATTTTAAAGCATATGATAAAACCAGACGATATGGATAACCCAAACCCAAACATCCAAATGAAACGATCAGAGGAGACACAGTACTTGGAGCAATTAATCAAAGATCTAAAGACAAACAAAGAGAGCATGGCACAGGATATAAAAGACATGAAGAAGACCCTAGAAGAGCATAAAGAAGAAACTGCAAGAGTAAATAAAAAAATTGAAGATCTTATGGAAATAAAAGAAACTGTTGACTAAATTAAAAAGATCCTGGATACTCATAGTACAAGATTAGAGGAAGTTGAACAATGACTCAGCATCCTCAAAGACCGCAGAACAGAAAACGAAAGAACAAAAGAAAGAATGGGGAAAAAAATAAAAAAAATCGAAATGGATCTCAGGGATACGATAGATAAAATAAAATGTCCAAATTGAAGACTCATTGGTGTCCCGGAAGGGGAAGAGAAGGGTAAAGGTCTAGAAAGAGTATTCAAAGAAATTGTTGGGGAAAACTTCCCCAACCTTCTACACAAACACACAAAGCGTAAATGCCCAGCGAACTCCAAATAGAATAAATCCAAATAAACCCACCCAAAGACATATTCTGATCAGACTGTCAAATACTGAAGAGAAGGAGCAAGTTTTGAAAGCAGCAAGAGAAAAGCAATTCATCACATACAAAGGAAACAACGTAAGACTAAGTAGTGACTACCCAGCAGCCACCATGGAGGCGAGAAGGCAGTGGCACGACATATTTAAAATTCTGAGAGAGAAAAATTTCCAACCAAGAATACTTTATCCAGCAAAACTCTCCTTCAAATTTGAGGGAGAGCTTACATTTTCCACAAACAAATGCTGAGAGATTTTGCTAATAAAAGACCTGCCCTACTTCAGATACTAAAGGGAGCCCTACCAACAGAGAAACAAAGAAAGGAGAGAGAGATATAGAGAAATTTAACAGACATATATAGAACATCACATCCCAAATCACCAGGACACACATTCTTCTCTAGAGATCACGGAATAGACCATATGCTGGGACATAAAACAAGCCTCAATAAATTTTAAAAAATTGAACTTATTCAAAGCACATTCTCTGACCACAATGGAATACAAATAGAAATCAATAACCATCAGAGACTTAGAAAATTCATGAACACCTGGAGGTTAAAAATGAGGGGGCGATGAAAACATTCCTGGATAATCAAAAGCTGAGGGACTTCATCACCAGTAGATCAGCCCTATAAGAAATGCTAAAGGCAATTGTGCAGGCTGAAAGGAAGGGACACTAAACAATTGACTGAAACCACAAGAAGAAATAAAGATTTTCAGTAAAGATCACACGGTAAATATAAATACCAATACCACTGTATTTTTGATTTGTAACTCCACTCTTTAGTTCCTACAGGATCTAAAATACAGAAACTGTAATGATAAATCGGTGGTTTTGAATTCAATGTAAAATATGTAGTTTCTGACAGAACTACATAAAGGTGGGGGAATGGAGGAGTATAGGAACATAGTCTATGTGTCCTATTGAAGTTAAGTTGGTATCAAAGAAAAACAAGATTGTTATAGATTTAAGACGTTAAATTTAAGCCCCATGGTAAACACAAAGAAAGCATCAGAGAATATGGCCATAGAGATGAAAAGTAGAGTATGGGTTACGAGAAGTGGGGGAAGGGGCAATGGGGAGTTAAGAAATGAGTGTAGGGTTTCTGTTTGGGGTGAAGGGAAATTTCTAGTAATGAATGGTGGGAAGGTGATGGCATTGCAACATTCTAAATGTGATTAATCCCACTAACGGAATGCTAGGGAGGGGTTGGAATGGGAAGATTTAGGCTATATATATGTTTCCACAATTGGAAAAAAAAAAAAAAAGACAGCCTAAATAGATAATGACAATTAAATGCCAAGGATGATCCTGGATGGGATTTGAGGAGGGAGGACAGGAGGCTCAAAGGGACACAGTTCAGACATAAGAAAAAAAAAAGGAAATATAGAATGTAAGCTTTGAATCAACGTTGAATTTCTTGGACTTCTTAGCTGCGCTTAATGTGATTGCATAAAAGAATGTTCTTGTTCATGGGAATTGCATATGTGAATTATATTGTTTGTTAAAGGATGTGTGCAGCTTGCTCTTATATGTTCAGAAGACAGAGCAATAGGTGATGGATGATAGGGAGGGAGGGAGGGAAAGAAAGAAATGGTGTGACAGGATGTTAAAGTTGGTGGATTGGGGTATCGGGGGAGGGGGTTTGGGTATGCTGGAGTTCTATGTATGGGGTTTGTATTGTTTTTGCAACTGTTCCTGTAAGTTTGAATTTATTTCCAAATAAAATTTAAAAAAAAAAAAAAAAGAGAGGAGGGGGAAAAAAAAAAGCAGGCTTGTGGCCAAACCCCTGCACCTTGGTCTGTGCTTGGGGCACAAACTGGCTGCGGTCCTTGGGGGAGCAGAGGGCCACCCACATGGTGGCCCGGCTGCCCTGGATCCTCTCTGAGGGCAGTGCCCCCAGCCTCTTCTGGGGACCCGACAACTGCATGGCTCTCTCTGTGCTTGGTGGCAGGAGCGGAGAGTGCCTGCCTGGTTCCAGGCCTCTCTTCAGAGCACCGAGCCTGTGCCGTGTCAGCCCTGCAGCCACTCCCAGGAGACAGCTGTCGGATGGCACCCGGGACAAGCCATCTTCTCAGCGCCACGCCCCAGAGGGTCACAGGACGCGAGGGGCTCGGCCACCTGAGAACACGGGCGCCTCGCCTGCCCAAAACCTGCAGGGTGGACTGCCTGGTCTGTCCCAGTGCAATGTCCCCTCGCGGCGCTGCCAGATGGGTGCCGTCCCGTGCGGGGCTGCTGCATGCCCAGCACTGGGGGAGGAGTGAGCTCAGGCACCACAGCCGGCCCGTCAGCCCTGCCCGTTGCTCAGGGCTCTGGTTGAAAACAAAATCCAAGCACAGGGCTTGGGAGCCTTCAAGGCTACTTCCTTCACTGCGTTTGCCGGCGCCCAGGGTCTCCTAGGCAGCAAGCTCCTGCCTCAGGGAGACGCGCTCAGATCAACTGGAAAACTGTTGGGGTGCAAAGGTGGGGCCCATGCAGCCCTCTTTTCATCTCAATACGTCCCTCTGGCCATACCTTTTGGGCTTAATTTCTAGATGCGGTGGGAGGAGAGATGGCCTAATCTGTAAAACACGACAAAAAAGTGACCCTCCCTCGCCAGATGTGACAAGCAGAGGAACAAACCTGGTGGCTGCGCTTTTGGTGGAGCGCGTGAGGTGGGAGTGTCAGAACATGGTGGGGAGCGGACACTCCCTGGACATGGCACACCTCCTGGCCCCGCACCCCCTGCACTGTCTTGGCCTCCGCCTGGGGCCACGTGGCTTTCGCAGGAGCAGGCCAGCTGCCTAGGACACCCCCCTGGCTGCCCCCACCCTCCCGGTCCACACTGACACCTTTGGGAAACCACAGGGCATCCTGTCCCCCTGGGTCTGCTCAGAGGCCTGCAGTGTGGCTCCCCGCTAGGCCCGGCTCTGTGCTGGGGCTGGGTGTGGGCTACGAAGGCCGAGCCGAGATCCAGCTGGGCTGACCGGAGCCCCCAGGGCACAGCACACAGCTCAGGTCCCCTTCCATGTGTGTGGGGCGATGCATCACCTGTCGCTGGGGTGAAAGGACCATCCTCCCAGGATGCCACACAAGGGGTTCGTAATCTCTGCCTAACTGTACCCTTGACACAGGTTCCATGCACATGTCCTGGCCAAACAGCTGATTTCTTGCTTAAAATATAAATAAATGGAGCAGGGATGGTTGTAGTCATGATAAGGAAACAGCCTGGCATGTCTGAAGCGAGAGTGGACAAGAAGCTGTGGCTGCCTCTGAGAGTCGGCCTCTAGCGGGCACGGCGGCCCTGGGGCTGCCTCGGAGCATCTTGCCCCTGACTGAAGCCCTGGGGGGCCCCGGCCCTGCAGCCCACTGGCCCTCAGCACCACCTGACAACACAGACTCAGCCTGGGGACGGGGGAAAAGCCACTGAGCTGCCCCGTGACGGCGGCCCCCACGCCTCCCCGGACACAGACACAGGCTTTCCTGCAGGGTCAGGTTGTGCCCTGCCGGGGCCCTGTGCACACTTTTCAGACATCCACCCATGCCGTGCGTGCGGGGGGCATTCGGCTGGCTCAGCAGAGACTCAGGTGCTGGCCGCAGAAACCTGTGCCCAAGGAAACCCCTGTCCCCAAGAAGGGAGCTCACCCGCCAGCAATGTTGCCCAGCGGCAGCGTCCTCGCCTGGAAACCAGGCTCCGAGGGAGGGAGGCAGGGAGCTGCTCGTGTTTGGGGGGCCCACCTCGCCTCCCAGCCCCACCCTCCTCGCCAGGCAGGGACCGGGGGCGCTTCTCAAGCAGGGCTGGGCCCGCAGACCCTGGTGGGAGGCCGGCTGACACCCTGGCACGGCAGGTGGGGTGCGTGGGCATGAGCCTGCAGGGAGCTGCGGGCACCCCACTCTGTCCCGACTCGCAGTGCACCCGAGCGGGAACTCCCTCGCGAGGTCCTGCTAATTTCAGGTTCTCCACCCGCCCGAGGCTCCTGGAGGGGGCAGCGCGCCCTTACCCTGCTGCGGCCCCCGCCCCTGCCCCAGCCCGAGTGCTCTGGCCCACGGGCCTCCCCGTCGCCGCCACCGCCGCCCTTCGCAGCCATCGCGCGGCTCGCATTTTTCTTTCAGTTGATGAACAGAAAAAATCAGCCAGAGGCCTAAGGTTCATGTCAGCACTGACCCGCACAGATGCCGACAGCCTTCCACTGCTCCCGGGCCGCCGGGTGGGGAGGAGGCTGCTGCGGTCCCGTCCTGGGGGCCGGGTGGCGGCGAGGGGGCCTGAAAACGGCCTGAACTGCGAGTGCCCTGCGAGCTGGGCCCAGGGGACTCCTGGCTGCCCCCCGATACCAGCGGCACCGCCCGAGTGTCCAAGGAGCGGAGACGGGGGGAGAAGGAGCCACGAGCGTCCACCTCGCCCGGCCCGGGAAAGGCGTCCTCTGGCTCCACGGCGTCCAGAGAAGGTCCCGGGGCTCTTTCTGGACCCTCTGCCGCCCGAGGAGGTGGGGCCCGTTTTCCACCTTGTTTGGCTCGTCCTCTCTAGAAGTCAGGAGGTTCATGGTCTCCTTAAGAATTGTTACCAAGGTGAAGAGAAAGTCAACCTTGAGCTTTCTCTTTTTGAACTACTTTTCTGACCATTTTTCCTTCGGTTTGGATGTTTACACATAAGAATTCTTTGCAAGACACTACATGGGAGCCCACGGGGTCCAAAGCTGCGGGCGCACACCCATCTCCACTCGGGAGCCGGCACGGGCAGCACTGTCGCACCTGACGCTGCTCGGGACACCGTCGGGTGCTGACAACGAGTGACGCAGAGGCCAGGACAAGGGCACTGGCCGTGCTCTGGAACGTGGCTTCTGGAGGCTAAAGACCAGAAAATACAGCGATCGCCTGGATCAGCAAAGTGCCACCTCTGCACAATTTACCAAAATTGCAAGATTAAGACAGAAAAAGCCCTCGTTTTGGTCATTACTTAAGCTTTTTAACCCCGTTTCAACACCGCGTATCCCAGGGCAGTTGCGATGCGCAGGCTTTGGTAACTGTCAGGTCTGTACATGGATTTTTCAGGTGGGAACAGATGCTTCGGGTGGCTTTGCCTCAAACAGCGAAAAGACGGATTCTGCTTTGGAAGTTCTGGTGGGAAACCAATCTCGACGTGAACACGTTTGCTCTGGCGACCGGTGACCTGTGCTTCCCGGGGAGGCCTGTTCTGCTGGAAGGCGTCTCCTTACTCAGCTGCTCGCAGTGGCCGGGAGCATGGCCGGCTCGCCTCCGTGCAGCGGCTGGGGTGACGTGAGCCGGGCCCACACTCGGCTGCCTCTGGAGCCGTCCCAGGAGGTCGGCCTGTACCCGAGGCTCCTCCGTGCCTCCGCGCTCCAGCCCACGGAACACCCTGCTCTGAGGCTGTGCCGCCGGCACACAAGCGTGCAGAAGAGCAGGACGGTCAGGCAAGTGTGCAGGAGGACCGGGGGAGCAGCCCCGAGAGCTCCTGCCTGTGCAGGCATCCCTCAGCATCAGGGACCCCTGGAGAATCTGACAAAAGCCGGGGCCGCACCCCAGGGGCACCCCTCTTCTCTGCAGCTGAGGCTTCGCAGGTGCAGGAGGGAAACCACAGCCGTCTGGAGCGGACAAAGCTCAAAGCGTTTGCAGAAGGAGGTGAGGGCGGCCGCGGTGCACTGTCCCTCGGGGTGAGAAGACCCAGAGGCCACGGCCTGAACTCCAGGGGTGCGCCCAAGACCCGCCGCCTCCAGACATCAGTGGGTGCCTGCGACACTGAAAGCAGCTCTCAAGGAAGCTGCTCTTTGTGCTTGTCTGGAATTCTGTCCTGCGCCTCATGATGAGGGTCCCAGCCCACAGCGCTGGCAGAGCTTGTTTTGGAGACCAGAACTGGCAGCCAAGGTGGCAGGAGGAGCCCAGTGCCGGCAGGCAGGACGGAGCGGAGGGGCCGGAACAGACTGGGCCTGCCTCCGTCGCTGCCCAGCACCTCCCGAGAGATGGACGTCCCTGGTGCAGGGTTGATGAGAGGTCGCGCCTCTGGCCTGCTCGGGCCTGCTCCATGTGGCAGAGGGGCCGAGGCAGCCCAAGTGAGGTCCCGGGGAGCCAGGGCCAGAGCGGGGGGGGGGGGGGGGGGGGGGGGGGGCAGACACTCAGGGCCACACACACAAGCCCGTCCGTTCTCTCTCGATCCTCTGGAGCAAATGGTCTCCTGGGCTTCCCCTCCCTCCTTCCAACCTCCCAGAAAGACAAGAAAAGGACCTAACTTCCTTTTTGGGAAGCCAGCAGCTCTGGCTGAAAAGCAGAGGATTTGACCAGATAAATGCCGCCTCGCAGGTGAAGCAGAGAGGACAGCGTGCCCGGCCCCAAGCTGCCATCTGCTGACCCTCGGACTCCTCACCGAGCGGCCTCTTGGGGGCTGACGCGTCTCCGCGCGCTGCCCTGCGTGGTGGGCTGTGGGCACAGAAGGGAGGAAACAAGGACTGCAAACCACAGCCTCGGTCTCCTCAGAAGTTAAATCTCAGAAGATGTTTTGAGCTACATGGTACAAGTCGTGGGGTGAGAACCACCAGGCTTCAGAGAGGAGGCAGCCCTGAGATGGCACCAACGGGCGAGAAGGATTTGGTGCGAGGGGGCCGCGTGGCAGCAGGGAAACACCTCTGCTCCAACGCGGGACACAGGCAGAACGCCAGGCTGGAGGGACGGCGCACTGACAGCCGAGGAGCCTCCAGGGCCAGGGCCCACAGATGTGCGGGCGGGGAGGTTATGGGTTATTATCTCTTCCCTAAAAAGAAACATAAAATAGACTACATCCCTCGTCGTCTGTACGAGAAGTCTGACCCCGGAGTGGGGCTGGGGGGCAGTGGGGCAGCCTGGGGGACACAACGCTGCCTCTGAGGGTCATGTCTGCCCGGGGCAGGTGCTTGGATGGGAGGGAAGACAGAAGGCGGCAAACCTGAGGGCGCGGCGTGACCCAGACAGGGCAGCAGGACAGACAGGCAGGGGGGACTGAAACCCGCCAGAGGACCCGCGGGCAGGGCAACACGTTTTATGCTGTAAGTTTCACACCTGATACAATCACCAGGAGCTTCAGGGTCACACGATTCCCAGCAGCAAGCTCCCCCGGCTGCAGGAGACCCATCGAGCTGGCTGCCAGCTGCCGCCAACGCCACCAGGACACACGAGTCATTACCTGAGAGTCAGTGACTTCCCCGCAGACACCTGGCCCCCAGCCCTGCTCCTGAAGGACCAGCAGGCAGCGCAGCTCTGACCAGGCCCGGCCTGGGTGGCGGCAGGCAAGTCAGGGCTCTTGCCCAGGCCGGGTGCTGCTGTCCCTCCCCAGGGGCTGGGGGCACAGGAGGGACGGGCAGGTGGGCCGGGGCCCTGGCCAGCACCAGCGAGGGCAGCACGGGCAACATGCAGAGCCGCGTATGGAGGGGGCAGGGGCCCCAGACCTCAGCTCCGAGGGCAGAGCCCCTCTCTCCCCGTCGAGTTTCTACCACCCAGGTACAGAGGGGGCAACCACTTGGCCATTCTGCATTGATCAACCAAAAAGGAATGAGATTTCTTTGCCTAACATGACTTGGGGCTCAAAAAGTATGTCATGGTCAAGCAATCCAGGGCTCCCAAGAGAGGCTGGCGGCCGGGAATCAGTTACGTGGAGGAGGCCGCTGGCCGCGATGCGGGGAAGACCAGGGCAGGGCCTCGGCTCTCCCGCCCCCATGGAGCTCTTGTGTCCCCGTGTCCGAGCGGCTCGCACTGGGAGAGGGAAGCCGTGGGTTTATGATTTCAGGGGGTCGGACGTGAACCAGACGCCCTGCGGAGATGGCTGTGGAGGGTGCGGCACCGCATGTGACCCCCGGTGGACCCACCTCGTGTTGTTGGCAGCATGTCGGACAGCCCCTGCCACGCGGTCACCATCTCTGGGTTCTTTTCCAAATCAGCAAAATTCTTCCAGACCCGGATGGCCCCGTCGTCTGGGGGGAGAGGAGGGAGGAGAATGAACCTGGGGCCTTGGTCTGGCCTCACGTGCTCCTTCCCTCGTGGCTTCATTGTCCTACTCTCCCCCTCCAGAGAAACCTACAAAGCCAACCTCACTAAAGGACAAACCCTTTATGGCCCCCCCTGCTGCCCCCTGCTCCACAAACGAGTTTCAGTCGTGGCTTTCAGGTGTACTCACGACCGGGGGCTCTCCAGAGTGAGAAGCCGGGGGACCCCCACTCCTGCTGTCTGAGGCTTGGAAGGGGGCAAATAGCCCCGGGCCCCCATGGAAGGATGGGGAGCTGCGTGGGCTGAGCACGGCTCCCCCACTCCTCCCAGGGCCCCGCTCTGCCTCCCGAGCCCCTTGTGCCCGCCCTCTGCAGCCGCTCGCCAGGCCTTCACCTGGGTGAGCCAGGGTGGGGTGTTGGCTGAGCTGTGGCTTGGCGTCGGCCCCTCCTGCCCGCCCTGCCCCTCGCTCTCTGCTGGGAGCTTGTCCTGCTGTGATGCGCGAGCCCCACCTGCTGCTCCACTTGAGCCCACCCTGTGAGGACCCGGGGCCCCCGCCTCCCTGCCTCCCCACCCTGACCCAGCCCGGGCACCCGGCTGAGCCCTGCTGGCTTCGGGGGCTTCTCTCCTTCACTCCCAGAGGCCCACGGGGGGGACGGCGGGCTTGGGACGTTGGCTCGATTTTACGTGGCGCTTTGGCTCTGCTGGGAGGACAGTCCCGTGGTCACGCCCGTCAGAGCGGAGCCCAGGAACGCGTGGAGGAGCAGAGAGGGGGCTGTGTTTTCAGGAACAATCAGCTCAGCTGTCTCAACAGCTCAGAGGCCTGGAGCCACGGGGCGCAGGGCGGCCGAGCCCGGACACTGACCCTGCTCCCTTCTCTCCCGCCACCTGCTCCCACCTTTCACCCGCCCCTGCCCCTTACACCCAAAAGAAGGACGGTTAGAGCGACAGTGGACGTCTCATCCGCCGGCAATGGTGGAATCGTATTTTTCAAGTGCTAAGGAGAATAACAGCCAGCTTTGGTACCTCACTTGGAAAAACTACTGTTCAAAAGGGAGAGTGAATTAAAGACATTCTCAGACCAAAACAAAGGGGAGGTGGGATTCAGCCCCGGCAGCAAGCTGAGGGGATGGAGGCGCTGCCTCCCCCCTGGGCCTGGAGACCCCCGCACCCCCCTCGGCTGCCTCCAGTGCGATGGGCCCCGGGCAGGGCCTGCTGCAGCATCTTTTTGATACTGCTTGTTCCAGTCCTGCCCCTCGTGACTCTCCGGACTCTTTAACGACAGTGAGCGGTCCCTTTGTGAGTAGGGGGGGCAACGGCTGGGTCTGGGGGCTCTGGGTGTGTCGCCGGGAGCCCCCCGCTCACCCGTGGCCGTCAGCAGGAGCGGGCGGTCCTGGCCGTTCAGGAACTCCATGGCGGTGACCCTTGTGTAGCGGGGGTTGCCGTTGTGGAAGTAATCCAGCTTCTCCCCCTTTTCCCAGTCCCAGAAACTTAGAGGAACAGAAACAGACGAGAATTACATCCACACTGTCGGCAGCAGGAACCCCTGCCCGGTCCACGGGCTCGCCCAGCTCGAGGGCTGTGCCTGGCCTGGGTCAGGCCTGGCTCTTCCCGCGGACCCAGGGGCTCACTGCTGCCGTTTCCCTCACACACGCTCCTGCCGAGGAGGTCACATGTGCGAACCCCGTTTCCCTTGCATACACGCTCCTGCCAAGAAGGTTACACGTGTGAACCGTTTCCCTTGCACACATGCTCCTGCCTGGCACACACATGGGAACCCCCAATTTCCAGTGTGCTGTCACGGCCCGTTTGGAGGGGCCCAAGGGATGCCCTTCACCCCCGTCTGCCACAGAGGGGTGGCGTTCACCTCGAGAATGGGGTGTGCCCGTCACCGCCCTGGGGCCGGCCCACCTCTGGGTCCCCTTGTTAACGGGGTGGCAGCAAAGCACTGCAGGGCCCAGGCAGGTGACGGCGTGACAGGGATGCTTCTTGGAGTGTCCTTGAGGGACCGCCCGTCTGACCAGCACCTGGGCCTCGGGGCAGAGCGCCTTCCCCCTAGAGCAGGAACGGCCTGCCTGCTGCCCTGCGGGGAGGGGGATGCTGAGGAACGGGCACGGGTTTGGGGCACCAGGGGTTAGCTGCTATGGCTGAGCGAGAGGCCCCTGTGCCCCATACACACCAGATGCTGTCTTTGTCGGCCACGGCTATGCATGGGGTGAAGGGATGGAATTTGACCACTGATGGGACACCGGGGTTCCTGTTCAGGAAAATCTGGTCATCCAGTCTCGTGATGCCTGAAAAAGAAGCATGGATGTGCTCAGCGGTGGGTCTGAGCTTACAGCACCCAGGGACGACCGCCACCAAGGCCGAACCTGACTACTTGTGCTCAGGGCTCGAAGGGGCACCCGGGACACAGGGGAGAACGGCGGCAGCCAGCGCAGCCAGCTGAGGCCATGGGACGGGCCACCTCTGGTCCCTGCCAGTGGGCCTGGGCCTTCGCACCCGGCACAGAGCTGGAAGCACAGAAGTGCCCAGCAACGCCTGTCGGCTCACACGGTATCACTTATACTTCAGCAATATGCAGATGAGGGCACATTTATCCGGGTACAATTGTATGAAAAATGTGCCAGAGATTTCGGAATACAGGATTGACACAGCTCTGAGATGTGTCACAGGCTTGGGTTTAACCATCCGGTATAGCCACCATCCACCGTCCAGCCAAAGCAGGTCCCCTCAGCCTGGGAAGATGATAACCACGAAACCAAACAACTGAAGGATCAAATCACAAACTAAACAGTGAACATGGATCTATTCACCTGGTCCCCAAATACGAGAACATAAATCCCTTATGGCTTTGAAAGAGTTTGTTTTAGAAAGAACAGCAAAGAAGTTAAAGACGCCAAGAGAGCTGAGACAGGTTTAGACACATTTCTGATAATAATTTAAGGTCTATCAAGCGTGACTAGAGATGTGTGGCTGAACAAGTCCGATCTTCTGTGGCAAAGCCAGGGAGGGAGAGGAAAGCCAGGTTTCCCCGGCACCCTTGGCCCCAGAAAACCAGGTAGACAACTGGTAGACCCAGGAGAGCCCTTCTGTGCTTCACAAACTCTCCTTTTCCCGGGGAACCCAATTCTCAGGCAGTGGTAATACAAAGGCAAACCTCCCAGCCTTCCCAAGTGCATCTCCTCTTAGTTCAGAACAGCAAGCACTGAAAACCACGGAAAAGGAGACAAAAACCATTTTCTGCTAAGGAGAATGGTTAAACTAACAAGGAAAGCAGGCCCTGAAGGGTTTAATTCTAAGAAGTAGAGACGGCTTTCTTCTTATGGCCATGTCTTGAGCATCGAGAGGCATCTTGACACTCCAATGGCACAAGGGAGGCCCAAGGAGAGGGCATAGTTGGGATCCCTGAAAGATAAAGGGAAATGCCCCAGATTCTTACGCTAGTTAATACATTTTGTGTACATCAAATATCAGTAGGCGACATCAGGCAGGCAGCTGAGGGGTGTGCCCGGGAAATGAGGAGATCAACATCAGCCTTTCTAATTCCTGCCTCCTGGTGCCAAAGCTTATGGGGCCGGTTAACCTTGCTCAAAGACCGGAGCAGATATCCTCATTTACATCTTCTCCAGGACACGGCTCTCAAATTAAAAGGAAACCTGATGCTGAATCCAAATTCTGAGCAGGGCCGGCGCCTCGAGGAGGGCACGGCCTCACGACCACCCAGGCCCTCTCAGGGTGAAGCCCGTCTGCATTCCTTTTTACCGCTCGCAGTCCCATTCGCTTATGTTTATAGCAGTTTGGTGTTTTTGACAAATCTTTTTTTCATAAAAAACTGGAAAAAAGAATCCACAAATTTGGCGTCCACAAGGATATTCTACTTTGTCTGGAGAAACCTGTTTTGCTTCCTCAGTGTCCGGTCTCATTTCACGCCCTGCTCCCTTCTGCGAGTGACCCCAGGCCAGGCCGGGGAGCCCCTCCGAGGTCAGGGTCAGAGCACCCTCACGGTTTCCTGGGTGAGCCGGGCTCGGCTCCCACGTCTGTCTCAGGACAGCCAGGAGGACTCGGGGTCCTACGGAATTTCAGCCCTCCCAGGAAAGAGCCTCTAGACGTGTACTCAGAAGGCACCTCCCGAGGAAAGCCGCAGGGCCCAGAGCTCGCCCGATGCCCACGTTTGAGTGGCAAGTGTCGGGGAAGCAGGCGCTGAATTCTAAGACACGAGGGTGCGTTAAGTCTAGCCTGCCACCCGCTCCTTCACAGGGCATGAAGAGTTAGAAACAGCCAGAGAGAGTCTGCAGCAGGCGGTGACGGTACGTGCCAGTGAAGCGTGAACCCGAGGCATTTTAAAGGGAGAGCCATGAACGCAGGTGCGGCTGTCCGCCAAAGTGGCCTCTGGAGGAGAACAACCATTTGCGTGACTCAGGGACGCTGAGGACCATGCGGGCCGGGAGCAGGGGCTGCTGAGAGCCACAGGGTGTCTGCTGGGCCCTCACGCCCACTTTAAATAATTTGATCAAAATGTTATAGGACGGGAAGGCCGATCCAAGTGATGCGTCAACAGAAGTGGTTAAGAGCCCTCGGGCACAGACTTCTGCTGGGCGCTGCTCATGTCAGGAACGTGGTGGCAGCTGATGTGGCACTCTCGGCCCCTCACAGCTCTGTACACTCACAACCACATGGCTGGGTCAGATCCCAGCAGGGGATGGAGTCTTTACCACTAACCCATGCAGGGGTGCAGGGAGAGCAAGGGGTGGGGGAGAGGGGGAGAGACAGAGACTGACTCACGCAGAGGGAGAGGGCTTCCCTTTGGTGTCCCGGGGCGGGGTCTGGACCCAGGCCTCCCCACCGTCCTGGACACACGACAGGACCCAGGCTGCCCCTCCTGGCCCCCGTGGACACCTCTGCCACACACACACTGTGCCTTCTGCTGGTCATTGCGCTTTCAACCCTGGGCAACACTCAGGACAACAGTGGCATCTGTTGGCGGGTTTGGTAGAAGGTTTGGTAAGATGTGATTTAGGACGGTGTGGGGTGACAGCTGACGAGCCTCCAGGCACACGGTGGAGGCTGCAGGGTAAAGGCAGGGCCGAGCAAAGCACCAACATCCAGCCGGGAGCTCCCCCAGGGGCCTGCGGATGGCTTGTGCCTTCGCCTCTGGAAGCGTAAAAATGAACTTGCTCCCGCCCGAGAGGCCGTTGGTCGGATGGAGCCTCTGCTGATGCCCCTGAGGGTCCCGGATGCAGGGCGGCCTCCCGGGTGCCCAGGGCCCACAGCGGGGCAGCCCTGCCCTCACGGCACGGGCGGCGCTTACCCTTCTCGATGACTTGCTGGGCCTGCCTTCGCACATGAGTGTTCCGCAGAAACCGCCACTCCCGCTCCTTGCGGATCTGACTCTCTAGATCATGTTCTTCTGGGATCTTCAACAATAAGAAACACCAAATTAAGTCCAGAAATTAAAAACAACTACCTTCCCTGATAGAGAGGTGTTGAAGAATCGGGGTGTCTTGTCTGGCCAGCGCACTAAGCCCCATGGAAGGTTGGAGAACAGTTTCTGGGGCTTGGCAGCCACACACCGAGGCTGGCCCTGGGGCCCGGGAAAGCAGGCATGGAGCTCTCGGCTGCCGGCCCGGCCTCCACCCTGTTGAGCTGTGCACCTGGCTGCCCCTCACCTCGGGGGTCCCTCTCCATGCCAGCACCGCCCCACTGCGTGAAAGCTGCCCCCAACAGCCACAGAACCCCCACCGAGGGCCAGGTGTCCTACGGGTCAGACCCAAACTTGGGAAGCTGACGCTCTGCCTGCATTTTGAGAAGGAGGCAAAGGCATCGCTTTCCAGGCAGAGAAACGCTTCTAGGGGAGGTGAGGTCCACGATGAGGACCGTGTTTTCTGCAGGAGGGGACATGATGGCAGCAAGCCGGGCAGGGACACCGCCTGCAGAGAGCCGGGCAGGGGCAGACGCTGCATCTGTTACCACGAAAACGTGAAGCACAGAATCAAACGCTGGGGCCTGTGAGACTCCCCCCTTACAAGCTTTCTCTGATGCTAAAGAAACATAAAAATTAAGCAAATAACAAGGGCAGGTGGTCCCTGCCTGGCTTCGTCCAACACTGGGGAGGGTGGGGGCCCGTGGACAGGCGCAGGGCAGGAGGGCGCAGGGAGACGCACCCGGCCGGGGACACCAGCTCCGCTGGCTCCCATGCTCTTCCCCGACCACGGACACGGCCCAGGGAGGCCGAGTCCGTCTCCTCTCGGATCACGAGACTCTGGGCCAGCAGCCTCCCCTCCCCGCCGAGTGGAGGCCCCTGGGTCCCCGGCCGTGGGTGCAGCGGCGTGGGCGAGGGCTGCCGAGGGCAACTCCCGTCCGAGAGCGCACACCTGGCAAACACCAGGGTTCAAGTCCCCTTTACTCAGAAGGATGAGCTCTGGTTTGCATAATAGAGGTGCAGCTCCTTAATCATAAGCGTCATCAGATAGGTTTGGCTGCCTCTGAGTCCTGGCCAGAAAATTAATGAGATTTGTAAAATCCCCAAATATGGAAAAAATTGGGTAAACAAAAGAAAAATGCCACTTCTTTATGGCCAGTAGCCCACAACCCGCCCTGTGGTCGGCCGTGACAACACACGGAACGAGAGAGCGCCCCGTCAGGACTTAGAGCCTTGGACTCCTGGGTAGAAAAAGCAAAGGATGCAGCACATTTAACGTGGTCAGGCCAAGTGTGGCTGAGAAGAGGAATCGTTTCAGGCCGAGAATCCCGGGCTATATTTTCGGTGGCTGTTACATGAAACATTTCAGACCATTTTCTGTCTCCCTTCTCAAACGCCTTCTGCTATATTTGATTAGAAAATGAAAGCAACCAGCCCCCCAGACCTCAGCTCTGATGCCTGCTCTCAAAGGCGGCCTGTTGGTTTGTTTTCTGGCATTTCATTGCTTTGCTCTACTCCTTTTCTTCTTAGAAATCACAAAGACACATCCAGCAAAATAGCAACAAAAAACCAAAAAGGACACCCAAACCCAGAAACAACAGTAAGAAAAGGGGCCAAATAGCTATATTCGAATATTTATGGGATTAGAAATAACTCCACATGGCAAACAGGATAGATTGTGGAGATTTAACTATGGGTTTCATTTTATGACAATTCCGAGTTTATCAGAAAAGAAATGACAAATGACTGATAATGCAGAGCAAAAGCAATAAAAATTTTAACAACACTGATAAAAAGCCTCCGCGCCACCTGGGAGCCAACGCCCTCAGGTGGCTGCGGGAAGGAGGTGGGCACCAGTACCCCAGGCGTCTCCGAGTGGGTGGCACCCTGGGGATTTGAACTTCAGGCCCCGCTCTCCCTGCAGCCCTGGGCTGGCTCCGCCGAGCTCCGCGCCGCACCCCTGCGGGAATCCCAGGGGCTGTGGGCAGACTTGGGGGCTGCAGTTTCCAGCCACAAAGAAAACGCAAGCAGGGGCTCCCTGGAAAGGAGAAGGGGAGCACGTGGACATTGTGCCCAAGTCCAGGCGATGGGTGCTGGGCAGAGGTGAGCCCGGGCAGCCGGGCAGGGACGGGACGGACCGAGGGTCCTCAGCAGACGGACGGAGGGTGGCCACCTGGGACGTTTCCACCCGGGAAAGTCCTGACCCGGCGAGCGGGGGAGCCGCAGGGCTGCCGCACTCTCCGTACCTAGTAACGGTGCGAGTTTTCAAACGCTGAGGCCCCTCGATTTCTCTCCACTAGACAAAGCACATGTTGATTTGGTGAAGTGAGAACAGGTTTGCCTCTGTGCTGGCTTGTCACCTCGATACTTGAAATTAATTTTCTCCACTGTCTGACAACCAACTACAACCGCCCTGTAAATGATGAAGCCATGGCTTCACGGTGGAGACAGGGGGTGGCTGCCCCCCTCAGGTTCACCAGCAACGGCTGATCCCGATCCCACTAGAGGAGCTGCCTGGGTGACACCAGTTGCCAAGCCAGGGGAGGGGGAAAGCTCTAACGCCAGGGTCAGAGGTCACCGAGTGCATTTATCCCTAAAAGTGGGCCACCCCCACTAGGCTTCAACGCTGGTCCCCGCTACAATCGGTGGATCACACAGCAAATCACACCCTTTCTCAGTTCTGACAAAGGCACAGCCGTGAACCAGCCCCCTCAAGATGGAGAACCATTCCGCCGCCCCTAGATCCTTCTCGTGCCCCTCTGTGGTCAGACCCTCCCTCACCCTCAGCCCCGTCCAGTCAACCACTGATCCATTTTCTGTTCCAGGGCTTTGCCTTTCCCCGAATACTATACAAATGCACTATGGTACGTAGCCTTTGAGCCCGGCTTCTTTTACCTGGTGCGATGTACTTGAGATCCGCGATCCACCCGTGTTGTCATGATTCCATGTGTATCAGGTTTTTTTTCCTTTCGTAGTATTCCAGTGTTTGCCTGTAACAATTTATCCGTTTATCAGAAGGCTTTTTGGAGTTTTGGGTAGTCATGACTAAAGCCACTGCAAACATTCACACACAAGTTTTTGAGTGAACAGAAGTCTCTCTTGGGTGAGTGTCTAGGAGTAACATTGTTAGGTTGCACGGTGTGTGTGTGACTTTATAAGAAACAAACTCCTCCAAAGCATCTGTAATCTTCTGCATTGGCACCGGCAATGCACGAGAGTGTGATCGGCTCCGCACCCTCTGCCAGCACCTGCTACCAGTCGTTTACTAGAGGTGTACAGCGTTTAGTCCAGGTAACCGGCCCTTTCTGACTGACTGCCTCCACGTCGAGCATCTGTACGTTTGCCTATTTGCCATCTGCACTTCTTTGGTGAAGTATCTGTTCTTTTGCCTATTTTCTGTTGAATTGCATTTTCCTATTACGGAATTTTGAGAGTTAAGTGTTCTGGATACAAGTCCTCTATCAGATATGTGTTCTATAGTTTTTTCCCCCATTATCTAGTTTGTCTTTTCATTTTCTTAACAGTATTTTGAAAAGCAGAAGTTTTCATCTTAAGTCCAATTTATCATTTTTTTTTCATTTATGGCTTGTGCTTTTTATATCTTATTAAAGAAGCTATGGCCTACCTGAGGTCGGATTTCCCTAAGTTTCTTCGAGAAGGTTCATGGTTTTAGGTTTCACATTTAAGTCTACGATCCATTTTGAGTTAATTGTTTCATACAAGGTAGGAGGTTTGGGTCAAGGTTTACTTTTTTTTTTTGGCATATGGATTGTTTCACAATTGTTGAAAACTGGGCTATACTTCCCCTATTGACTCAAACTGCCTTTGTGACTGTTGAAAATCAGTTGACCATATTTGTGTGTCTATTTCTGGACTCTTTTCTGTTTTATTCATGTGTTTACCTTCTGCCAATTCCACAGTCTTTATTGCTTTAACTTGACAGTCAGTCTTCGAGACTTACTCACCAGGTAGGATGAGTCTTCAACTTTGTTTTTCAATTCCAAAACTGTTTGACTATTTTACTTCTTTTGTTTTCTCATATAAATTTTAGAATAAGCTTGTCGATTTCTACGAGAAATCCCATGGGGATTTTTATTGGGATCACAATGAATCTATACATCAATGTGCATAGATCTGACATCTTAACATCATTGAGTTTACAGTCCATGAACGTGGTGTATCTCTTCATTTATTTAGGTCTTCTCTGGTTTCTTTCATCAGTTGTGTAGTTTGCAGCATACAGACCTTGCACATATATACATTTTACATTTACAACTGACTAATATATAATGACCTTGTACCCTGTGAATATAATTGTGAAAGTTAGGTGCATGTGTCAACTTGGGCAGGTGACCCAGCCATCTGGTCAAGCAAGCACTGGCCTAACAATTGCTGTGAGGACGTTTGAGGCTGGTTAATAAACCAACAGGCTGGTTTATTGGATCATCAGTCAATTGACTGCAGCTGTGACTGATGACTCACCGAAGGGCATGTCTTCCACAATGAGAGAATGCAATTGGCTGGATTTAATCCAATTAATCAGTTGAAGACTTATAAGCAAGACAGACAGAGGACCTTCACTTCTTCTTCCGCTGCCCAGTGAAGCATTTCCTGAGGAGTTCGTCAAAGTTGCTGGTTTGTCTCCTGAGGAGTTCATCGGACATCTTCCTTGGAGTTGACAGTTTGCTGACTGCTCTACAGAATTTGGACTCGTGCATACCCACAGTTGCATGAGTCACTTTTACAATTTGATAATCAGAGACATCTCTCATTGATTGTTTCCCTAGAGAACCCTAACTAATACAGTAATATACTCACTTGTAAGTTCTAGTTGCTTTTGCAGATTCTTTTGTCTTTTATGTACACAGTAATGTTGTCTGTGAATGTATGCATTTCTTATTATTGTCTTAGTAAATTGTCTAGAACCTCTGGTTGTGTTGAATAAAAAGGGTGAGAGAAGACATCCTAGCCTTGTTTCTAATTTTAGAGAAAAAACATTCAGTCTTTTACCATCGAGTATAATGTGAACAACAGATTTTTGTAGAGTGCCTTTATAAGGGTAAGGAATTTCCCTTCTATTCCTAGTTTGATGAGAGTTCTTATCACGAATGGCTGTTAAGTTCTGTCAAACGTCAAATGCTTTTTCTGCAGCTTTGGAGATAATTATATGGTTTTACTTCTATGGTTTCTTTTTCTAAAGAAGAAAACTCTCTGGTAAACATTTTTGAATTTCCAAACTGTTTTCTATACTGCACCCCTATATATTCCCAAAATGCCATGTTGAATCAACTTTGCTTTCTTGGGGCAGAAACCATTAGTCACAGTGTATTATCTTTTTTGTATATATTGCTGCATTTGATTTGCTAATTTTATCTTGAGGATTTTGTGTTATTGGTTTGTAGCTTTTTGTTCTTATAATATTGTTGCTTGCTTTTGGTATCAGAGTAATGCTGGCTTCATAAAGTTGGGCAGTGTTCATTCTTTTTTTATTTTCTGTAAGCTACTGTGCAGAATTGGTATTATTTCTTCCCTTAAATATTTGGTAGAATTTGCAAGTGAACCTGTCTGGGCCTAGAGTTTCCTTTGTTGGAAGGTTTTTAACTATACATTCATTTTCTTTAGTAGACATAGGACTAATCAGGCTTTCTACTTCTTAAGTGAGCTTTGGCAGTTCATGACTTTCCATGAGTTTGTCCATTTCATCTAAGTTGCTGAGTTCATAGGCATAAAGTAGAGATGCCTCCCTCCCACTCCTGATACTGGGAATTTGTGTCTTCTCTCTCTTTCTTCATCAGAGGTTAGAGGAGTATTAAATTTACTGATCTTTAAAAAAAAAAAAACATGCTTTGGTTTAATTACTTTTTTCTTATTGTTTTTCTGTCTTCAATTTGTTTGATTTCTTGCTTTTTATTTGCTTCCTTCTGTCTGCATTAGGTATAGTTTGCTCCTTTTTTCTTTTTCGTTTCCTATGGGAGAAGCTTAAAATCATTGAGTCCATTCTTCTTTTTCTTTTTTAAATAAGTATTTAATGCTACCAACTTCCCTCTAAGTACTGCAATAGCTGCATCCCACAAGTTTTGACATGTGGTTTCATTTTCATTCAGTTCAAAGTACTTTCTAATTTCTGTTGTGACTTTATATTTGATCCATGGGTTATTTAGAAAGGCATTGTTTGGTTTCCAAATATTGGGAGATTTTCCAGAGAGCATTCTGTTCAATTATGTGGTTCAGAGGATGTATTTTGCATGATTTCAGTTCTTTTACATTTGTAAAGCTAATTGTGGATTTGTCTATTTCTCTTTTCAGGTCTACCTGTTTTTGTGTCATGGACGTGAAACCTTATAGGTGCATATGTATATTTAGGAGTTTTAGGTCTTCTTGGTGAGTTGATCACTTTATCATTATGTAATGCCCCTATTTACCCCTTGAAGTATTTTTTGTTCTGAAGTTTACTTTGTTTGAAATTACTATAGATACTCCGGCTTTCTTTTGATTTGTATTTGCAATATACAAATTTCCCACTGTATTACTTTTAACCCATCTATGAGAAATTAAAGTAGGTTTCTTGTAGACAGCACCAAGTTGAGTCTTTAAAAAACATCCAATTTGTCAATTTCTGTCTCATAAGTGGTACTTTTAGACTATTTACATTTAATTTTTGATATTGCTGGATTAAAATCTACAATTTTGCTAGTTTTTGCTATTTGTTCCATCTGTTCTTTGCCTCCCCCCTTTTAGATTGAGTATGTTTCCTGTGCTTCCATCTACCTCCAGTTATTATTTATACCTCTTTAAAATTTTAAAAAACAGTTGCTCTGGGGTTTCCAATGTACAACTGTAATTAATGCTAGTTTTCTTCACGCTTCGTGTATAACGTAAGAGCCTCCTAGGAGCCCACTCCCCACTCCCGCCTCCTGTCTGCACTGCTGCTGGTGCACATTTCACCTTCACGTGTGCTATGAACCCACCACACACTGCTACCACTGGTGCTTGAGACAGCCAATTACTAAAAGTCTTTCACATTTACCTTCATCTTTACCATGTCTACAGTTCTTCATTTCTTTCTGTAGATCCAGGTTTCTGTCTCGCATCACATTCCTTCTGCTGGAAGAACTACCTCTAAAATTTCTTGTCATGCATGTAATGAATTTTCTCAGCTTTTATTTGCCTGAGAAAGACTTTATTTTGCTTTCATTTAAAAAACACCCTTTGTTGAGATATAACTCACATACCATAAGCCACCTTTTTAAAGTGCATGATTCAATGGTTTTAGTATATTCACAGGGTTGTGCAACCACCTTCACAATCTCAATTTAGAAAACTTTCATCAGCCCCTAAAATCACTCCCTATTTACTAGCTGTCCCATCCCTAACCCTCTCTCTCAGCCTGAGGCAACTACTGTTGACTTTCTGTCATACAGGGCTGCCTATTTGGACTTTTCATACAAATAGAATCATACAATACGTGGTCATCTGTGAATGGATCCCTTCATTCAGCGTAATGTCTCTGAGGCTCACCCATGACGTAGCGCATGTCAATATTTCATTCCTTTTCACTGCTGAATAATAATCCATTGGCTATATTGTACTTCGTTTGTCCTCTCATTAGTTGGTGGACATTTGGGTTGTTTCTAGTTTTTGGCTACTATGAGTAATGCTGCTCTAAAATTTCATTTACAAGTTTTTAGGTGGACATATGTCTTAATTTAAATCCCACCTAGAAGGGGAGTTGCTGGGTCATATAAAAACTCTATGATTAACATTTTTAAGAGGACAAACCATTTTCTAAATGGGTTGCTCCAATTTACATTTTCACAAAGCAGGAGAGTTTCAGTTTCTCCACAATTCAATTCAATTTCTCCATCCGGATGGGTGTGAAGTGGCATCTCATTGTGGTTTTGATTTGCATTTCCTTGATGGCTAATGATATTGAGCATCTTTTCAGGTGCTTAGTGGTCATTTGCATATCTTCTTGGGAGAAATGTCTATTCAAATCCTTTGTCCATATTTTAACGGGGTTATTTGTCTTTTAATTATTGAGCTGTAGAGTTCTTTGTATATTGTGGATACCAGTCCCTTATCGTATATATGAATTATATTATTTTCTCCTATTCTGTGGGTTGTTTTTTCACTTTCTTAATGGCATCACTGGCAGCATAAATGTTTTTAAATTCTCTTGTAGTCCAATTTATCTATTTTTCTTTTGTTGCTTGTGTTTTTGGTGTCATAGCTAGAAAACCATTACCCTATTTAAGGCAATGAAGATTAATTCCTATGTTTTCTTCTAAAAGTTTTTTAGGTTTAGCGCATACATTTAGGTCTATGATCCATTTTGAGTTCAGTTTTATGCATGGCATGAGGAAGGAGTCAAACTGTGTTCCTCGGCAAGCGGGACATCCCCCCGTCCCAGCATTACTGGTTAAAGACTGCCCTTTGTCCACTGAGCTGTCTTGGCGCCCCTGCTGGAAATCAGCCAGCCATCAGTGTTAGGGTTTCCATCCGAGGTCTCGTTCCTACCCCGCTGGTCCATGTGTCTGTCCCCAGGCCAGCCCCACGCTGCCCAGCTGTGGCAGCCATTCGAGGTGGCAGAGTTCTGAAGCTGCCACACCATGTGCCACTCCAGTGTGGGGGTCGGGCGGGCTTCTGCATTGTTCCGGTGGGACCTCCTTCAACCTCAAGCAGGACCCGTGTCTCGGGGCATCAGGGGCTTTCTCGGTGATCCGCTCCCCACCGGGTGTCTCCTATGGGGGCATTTCCTTGCCCCATCCAGGGGTAGCAGCTTCTTCTTTTACCCTCCTCTGGTTGCGGTGGTCTTCACACCAGCCCAGGGGCTCTGCTGCCCCCCCTCCCCCCGCCCAGTGGCTTAAGGAATTTGTTTTATAGGGGAGAGGGGTCAGGGCGGGGCGGGGGGCTGCTCCCCTCTTTAAGGCCTGCGGCACTGTGGAAGGCTTTTCTAGGCTCCTGCCCAGCGTTCCTGTGACGGCCTCGTGGAGGTCCTGGAAGGAGCCTGTGGAGCCGGAGAGCCGTTTTTGTGTGTGACTCCCGGGTGCTCTGTCCTCTCGTGCCAGCCCACACCTGGTCCTCAGCACTTCGTGGAAGTTTTAGCCGAGTTCTTCTCCCCATTTGTCTGGTGTCCTCTCCTCCGTGCTCTGCCACAGTGAGCCAGCCCTCGTGTGTTTCTCCTTGGAGACACCTGCCTTCCTTCATATTTCAGGCAATTTGTTCCCCTACAACCTCTCTGATGGGCTCATTTTATCATTTAGCTTTTCTTGTTTCTAAGATGGGACTTTCCAGCTTCCAACACACTAGGTGGAAGTGGAACCAGCTTGGGTCTTTAGCCAGACCAGTGTTCTCCTTACAAACTGGATTTGTCACCTGCACACCTAAGGCCAGAAGGAGCCGCCCCACAGGGCCTTCACCACAGAGAACCAAGCAAAACTAGGATAAAACTCTCTTAGACCACAATTTTAGAATTACTGTTGTACTTAATATAATACTGAGCAACCACAACAAGGCGTCTTTTTAAAAAAGAATTTATCCTATCTAAGCAACAGTAACTTGATTCCTGATTGTTTCACACCCAGCAATGATCTGTGAAAAGGGAACACTGGCGCTATGGCCAAGTGCGTGAGCAGACTGGCAGCGTGGCGTCTCACGGTCGCTGCTGTAGAAGGGGCCGGAGAACCCCACTGCCCAGCAAGCAGGACCCACATGGAAATGAGCCTAGAGAACGCGGGTGACGCCTCCCCCTGCCGCTGAGCCAAGTATGCCACGCAGCTCTCAGCAGACAACACACACTCGTTCTTTTCTTGCTGTCCTGGAGAAGAATCAACCTGCCAGTTTCCTTCAGATTTTCCAGAAGGAACTGGAAGCATCCATGGTTTAGCTCCCTAGGCTGCTCAAGCAAATCCCATGAAACGGCTCAGGTTAAACAATGGGAATTTACCTGCTCACGGTTTTGAGGCTAAAAGAAAGTTCATATCACGGTGTCATCAGGGCGATGCTTCCTTCTGGAAGACTGGAGCTCTGGGGCTGGCTGCCGGCGACGCTGCATTCTGGGTTTGTCACATGCAAGACGGATGGTGGCGTCTCTGGGTCTCTCCCTTCTCTTCCGGATTCCACTGACGTTCAGCTTTTGACTGTTCTCTCTGTGGCTTTCTCTCTCTCTCTGTCTGAACTCCATTTTCTTAGAATCGACTCCAGTTACAGGAGTAAGACCCCCCCGAGGGAGGTGGGCGATGACTCATCCAGAGGCCCTCCTTCAGCAGGTCCCACCCACGGCAATGGGTTAGGGGCACACACAGCCCCAGACCACCCCAATCCATTTTAGAAACTGGAAACAGTGTGGCCAGCTGGCCTTGGGACACGTGAAGACCTGCCAGTGAGCCGCGGTGAGACCGAGCAGAACCGCGGCTCTGTGCACAGGAACGTCAGAGTCACTTATCACAGGAGAAAACCAGAAACAGTCATTTTGTTTTGAAGAATATTTGATACAAGAAAATGCTCAATGCTCATACATAATCTAAGTGAGAAAGAGCAGATCACAAGCTGTGTGTATAGGATGATCCCAGGGGTTAGGGTGGGGGCATCTATGGGTGTATGTGTGTGCATGTAGTATGGGTGAGGTCCAAGTTTCTTCTTCATGTATTTTTCATTTTCTGAATCTTTAATAATGCCTTTTTAAAAACATGTTCATAAACATGCAGATTTGATAAACTGCAGAGCAAGTACTGCGTCTGCTCCCCAAGCACATGGACAAACCCTCCCAAGGATGGGTCAGAGCAAAACAAAACACGGGCCCTTTGCAGGCAGCCGTGCAGGCTTCACTGCAGCGTTAGGAGTTGTACTCAAATAAACCTAGAGCCACTCTGCATGTGTCGCAGAAAGCAACTTATCAACTCTTTCCCAAAACTCTTTTCATAATTACAATTATATTTTAATCTGTTTTAAATTGCAAAACTAGTACTGTTCTTTCTAAAAAATTCAGACAACCCAGAATTCTATAGAGAGGAAAGCCCCCTTTCCTTCACTCCAACCCCACCTTCCAAGAAGAACCACTATGGACAGTTTGACGTGTAGCCAAGCTCTTTCCTGCACTTACAGACGGATGTCTGTCTGTGCAATGTGATCACTTTACCTGCCAGGGATCAAGGGCGTTCAGCTGTCCTCACAAAGAGCTACAACTCGTCAACTCTAACAGCTGTACAGTGCTCTACTACCTGATGTGTCACTGTTATTCATTCTCCTAATGGTCATTTGTTTGTTTTCAACCTTCTGCTATAACAAATGATGTTGCAGTGACCCTCTGGACATGTGTCATTTGTATACAGATGCCAGGGATTTTGGAGTGGGGTTGCTGGTTTCCAGGGTAACACCTATTTGTAATTCTGACGGTCACTCCAAATGGCCCCCCACAAAGGTGGTATTCTACCCACCCACCAAGAGCAGCCGACAATCGACATTTCCCCACATGGGAGGAAACCAACCCTGGGAGAGGCAAGCTCTGAAATTTGCTGAGAGCAAAATATCCTACTACTTTCATAATCAGAACAAAATTCTTTCTTCTTCTTTTTTTTAAGCACTTGACAGACCATTTCTCACATTCTTTTGTGGTCCCTAAAGCAGAGCGTGAGCTCTGGAAACCAACACAGGGAGAACAGGTGGTTCCACAAAGGGAAAGCAAACCACATCCACAGGGAGGTTCTTTTTAGTCCTGAGACCTGTAAGAAATCTGACTCTAACCAATAAAAATGTTAACAAAATCTCTCTTTACAGTCGTTTTTTGGGGCACTCAATCCCACTAACCGCGATTTCCCTGATACTGAGATGTGGCATAATTTCATCATTGGTGAATATTTTGGTTCCATATACTTATGTTTGTAACTGCTCTTTTTGAGGTATAATCTTAGTCTTAGAGCTAATTTTGGTTTACACGGGAAGCAAGCTAATAAAACAAGTTCCTAATGCATTTTATCACAAAAATGTTGTTAGATGATCAGTTAAATTAATAAAAGGCTATTCTTATGAATAGCACCTGAAAAAAGGAGGTGTATCTTTTTTTTTTTTTTTTTCATTGTCAATGTCATTTTTATTATGGTTAATTTATAATTTCCATTCACCATTATAGTCAAAGCTTACTCAGAGAAATAAACTGGAATTGTAATGGCACAAGACCTTGTAATATTCCATCTCACATAATAGTCAAGACTACCTTTCAAGCCACATTCAGGAAGCTGGTGAAATAAACTCTGGCAATTTTCAAGAAATATTAGCCAACTAATTAAATCTCATTGATCCATTATATCTACTGAGCACCTCATCCTGCAGTTAACATTGTGTTAGGTGCTTAAGGACAAGTAGTGGGACTTTCAATAAGTTAAACAAAAATACATATTTAGAATTTACAATATTATTAACAGAATTCTTAGTATAGTTGTATTTTGAGGTTTCTACTGCTGAGGAATTTGAGGTTCGCGCTGTCTCTCTTTTAGTCCCAAAAGCTCCGTTCTGAGTTCTCCAAGTTTTGGTGGAATTTCAGGTATTGTCAGGTCGGGCCGGTAGTATCTGTGCACCACTTCGGCCCCCGCGCACACGCTCAGGAGGCTGGCAGCGAACATTTTCAGGTAGGTGGACCAGGGCATGCCCGCGGGCATGGTCGCAGGCTGGACGAGGACGGAAAGCGGGCAGTGTTAGAAAGGTTCACAGCTCCCGACTAAACGCCGCCGGGGCTGGGGCGCGCCAGTTAGCGCTGGAAGCAAGGCAGGCAGCAGCGGAGGAACGAGGTCAGGAACCTGGGTTCTCTCGCGTCTCCGCGTCTCGGTTTCCCCATTTACAAACCCGGGGCGCTCAGATAAAGAACGCCCCTTCCGGGTGAGACCAGCCTTCAAACGTTTATTCGTGTGAGGCACAGGGTCCTCAGAATGTCAGACGTCTCTATCTAAACAAGTACAAGTCCGGCCCCAAATCCCCGCGTCCCTCCCGCCTCCAGAGAGAGGCACCGCAGGCTGCTCTCCCTCACCCCCCACCAACGCGCCCCGCGGGAGGCTGTACCGCGTAGCGCACTCAGGTGTATCTCTTTTGATATGAACGAAATAAAAACTGTCCTGTTTTCTCTCCTAAAGTTTAGAAAAAGGTCTCCAATTAATGTAAAAGCAAAATCACTTCAGGTCCTTGAAACTACCGAAGATTTTAGTTGCCATCAAGAGCTATAAACAAAACTGCTCGTCACGTAGCTTTATTTTCAAAACTAGAGTTTCCACCTCTAACCAAGTCACGGGGCCGGGGCCAGATGCTCTGCTCACCCTAACCCTGGACGGTCCCGGCGCCTTGCGCCAGCCTCAGGACCCAGCACGGCTGCGGCCAGACCATGGCTGACTGTTTCCGCCTCCTCTGGGTGGTGATGTGGGGTTTGTCCTCCTGGGGAACCCTCCGGCATTCCACCGGGGAGACGGAACAGAAGGTTGGAGAGGGACACAAAGGGGCTGCCACGTCTGGAAAGGGAGGGGTGGCACCGGCCTGTGCTGTGCGCGTGATGAGAGAACACAGACGCACGAGGGGGCAGCCCCGAGCAAACTCAACCTGGGCTGGTGCTCAGCAAGCTTCCGGGGAGAGTCCTCCACCGATGGGCACTTCAGGAAGCCACTCTCGCTGCAGTCAGTCTAAGTAAACTGTGTTTTGGAAAGGAAAGCAAATCCTCTGGGAAAAAATCAGGTGCATGTTAGAGCTTAAGAGAAAAGAGTTTTGGATTATCTATGCCACTGCTCCTTCCACAGTGTCAGATGACTGCGAGCAGGTAGTTTTCAAGGGCTCTAAGAAAAGCCACTAATCATCATGTCAAGAAATGACCACCGTTTATAGCCACTGCTGCTTCAGCCAGAGGTGAGGCCAGGCCACCCAGGCGTCTTCACTGCTTGACGTCACCTGCCTGAAGCACGACACTGCGCCCAGGGCCCCGGACTTGCTGCTGTCAAGGCGCCCCCCACTTAACTGTGAACCAAGGCACCACGGTTCTGAAGGACAACCCACTGTCCACCCTCCCGGGCCTCATTCTCTCCCGTCCCTGGCTTGTTGGTAGAGTGGCCACTGCCCTCTCTTGACCGGCAGGGCCGCGACGGGGAGAGCGCGCTTTCCTCATGGCCCTGCGTGGAGGGGGGCCGGCAGGCTTGTCGACAACTGCTGAACCATGTGCCTCAGTGACCTCTTGGGTGTGTTTCTTTACTGTTTTTCTTTTATGACGACAAAGGTTCTTCAGTGATTAGTGTAGAAAATGTAGAAAAGACTAAAAGTGTAAGAATAAAACAAAAATTCTGTGCCACTGTCCTCACATCACATGTGCTGTGCTTTCGGGCTGGCTTCCTCCCAGCCTTTCTTCTGTGCCCCAAGTGTGTGGCACACGCAACAACGGCCTTTCGGCACGTCCAGGTTTTTTGTCCTGCTTTTTTCCCTTTTTAAAGATTTTATCATGAGTACTTCCTCACATTAGTTTTTTAAAGCTTAATTTTTTTAACAGCTTCAAAAATATCTCATCAAATGTTTCATAATTTTTACTAGCCCTATGCCCTGCTGGCCATTTAAGTTGATACCAATTTTTACCATAATAATACATAAGTCATCCATACCTCTGATTCTCTCCTGAAGTTATCTAAGCAAAGGACTTACTGAGTTAGAGGGAATGGCTTTTTAAGCCTTTTGGCATGTATCGGTGTGCCAGTTTGGATGTATTATATCCCCCAGAAAAAGCCATGTTCTATAATGTAATCTTGTGGGGGCAGACTTGTTAGTGTTGATTAGGTTGGAACCTATTGATTGTTTCCATGGAGATGTGACTCAATCAACTGCGGGCAAGACCTCTGACTGGACAATTTCTATGGAGGTGTTACCCCACCCATTCAGGGTGGGTCTGAACTAAATCACTGAATTAAAACAGCTGTCAAACAGAAGGAACTCAGAGCAACTGAGAGTGACATTCTGGAGGAACTGTAACTTACAGAGACATTTTGAAGACGGCTGTTGAAAGCAGTTTTTCTGACACTTTGAAGGTACTAGCCCAGAGTTTCCCCCAGAAAGCTGATACAGAGACTTCTGGAGAAAGCCATTTTGAAACACAACCCAGGAGCAAGCAGACGCCAGCCACGTGCATTCTCAGCTAACAGGAGTTTTCTGGACACCATTGGCCATCCTCCAGTGAAGGTACCAATTGCTGATGCCTCACCTTGGACACTTTATGGCCTTAAGACTGTAACTTTGCAACCAAACAAACCCCCTTCATAAAAGCCAATCCATTTCTGGTGTTTTGCATAATGGCAGCATAAGCAAACCAGAGCAATTGCCAAACTGCTTCCTAGGAAAGTCAGACCATTTTAGGCACTTAGGTTCGTTTAACAAATGGAAGAGAACGCTCTCTACCCTCTTCAGCAAAGGGGCTCAGTGAACTAGAACTTTACTCCTCGCTTCAGGTGCAACAATAATCCCTTTGAGTTGTTTCTGACAGACGCTGCCTCCACCATGGGGAAGAGAAGCAGCAGGAAACGGACTCCCAGTGCCCTTCAGGGCCATCGCCTGGGCAGGCAGCTTGGTCTCAGGGATCAGCTACAGCTTTCAAGGCCCTGTTGTCCTTACGTGGGGAAAGAGGCTTTCCAAGAATGTGCTTTAGACATACAAAAAGTCTGAAAACGCATTTTCAAAAGGACTCCCTGCGGAGCCTGGTGACAGATGGGCTCCGGCCCGTCCCACAGGGAGGCTGAGGGTCCACCACCTGCACCGCAGCTCGAGCCACAATACCTGAGCTGCTGCATCGTGAGGTGATAGTGCTTGAAGACACTGGGGGACAAGCCAGAACACATCGGAACCAGCCTCAGTTGACGTGTCTTTTAGGAAGCCCAGCTAGCTTGGTTTAACGGACCCCAAAGGGCAGAACCACCCCCTCGTGGCCTTCCCAGTTAAGAAAAGATTTACCCCACAAGCTCAGAAAGGCAGGCTTTTTCCTTTTCCCTTTTTCTAGAAGACAGGAAGGTAAACGAAGCTTGGTTGTTTTGTGTTTTACTCGAATGTGTGAACACCAGTGACTGCGCCACCCATTTGGGATGACCTCAGACAGCCCAGCAGAGCTGCCCCTCGCCCGACAGGAGCTGGCCCACCAGGAGGGGTGTCGGCTCAGAAGCATGCGGGAGCAGAGGGCCCCCCTGGAGCTGTGGGTACCCGGGGTGGGGCGGAGAGTGTTGAGGTGGCCCTGGGGGGCTCAGCGCTCATGGCTACCTTCATAACAGGCCGGGCAAAGTAGCGGGCGCTCCAGTCACAGAAGCCGGTCTGCGCCGTGGCCGAGACAAAGCTCTTGTGTCCCACGGGCTCATCCGCCTCGTCCGTGGTCTTCGGGTGTGTGGAAAGGAGAAGGGGAGAAGGAAAGAGACCAGTTAGTCGCGCTCTTTCCCGGGCCCCTCTGTGCACCTGAAACGGCTCCCAGCTTGGGACGGAAGCATGGAGGACAGGGCCACCTCCAGGCTCGCCTCACGTTTTCATCCCGACGCTACAAAACCCCGACCGTCTGGCCGTCTGGGGAAGGGGCTGAGGCGGCCCCCGTCGGGAAGGGCCACCCTCCTCAGCATCCTGTCCCCTGGGGGCTGCCCAGCTGGGCCTGGCTCTGTGGTGCCCGGTTGCTCTCTGCTGGGTCAGGGCCTGGGGTGGTCCTGGCAGCTCTAGTTCCGCCACCCCCCAGGGCCCCTGCTGCCTGCTCTCAAGGCAGCCCCTCCAGGACGCAGAGCCAGCGGTTCCTGCGGGTGACTTCACGCCCACCCGAGGGAGCCCCCCCAGGATACAGCTGGGCCTCTGAATACTCAGAACCTCGAGTATGTGACAGCCTTCTTAGGGATTCCCTTTAGCTTGGTTTCCAACAAGAGGACTGCAGCGGACAGGGCTGTCGCACGTGGCCTTCAAGCAAGTGTGGCAGCTCATGAGGAGTCCCTGGCCCTCTCTCTGTGGGTGCCACAGGCTGGGTGTGCCAGGAGGGCTCTCCTCGGGCGTCAGGCGCCCGGGCCGGCAGACCCGCTCACAGGGAACAGGTGGGGGCGGTGGGGACCCTCCTGCCCAGGCTGGACGGGAGCGTGGCCTCCGCCTGTGTCTAACCCACACCCGGCGCCCGTGCTGGTTGAGGAGGGCAGGTGCACTGGAGGTGTGGGGGACGGAGCGGTGGTGAGGTCGGCTCATCCCCAAACATGGCAGCTCTTGCTCCAAAGTCAACCTTCACAGGGTGCCTTTTTTTAACCCCCGGATTCCAGAGTGAACCGTGGTAGCCCCTTCTCTGCTGAGGGACCATCGGCCCTACCGTGGGCACCAAAGCAGCCAGACACCCAGCATGTCCTGAGCGACCTTCTTCAGACCCCGTGTCCCTGACAAAGTGGCCAACAGCACAGACAGGCAGCAGAGGCCCCTGAGCTCGGCAGAACCATGTCACGTGGTTCTCCTAACCCTGGCAAACGACAGCAGAAACCCCTCTCTCCTGGAATTTGTTTTTCAGCGTGGTTAAAGGCAGAGGAACCGGGCCTCCTAATGCGGTGTGGCCGACTGTTTGCAGAACCAGCCACCAACCACCCAGGAGAAACACTTCTGCCGAGCAGCTGCCGCAAACACTGTTCACCCACGGTGGGCGCAGCCGGCTCCCTCACGTTCTCACTCCGCTGCACGGAAGCGGCCAGGGCCAGCGCTCCTGGAAGGAGGGGCTGCGGGATGGGAGGGGCCCCCTGTGCCGAGAAGGGGTGCGTCAGTGTGAGGGGAGAGGGCCGGGCGGAGGCTGGGAGCCGTGCAGCCCAGAGTTGGACCTGCAGCGGGCGAGGCGATGCCCCCACCTGGCACAGGCCCAGCCTCATGTGGAGAAGCAGAGGCAGCAGTGCGGAGCTGATCGGGGCAGCGTGTGAAACTCCTGGCCTGCTCACCTGATCAGGGCCCTTGTCGAACATCTTGCGGGTCCTGGGGAACTGGTGGGAGTGCGGTGTGTACTGCGCCCCGACAGTGCCCGTGGTGCCTGGCCGGCCTGAGGGCAGCTCGCGGCTGACTGGCTGCTTGGCCACATCGTTGGTCAGGCTGGAGCTGCTGGTGCTGGACGTGGGAGGGGAGCCTCTGCCACCGAGAGAAGAGGAGACAGCGTGTGTCTCCTGGAGCCGGCAGCTCCGGGACACCAGCACTGCCCCCCGAGCCCCCACCCCCATCCCGGGTGCCGCTGACGGACCAGAGCGCATGTGGGTTCACCTTTGTCCCCCGGCACAGAGTGTCCTCATCGCCCAGCACCCCAGCGTGACCTCCCGACACCCACTGCTGATGCCAAATTCACCACCCGTTTGGCTGCCTATCTGGTGGTTCTAGAATCGTCTTTCACTGGGAGCAGATGACACGAGAGGTGGCCAGGGCAGCACTAACTGGAGTCAAAGCCAGAGCCTGGGCAGAGGGCCGGGGCACTTGGCTGCTGTAGTCGAAGTCAGTGCGCGGCAGTGCCGCTTCCGGAGGGTCAATGCAGACCCTGAGGGGAGCCCCACCCCTGCTGGCTACCTGCTTGGGGACACAGGTCTGCCTATAAGATGCTACCGGGTGTGGGGACCCCAGGCTTGGTCAGTGTCTGCTGTTGCAGCAATGCAGACGCCGGACCCCCCAAAGTAGGAAGGAACAGGAAGGGGCGCAGGTCAGACAGCTACGGGGTGTGCGTCTGCAAGAGAGAACGTGCTGGCGCCTCGGGGGCCACTCACCCGCCGGGGTGGACGTGCAGGCCCTTGTTGGTGGGGCTGGCCGGGGCCGACTGGGTGAGGGAGGACGTGTCGAGGATGCGCTGGGGCCTGGCGTTGACGGTGGCCTGGAAGAGCAAGGGACAGGCAACGGTCGGCGAGACCAAAGGACGAGGCTAAGGGTGCTTTCAGAGAGGCTTCAGGCTGCAGAAAAGGCCGCTTGGCTGAGGAAATCTCAGGCACCAACAGGAGGCCCCACTGACATCTCCCCCCAAACAAGCCTGCAAAGGAGCGAGATTCTTCTACATTCCCAGGAATGACTGGCCTGGGAGCGGGAGCTCTAGGCTCAGCCCTCTTTGAAAAGCAGCTGTGCACCCCGGGAGCGAGCGAGCCCGTGGGGTGACGGCAGGTGGAGGGTCCTGAGGGAGCCTGCGAGCCCCGGCCCCTGCCCAAAGAGCAGCTTCCCGGAGCAAACGGGGCTTTGCTTCCTCGACCAGAGGAGAGGGCCGAGCCTTCCGCCACTTGGGCTTTTTGTCTAATCTCGAAAATTTTAGCTCTCAATTCAGAAGGACGAGTTGTGCACCCTGAGAAGTGGCATCTCCTAAAAGGGTCCACCACGCACTCTTGGGGTGAGCTCTGGGCTGGGCTCTGTGGCCCCAGCACCGCCTCGCTCTGCCCCGGGGTCCTCTAAGGGTCACGGGCAGGAGGGGCTGCATTAGGCAGGTATCCGGTCAGGTCACCACGGAGCAGGGGCAGCAGGGGCAGCCCGAGGGGGTTCACTGAAGCCACAGAGGGCCCGCAGGGCGGCCGAGGGGAACTGCAGCGGAGTCGGCTTCCTCTGTGGAGGAGCAAAAGGGCCCTCTCCAGGGGCAAGGCAGGCCCCCTCAGGCTGCAACGCGGGGACCGAGAGGGACTCGTGGAAAAGCCCCCGCCACGGAGCTGCCGCCCCCAGCCCCAGCCCCCGACTGCCCCTTCCTCGCCCGCCCTCGCAGGCCAGAGCCGTGTGGATTTGAAACACTGTCTCCAGGGGAACATGACTGAGACCCTCGGGGAAGGAGGAGGGCGGGCAGGGAGGGGCAGGTGCAGCTGCACGCCTGCCGGGGGTCCCGGCCAAGACCACCAGGACAAGCAGGACGGTGTCTGGAGAGATCAGTCCTCATGGTCAAGGCTTCGTGCTTCTTTTTTCCATTTTGGGGCAGGCTCAAAACCATTCTATCAGACTTCCTTAAACACGACACGGTGGAAGAAGGCAAAACAGCAGGGTCTGTAACCTTCCTCCTATAGACATTCGCAAGGGTTTGAAATTGTACCACAGGAAAAGACTGGCACCAGCTCGAGATCTAGCTCTCGGGTGGGAGAGGGTTTCGATTTGATTTGATTCTTTAAAGTGGGAATTTTCATAGATTTGGAAATCGGAAGTCGGCAGGATAATAAATGGTGAGGAAACAATCCTGTTCGCCTGTTGGCCGAGTTGTCCACGCAACCTGGCGGGTGGGCAGGCGGGGCTGGGGACGCGGGACGGGCAGCAGTGGCCGCACTGGTCCTTACCGCCTCCAAGAGAGCAGGACGGGCGGCGTCTTCACAGCGGCCTCTGGCCCTCGCCCAGCGGACACCCCCGGGGGAGCGTGCCGGACCCTGCTGTGAAACGTCTCCACGGAGCTCACACTCCAGCGGGCCCTGCAACGGCTCCCGATCGACGATGCTCATGTTTTTGAACCATTCGCACAATCGCAGGGAGCCTGCACCTACAGCTCGGCCACACCCGAAAATTAAAGGAAATAACCGCAGTGCTCCTACTTACTTATCTACGTTGCTGACATAACTCTTCACTTCAAAATAAAAGTGGGAAGAAAATTGAACTGTAATCTTTAAAAAGTGGTTTTTACTTTCTTAAATTACAAAAGTAATCTGTATTCTTCGTGAACTTGCTTTTCATTGGCATTTAAATGACACGGCCAGCCCCGGCCTCTCCCTCCCTCCCTCCCACACGCACCCTGCAAGGCCTGAGGGCCACGGAATCCCTTAGAAAGTCTCAAGAGAGAAAAAAATTAAACTACGAAACAATAAGCTTAATATGTGCACTCTCCTGAGTTCCAGAAAATCAGCGGGAGCTGATGGGGGAGACAGAAAACTCTCAGAGTTGGATGAAGACGTCAGCAAACCCCGCGGCCTTTCCAGCCCGCGCAGAGGACACAGAGGCCCAGGCCCGGCGGGCGGGAGCTGGGGGCTCCGGGGCCCCCCAGGGTTCCCACTGCCTGTGGCCCTGTGCACCCCAGCCCTGCACCCCCAGGGAAGGGCCGCCTGGAAACCCCCGCGGGAAGGAGACTGACCAGCACTCGCCGCCCGAGGGCCCACAGCACGGCCCCACTTCGCTGTGATTTATTCCTGCGGCACCTGCAACAAACCCGGCATTTCACCGTTTTGGGAAACCCTGACGCGGTGGGCACCCAGCCCGAGGGCCTGAGGGATTTACATGAGACCAGAGCTTTCCGCACCAGGAGCACAGGCAGCTTGCTGTCGCCTGACAATTCCTATTTGTTCCGCAAACATTTGCTCAGCGTCGGCTCTGTGCCAGGTGCCGGGGCTACCAGGGGCCCTGAGCAGACCCTCCCTGAGGAGGTGCCAGGCGGTCCTGCCCCGTCCGGCAGGTCACTGTGAGGACAGAGGGGGCTCGGGAGCTGGGGCCACAAGGTGGCTTTCCCAGTGTGCTTGGGGGTGTAGGGCCTTGGCACGTGCACTGATCGCAGGGCTGGGGTCTCTGAGGGCCCCAGACTCCCGTGACAAGCCCTGATCTGCCTCGAGGACCGTCGCCCTCTGCCCGTCCCACACGCGGCCTGCGCTGACGGGACCTCCGGGAGGGTCTGAAAGGCGTCTCCTTCCCGACGAGAGTTGAGTTGGAAGATGCTGGCGAGAGTGACGAGGGCAGGGTGGCAGAGAGCACCTTTCTCCCCTTCCCAAACTTCCCCAGGGTGGTAAATGCTGCGCTGGGAATGCTGGAGCTCAGGACAGGCATTCTGTCCATCCCACAGAAACGCAAAACCACAGCGCTTGCAGGGTGGCCGGCTGCCTGCCCCTCGGAGCCCGTGCCCAGCTCCCACCCGGGACGCAGCCAAGGGAGGGTCTCGTCGGCAGGAGCCGGGGCTGGCGCATACCCACTGCCGCCCCACCCACAGCCCCCGCTGCCCCTGCAAGTCTTCAGCCAGAACGGATGCCACCGGAATGCTAGGGCAACGCTGCTGCCCAGGAAAGGGAAAGGCTCCGCAGAGACCTGGCAGGCACCGGGCAGGGATTAGGATAACAAGGCAAGTCTCCGGCTCTGCTCTCCGGGGGCAAGTGGGATATTTCAGAAACGTTCCTGTAAATTCTGTATCACGAACTTGGATTCACATACGAGAAACTTCTTAAAAACTGGTTCCCCAAAGGGTTGTCCAGGCGTCGTTTGGGGCCAAGTGCAATGTAGAGCCCACCGGTTGCTTGGTCGCGGAGAACGCAGCCTTCTATTTATTCTATTTATTTAATGTTCTGTTTCTTTCTGTAACGACGTAAACTACTTTTCCCAGATAGATAACAGCAACTTTCCTTTTGGAACTCTAGGTCCTAGAACCACCAAGGTGGCCATCACTCATTGACTGCTAGTTACTAATAAAGCGTCAGGAGCGTCTCACCCCGATCACGTGCACCCCGGGGAGGAGCCGGCGGTGGCTGAGGTGCTGAGGGAACGAGTGGGTGCAATGGAGCCCAGAGAGGCCGGTTGTCCTGGGGGACCCAGGCACACTGCAGCGCAGCAGGGCCCTCCATGCAAGCACACGGGCGCGGACTACGAGCCGAGGCGCCCGGCTGCCAAGGGCACACCCTGGGTGCAGATGGCGAGGGGCTGCGTCCTGAGGGCCAGGGTCCAGCAGCAGGGGACCCCTAAGAGAAGTGAGCGCAATGGACAGAGAAACCTAAGAGGAACCTGCAGAGGCAACTCCAGCAGTGTCACTGCTCAGCAGACGCCGGCCTGCCGACCGGAGACGTCGAGTCACCCAGGAGGGAACACGGAGCTTGAAGATGCTCCTCTGGGTTCTTCAAACTCATTTAACTGCCATCACTCAGCTGTCAGCTTATAACTGAATCATCTTGTCCTTAATGAAGCACATTAATCTTGATTTTCCAACAGATCCGGGAGGCCCGAGGCCTGCAGCAGACAAGAGTCTGTGCTGCACTGTTTTTAGGTGAGTTCATTTATTTATGCTTATTTTCTCAAAAACATTAAAATAATCTGTGTTTGTGAACACATCTGGCCCTTTAATTCGAAAACCAGTAGCTTACAGTGTCTTGCTCAACATGACCCCAAAGCCTGGAGGCCACGAGCAGGTAAATGCAGGAGTGAGACGGGTTCCTGGGGGCTCGAAATTTTCCTTAATAAAAACTCAAAGAAAACCTCCAACTCTAAGCCATGGAATGAGGATGTAAATACATGAAATGAGGCCACAGCCCTGGAGCCAGGCTCTTCCATGTAAAGCTGGCAGCAATTTCTATATTTGAATATAATATTCTCTGGGGCAAACAATAGTAATAAAGCTGGTTTTGATTATGACAATAATTTGGCTTCAGAGTTAAATACCAAAATAGTCCCATTTCTCTGTAAAATGAAATATAATTCCCCATAGTCACTAGACAGAAAGCACGAAATTTCTTGAAATTACAATGAGGGCAAGAAAGGATTTCCTTAATGTTTACACTTCCAAATCCTTCAGCAGCAACATTTACTCTTATACACACGCAGACACACACACCCTCGCACACAGATGTGCGGGGGCTGCACCGAGAGCTCGTGCGGTGTCTGGGGGCAGCTTCTCCGGGTCAGTCTCGTGGTTCCGGCCCTGTGCACGCTGGGGGGTGCATCAGCCCAGATCGGCAGAGCAGGACCCAAAAGCCAAGTGCCATCTTTACAGGGGTTCTAGGCCTCTGCTAGAAAAGGCACATCAGGCTCTTTCCAAGTTGCTGCAACTGGACAGCACAGCGTTGGATGGGGGGAGGGATCACACGATTTCCTTAAGGTGGGGTGGGGGGGGTGGGGGGGCACGCCAGTCTCCCAGTGACAGTCCTTACGTGTCATCCCGAAGGACCCAGGGCTGCGGGGGCTGCCGATGGGAAGGACCCAGGGCTGCGGGGGCTGCCAATGGAAACTACTGCAGAGCCCGGAGAAACCGCGCGGTGCCTGACAGGGACTATGGCACACCCCAAGGCCGGGGTAGAGTGACGAACCTACAGCTGCGAAATTTCAAGATGAGGTACTGAGATTATGTTTTCAAATAATTCAGGGTGATTTCTAGTAAGGTTAAATATATAAAAGCCACTGAAAAATAAACTTAAATAGGCTTAATACTCCATCATGGCCAAAATAACCACAAAACTAAATTTAATCGGAGAAAAAGGATCAAGCCGACTTAATCCACGCTGGCTTCCCACTGCGCTCTCGGGCCCGGGGCAAAGGGGTCCCAGGGCCAGGAGGCTGTCCTGTAACCTCAAGGGACAAGGAAAAGGCCACCAGATACTTTGTGTCAAGATTTCCAGACAAAAGAATTGGTCAGACTTTACTTTCTTGAAACATAAATTTCTAAAAACATAAACCATTCAAAAGTCATACACTACTTTCAAAATTATGTAAGTGAAAATGATTATTTAAACTCCTAGACTCTGAAAGTTTAAACTAAAAGTGGAAGAGGATATTTAGGGTTTGAGGGAGCAACGGGGGGCGCTAAGAGCTCACCCACCCCGTTCCGCAACAGGGGCCGTGGCCGCCCCAGCCCCCCGCGTTCTGCAGCGTCTCGGTGCGCTGCCGGAGCCTCTCCGACCTGCTGGTTAGGTTTCGGGGGGCCGTGGCGTGAGGGTGCTTGGGAGGGCTCAGCGGCCTTGCCTCTGTGTGCTCCACCCTCTTTTCCTCTTTATCTCCTTCCCCACCTATTTTACTTCCTCCCTCTCTCGGCCAGAAGCACAGTAGGTAGCAAACATGAATTTTTGAAAAAAAGTTTTATTTTACAAGGAATCCTATGAGATGAAAAAGCAGATGACGGAACTATTTCTTGGTTCTTTATTAAACACGGAAAACTTAATTTAACCGATCTGATGGGCCGTTTCCCATGGGGCAGAACCACGTGACGGCCCCTCCCTGAGGACACAGCTGCTCCGGTGGCCTCGCAGCTGACCATGCAACACAGGACGCAATCGGGCTGCGCGGCCCGGGGAGGGCAGAGGTGAGCCGCCTGCGTCGAGGCAGGGGGGGGGCTGTGCCGGGGCAGGCAGCGCAGGGACAAAACCCACACCCGGGGGTCCCTGCCGTCCCTGGGGCCACCTCACCTGAGGTTAAAAACCTCCTGGTTTTTACTTCTGCAGCTTTCTTAGTGCCTCCTTAAAGTGAGAGGGGAGATGGATTACCACGCTGTTTTAAAACTGGGTCCATGACTAGGAAATCCGTTCCTATTACTTGTGACATGACCAGGAGCAAACAATGTAACAATCTCGATTCGTCAGGAAAAAGAAATAACTGGGCCAACCAGAAATCATGGGAAGGAAAGGGACACCGGGCAAACCCGTTATCAGCAAAAGGCGGGAGGGGGCTGCAGGGATTTAAGGCCAAACGGAGGCCAATTAGGCAGCAGCAGAGAGAGCCGCAGGGCGCCCGACCCCAGGTGTCCCCCAGACGAGCCGCACAGCTGCAGGCAAGCGGCCGACCAAGGAAAAGCCCTCCCCAGGGGTCGGGACAGCGCGAGGACTGAGAGGGCCCTGGGTGAACTCTAAACACGTGACGATATTGCCCTGTACTTTTAAAAATCTTTTCTGTAAGTCTGAAATTTTATTAAAAAGTTAAAAAATAAATGAAAATGGGAGATGGGGCAAGATGGTGGCATAGAGAGGTATGGAATTTAGTTAGTCCTCTAGAGCAACTGGTAAATAGCCAGGAACAACTAGTAAATGGTCTAGAACAACTTTGGGGGACACTCGTGACTGCACACACATCGTACACCTGCCTGGAATGGGTGGAATGGCCGAGATCACAGCAGAGAACTGTGAGTAAAGCTCCCCAAACTGCGGAGCTGGCACCCCTTCTGCACCCCCATAGTAGGCTGAGCTGAAACACTTCCCTGAGGAAAAAAGCAGCCATCTACCTGCAGCGAGGGAAAGTAACTCAACCAAGCTCCAACTGTGGTTTTAACTAACAAACCTGGACCACAGAATACATGCTCTAAACGTAGATAAATCCTGAGCAAGCAGGAAAGGAACCCTGAGGTCTCTCCCAGCAGAGAGGAGGTGGGCTGATGGGAAAAAAGTAATAAGTAAATAAAAACAGAGGCTTTTGGAGATGGCTGAGCTCAGAATATTGGAAAACAGCTGTGTCCTAAGAAAAGGGGCACAGAGAACCAGGCACCAACTCTGGCAGACCAGCAAAACTGGGGGGCTGGGGACTGGCTCTGAAAAGGGGCTTGCTTTCTTTTTTTTTTTTCTCTCACTTGAAGTAGCTCATTAGAGAAAGCCTCAGGCACTTTCAATTGTCAGTGCTGACCCAGGCAAGGGTGGAGTTAACAGAGTCAGAAACAAAAAGGAGGAATTCAAGTGGAGAAGATAACTCCCTAAATGGTGTATCATCCCTAAGTAAAGGGGGGTGGGGCCCAGCTCAAGTGGCTGCTGTCCCTCAGAGAATTCAGACCCCAGAGCCTGGGGGTGGGGGGGACCAGACAACTTAAGCTCAGCTTCTGACACCCTCGGCCCCTGGCCAGGACAGGTTCTGCTGAGAATTAAAGGGACCACACCTCTTTACATGAGTCGGGAGCTGCAGGCTGACAAGCACCATCTGCTGGGCAGGACAGGAAAAGCACGGAGTCTAGAGGCCCCACAGGAAAATCTGACAACCTTCTGGGTCTCACCCTCAGGGAAATCTGATACTGAATACAGCCTCCTCCTGAGACCTGGGCCCATCTGAGAAAATCTGATTGGGGTAATCAAGGAAACCAAATGCCTAGACAACAAAAGTACGAATCACACCAGGAAAAATGAAGATACAGCCCAGTCAAAGGAACAAACTTACATTTCAACTGAAATACAGGAATTGAAACAATTAATTATTAATCAAACAAATCTCCTAAATAAATTCAAAAATCAAATCAATGAGTTGAGGGAAGATATGGCAAATGAGATGAAGGATATAAAGAAGACATTGGGCAAACATAAGGGAGAACTCGAAAGTTTGAAAAAACAGTCGGCAGAACTTATGGGAATGAAAGGCACAATACAAGAGATGAAAAACACAATGAAGACACACGACAGCAGATTTGAAGACACAGCAGAAAAGATTCATGAACTGGAGGACAGGACATTTGAAATCGTACACACAAAAGAACAGATAGGGAAAAGAATGGAAAAATATGAGCAGCGTCTCTGGGAACTGAATGACAACATGAAGCACATGAATGTATGTGTCATGGATGTCCCAGAAGGAGAAAAGGGAAAAGGGGGCAGAAACATTAATGGAGGAAATAATCACTGAAAATTTCCCACCTGTTATGAAAGACATAAAATTACAGATCCAAGAAGTGCAGTGTACCCCAAACAGAATAGAGCCAAATAGATCCATGCCAAGATACTTAGTGATAAGATTGTCCAATGTCAAAGACAAAGAGAGAATTCTGAAAGCAGCAAGAGAAAAGCGATCCATCACATATAAGGGAAGCTGATTAGGACTATGTGCGGATTTCTCAGTAGAAACCATGGAGGCAAGAAGGCAGTGGTATGATATATTTAAGATACTGAAAGAGAAAAACTGCTAACCAAGAATTCTATATCCAGCAAAAGTGTCCTTTAAAAATGAGGGAGAGTTTAAAATATTCTCAGATGAACAGACAATGAGAGAGTTTGTGAACAAGATACCTGTTCCACAGGAAATACTAAAGGAGAGCTACAGGCAGATAGGAAAAGACAGGAGAGAGAGGTTTGGAGCACAATATTGGGTGATGGTAGCACAATAATGTAAGTACACTGAACAAAGATGACTGTGAGTACGACTGAAAGAAGGTTAAGGGCATGTAGGACACCAGCAGAAAGAATACAAAGACTGGGACTGTATGACTTAGTGAAACCTAGAGTGGTCAAGGATTGTGATTAAATGTCCCAGTATGTCTTTACATGAGGGAGAACAAATGAATGTCAACTTTGTAAGGTGTTAAAAATGGGGTGGTATTGGGGAAAAATACAATCAATGCAAACTAGAGTCTATAGTTAACAGTAACATTGTAATATGCTCCCAATAATTGCAACAAAGGCAATATACCAAAGCTAAATGTCTATAAGAGGGGGATATAAGGACAGGGTTGGGATTCTTGGTGTTGGTGTTGGTGTCTGATTTTTTATGTATTGTATTTTAACTTTATGTTTTCTTTTGTGGCTTTTTAGTTGTCATTTTTTTTTCCTTTTTATTACTTTTTTCACCTCTTCCTCTTTCTTTGTGGAAGAAATGGAAATGTCCTTATATAGATAGTGGTGGTAAATGCATAACTAGGTTATTATACGGGGAACCATTGATTGTCTACTTAGGATGGAATGTATAGTGTGTGAATAAAACCATCTAAAAAATAAACAGAGGGATACAAGTGAAGGAGAAAATGTGGAGAAAGGGATGTACCTAACCACCGTTGGTGGGGAAGTAGAATGGGGCAGCCCATGTGGAGGGCAGCATGGTGGTTTACAGGAAGCTAAGCATGGAGTTGCCACATGGTCCTGAAAGCCTGTTACTGGGTATATACTTGGAAGAACTGAAAAGAGGGAGACGAATGGACATTTGCACAGTGGGGTTCATGGTGTCAGTAGTCACGATTTGCAGTGGATGGAGGTGGCCTAAGGGTACAGTGACTGATGAATGGAATGGCAACCTATGGTGTATATGCACATATAATGGAATATTGAGCTGCTACAAGGAGTGAAGTTGTGGGGTGAATGGACATTGAGGACAGTATGCTGAGTGAAATAAACCAGAAATGAAAAGGAAAATATTATAATGTCTCACTAACAGGGAATGTAACTATAATGTGCAAACTCTGAGAACTGAGTCTGAGAGCATAGGGTATCAGGGGAAGGCTTACTCTAAAGGTTCCTAGATTGTAAGCTCTTACAGCAGTCACAACTATTCCTGAGTTGCAATGGTTATTTCTAAATTAAGAGATGCTGAGCTTTTTGTGTATAAACTGGTTGGACCCTGGAACTCTGGGTAACTGTGTGACACCTGAGACTTGGAGCCAGAGCCTGACAGCTATGAATGTCAGCATTATCCCATACAGCAAATGTTAAGGAGTCTTAAAAAAGAGATCAGACTTCAATTAGAGATATGAATGAAATGGACTTGGTTAGGACTAAGGTAAATCAGACTAAAGGGTAAAGGACAATATTGATGGTGTTTTTTAAACTTCAACTTCTGTGTGAGACCAAAGGAAGAGATGTTTATTAGGTGCAAAATATATATTTATATTTAATATACTAAATAATTTAACTTGTATGGTCAGTTTATTCAACTAGCATAATTACGTGGAACGATGAACGTTGAAATCTGGTTGGTTTGTACAGGTTAGTGTGAAGCCCCAATACATCCCAGAGTAATTTGGGCAGAGAATAAAAATGCATTTGCAAAGCCCCCTTGAGACACTAGGGGAAAATGTGGAAATACTAAATTTCCTCACTTGGGGAATTAATGATAGTCTCACAAGCATTGGGGGCTACCAATTTAGAAGGCTGAGCCCTCGTCTTGAGGGCTTGCCCTTATGAAGCTTGTTACTGCAAAGGAGAGGCTAAGCCTACTTATAATTGTGCCTAAGAGTCACCCCCAGAGAACCTCTTTTGTTGCTCAGATGTGGCCTCTCTCTCTAAGCCAGCTCTGCAGTAAACTCACTGCCCTCCCCCCTACGTGGGACATGACTCCCAGGGGTATAAATCTCCCCAGCAACATAGGACATGACTTGTGCAGATGAGCTTGCTCCTGGCATCGTGGAATTGAGAAAGCCTTTTTGGACCAAAATGGGGAAGAGAAATGAAACAAATAACGTTTCAGGGGCTGAGAGATCATTCTGGAGGTTATTCTCATGCATTATATAGGTATTCCTTTTTAGTTTCTAGTGCATTGGAACAACTAGAAGGAAATACCTGAAACTGTTGAACTGCAACCCAGTAGCCTTGATTCTTGAAGATGATTGTATAACTATATAGCCTACACTGTGTGGCCATGTGATTGTGAAAACTTTGTGGCTCCCACTCCTTTGATACAGTGTTTGGACAGATGAATAGAAAAATGAGGACAAAAAAGTAAATGAATAATAGGGAGGGATGGAGGATATGGGACGTTTTGGGTGTTCTTTTACATTTTGACGTTTTATTCTTATTCTTTTTTGTGTGTGGTAATGAAAATGTTCAAAAATTGATTTTGGTGATGAACGCACAACTATATGAAGGTACTGTAAACAGCTGATTGTACACCATGGATGACTGTACGGTATGTGAATATATCTCAATAAAATTGAATTAAAAAACCATATAAATGCTATAACAAACGACTTCTGGTTCCATTCATGAAGGAAAAACTATCATGCCAATTGCCCAACTGCCATAAGCAACTAGAAAACCAGAAAAAAATACATGAAACAAGTATTTTCAGACTCTGGACTGAGGGAAATAAACAGTGGTCTGAGCTCCCTTCTCGCTGGCAGTTTCCAGTCAGTTCCAGGCCTCAGTGCTGAGAAGGGCACCCGGACAGAGCCCAGTGGCCTCAGTGCCCGGAGGAGACAGAGCTACAGGAGGTTGAGGCAGCTGGGCAGGGTCCTGGAGAAGGGTGGGCTTCCCAGGTCTGCAGACGGGGTCCCCTGAGTCCTGGACGGAGGTGAAAATCCATGGGGCTGGGCAAAGGCTCACCGGAAGGCAGTGGGCCCTGTAATTCCCAGAGCCCACAAAAAGGACTGGGAATAGATTATGGTCCCCAAAGAAGAGAGCACTCAATCAGCACTCCCACCTTAAGAAACCAGCATCAGAAGAGCAAATTAAACCCAAAGAAGGCAGAAAGAGGAAAGTAATGAAGATAAAAGCAGACATCAGTAAAGTGGGAAACGGACAGAAGGCAGAGAAAACTCAATGAGACCAGGGCTGGCTCTCTGCACGGTTGCTTCAGCCAGCACAGCCCCGCATAACAGAGGACTTGAGTCACCGACACCAAGACTGAAACGGGGCATCTCCCCAGACGGCACGGACAGGAGGAGGGGAAAACAAATGAGGCTCCTCACCTGACTACCTGGGCCCTGAGACAGGTAAGTTCAGCTCAGGTAAAGCTGCCCCATGGAAGCGACACGTAAATACGGCTCCAGGTGAACGTCAGCCTCTGGATTCAAGTGCCCGCCCCGCTCCTCTGACTGACCCGGCACGGCCCGGAGCTGCCTGTGCCTGGGCTCCCGGCTGGAGCAGCCCACGCACGCCCACGACAGCGGCCCTGGACCCACCTTGTAGGCCACGCTGTTGAGGACCTTCATGGCCAGGTCGGAGACGTCCGGGTAGGGGTCGGCAGCCAGGTGCAGCAGGACTCTCCAGATCTGAGTGTAAACGCTGTTAAACGAAACTCCTAGGAAAGAAACAGGAGATGCTTGAGTAGCAATCACTGCCGTCTTGTACTGTTTGACAGTTCCTGGGGTAGTTCCATTTTCGGAAAACTTAATGGTTTCAGGGAAGCGTTTGGGTTACAAGAAGCTTCAGGGGTTTGCTATTCTGGTGTTGGGCCCAGGGATGTGGGCACCCCAGCCAGGACAAGGCTTGTTTACTTCTATTTCCTCTCCTGGGGCTGATTTCCCCTGGAATCGGCTGCCCCGAGAGCAGCCTGTGGCCTGGATGGGGAAGGAGCAGGACAGGCTCTCCCGGCGGAGGCGGCTGCTCAGAGCACAGAGGGCTGAGCCCGGGAGATGGGGGCATGGTGGGCATCCCTGGGCACCGCCTCGTGCCAGGCTCTGTGCTGGCCACGAGCCCACACACGACTGCCTCTTTATTTTTTAGAAAGCTGAACAGGTCCTTTGTTGAAAGGTAGATGCTTGTCAGCAACAAAGAGAATAAAGGAGGATTTCAATAACCCACGAGCCCACGTCACCTGAGTAGCCGGCAGTGACCGCGCGCCCCCTGCGACCTTGTGAAGGAGCCAAGATACCAGAAGCCCTGTCGGGGCACAACGTGACGAATACAGCTGCTCGGGTAGAGCAGGCTTCAAACACGTTCAAACCAAAAGAAAGAGGCAGGATCCGCGCCACACTCGCTCCCTGGGCCCACACCCTCTGATCTGTAAACACCAGTGGCGGACACTTCACCTCCGTGGCTGCGGGCACAGCTGGCGTGTCTGCGTGAGGGTGGCTCTCCACCCACCTGCAAAGGGCGGCACGGCCTCCCTCCAAGCTAACCACGTGGAAAAGGTGTCTGATCAGTGTTCACAAAGAGCCCTCTCATTCCTTGGTAAAATTCTACTTTCTTGGAATAACTAGCTCAGCCATCACGATAAGAAGAGATGCTTCCACTTGCTGCAATTTCTAGATGATTCTGCAGAAAGAGCCGCCTGGGTGGGACCACAACGCAGAGGCCTGGCTGGGGGCCAGCACCCCTCACTGCTGCAGGGTGAGCTTTGCTACAACCAAAGCAATTTTTGTTTTTTCCTTTGGGGAAAATGCCCCAGTTGCATATCCACTCACACATCACGCATCCAGCACACATTTCCGAGTGCCTGCCACATGCTGGGCCCTGCGCCAGGAAGTCACACCCGCAAGTGTCATGGCCCCGAAGGGTCCAGAACGGTCCACTCCAGGAGGCCTGGGAGTGACGGAAAGGTGGGCCGTGGCTGGACGAGATGTGCTGTGCACAGCCTGCCCCATGCTGTTGGGGACAACCCAAATGAACACAACCACACCGCCTAGTTCCCATTCTCCCATCACTGCTTAAATTCAGAAGCAGAACAAAAATCCATCAAGTCTCGAATTCCAGGGCTCTGTGACAGCTGTCTAGGTTTACAACCAAGGTCTAAGTCCACTGTTAAGTAAAACCAGCCCAGAATCTCTGGGGAAAGTTCAGACAATGACCAGGGCTCCAGGGGACGTAAGGCCCTCTGTCCACACAAGTGCCACACTGTCACTTCCTGGGAAGAGGAGGGCGGGTGGGGGGCATGCCCTCCGAATCCGCTCTCCCGACAGGTCCCTGGTCTGTGCTATACAAGACGGGGAGGGGGCCTACCTTTATGGAGGGCCTCTCTCGGAAAGCAGAGGAGAGCAGCTCCATATAGAGAAGCTCCTGCCGAGACCGACTCATCGCAGCCGTGTGGAGTCTCCCCACTGCTCTGGGCTCTGCGCAATCTCCCCTCAGCGGAGCAGGGTGGGGACAGGTGTCACAGTGTGATTTGCGAGGAGCAGGGGGAGGTGCCACACGCCGGCGGAGGCGAGCTGCTCATGGCACTGGCCGCTGCCAGCCCGGCCTCCTGACGAGGGTCCAAGTGGCCCCTGATGAAAGCTCTCGGTGCGTGCGGGCCCGGAAGGCAGGTAGGAGCTGCGGCCCCAGAGCCAGTTCACAGGCCTCTCCCAGCAAGCAGGGGCACGTGCCGACCCTTCGAGGGGCCGAGGCGTGGGACTGTGCCGCCAAGGGGCTCTGCCTGCCCAGGAGCAGCGACCTGTGCCTGCCACCAGCATTGTTCGTTTCCAAATTTTCAAATTGTCGTGACTGTTGCTGACTTTCCTGCAGAAGATTCCGACTCTGCTCTAACGCTGTTCGTGTTTCAGGAGGGGATAACAATTCTGACTTTGGCCAGTCTGTCTGACCACAGTTCATAAAATCGTGGCATGGAATTATCTTTACTTACCCCCTTTCCTCTGGTGGGCCCGAGGCTCCCATTCTAGGAATGTCCTGCTTTTAAATCCAAGACGGACCCTCACTACCAAGGCACTGAGGCAGCAGCAGAGTCCCCATCGGGACAGAGAGCAGGAGCCCCAAGCCCTGCCCCTCGGGAGAAACGGAGCCCGGAGGCCCCTGGAGAGCCAAACCTTAGAGAGGGCTCTGGGTCCGGCAGCAGCTGAGCTCCCCACAAGCTCCAAGGACTCACTTTCATGTCTAGACTGAAAGTACTAAAAGATCATAACTAATGGTTTGAGGATTTATTTTTCGGAGCAATGGCCATGACTTTCTAAATTACACAAGACTTGGAAAATTTACCCAGGGCTTTGTGGCTAGCTCTGAGTTCCAGAAGCTCTGAGGCTGGCCGAGCAGCTGCGGGCAGGTCACCCGGGCCGTGAGGGTGAGGAGGCCTCTCACGCCCCCACCCAGGAGCTTTCGGCCCTCTCCTGCCGTCGGTGCGGAAGGACCGTGAGTTCTGCCTTTGCTCCTTCCTTCTGGTCACCCTTCCTCTCCCTGGATGCCCTCTCGTATCACATGGCTCCCGCAGATGATTCCGTGTCCCCACGGCTGCTCCGGGGCCCTGAGCCAGCCCCTCAGGGGGGTACGCTCGCCCTCCCTCCCTTCTGCCTGCTGCGGCCTGGGTGCTTTCCAGCACTGGGGGGGACTCGGCTGCTCCCAGGAAGAACGGGGTGTCTTTGGGCCATGGTGAGCCAGTGCATCTGGTACAATCTTTCAGCAACGTTTCTCAGGATCATGACAGGACACACTTAATGATGGCCTTTAATCAAGGATTTTTGCTATAAAAACATAATTAATCTTGTGGCATCGGAAAACAATGTTGTTCATTTTCTCACCACCCTTTTCCAACAAGGAGAAATCAAATTAATGAGTCATGAGACCTTCCCTTCCAAACTTGTGCAGTTCCTCTGGCAACAGCACTGCTTGTCCTTCTAGCTGCTTTCCGTCAGGTCCTCAGCTGCGAGCGAGGCAGGGGGCAGACCTGAGGGTCAGAGCCCACACGGGGCCCTGAAGGGAGGAGTGCGACTTCCTGACCTGCGGTGTCACCGTCATTGGCGTGGTCCACGTGGGGCCTGGGCACCCGGACGCCCAGGCGGAGGAGCCCGCGGCTCTGCCTGGTCTCACAGGGGTCTGAGCAGGGCCCGCGCCTTCTGACTCGGGCTCCCCCAGCCCCTCTTCTCCCAGGGGGGTGGGGGATGGGGGGGCACCGCGCCCACGACTCCAGGCTCAGCACCTGCAGTGCTCACACAGGCCCCAGGGTGAAGAGGGGCTGCCCTCCCAGGGGTGTCGGGAGAGCTGCTGGGGTGCAGCTGGCCTCAGAGGGGGCTCAGGGTCAGCCCCATCACTGCTGTTCTTCCTGGACCTGTTACCATGGTGACCATGTCAGGACTGTCTGACTCACTGCATCCCGCAGAGACACGACTCAGGCCCAGCCCTCTGCCCTCCGACCCTAGACAAGCCCTTGTGCGCATTCACAGCAACCACAGCCTCCTGCACCAAGTCTCCAGAGCAGACGATTCCAGCTGCTCCCGGAGCGCAGCTGTGAGCAGACTGACGGCGATGCACGGTGACAGGAGGGAGCGCCAAGTACCATCGCCCCACAAGGAGCTCGCACCCAGGGAACCAGGCCAGGCCAGCGCCGTGGGCCCCGGAGCCCCATGGGGCCACGCGGAGGCATGTCACGTGTGCACCCCTGCATTCAGGTAGCGTGCATCAGACCCCGCCTGAACCCTCCTTCCCTCGCTCAGCAGCCGTGAACACAGAGGCTCCGAGGGGCAGAACGAAGTGGGGACAAGCCCAGCTGTCTGCTGGACACACTAGCAAGAAACCACAACTTCACCAAAAATTGGTAATAAAATTGGCAACTCTGAGTGCTGATGTGGCCAGATGAAGAAGCTGGTTACATCAAACACCCTGCTGGGTGGGGGAAGGCGTCCCTGCGAGCACTTCTTGCTCTTGGCCTTGTGGATGGACAGGGAAGTGGGGGCTGCACTCACGGCAGGGGAGAGGTGGACGGGGCCATGGGCAGCGCAGGACAGACAGCCAGCGCCCAGGCCACACCTGCAGCCAGCCGCCAGCCTGGTGAAGCCCGGTGGGCTGCTCACAGAGGGCCCTGACTGTCAGGCCACAGCGTGGCCTCTGGAAATGCAAGTTTAATAAAGGCTTTAGCTAGCGGTGGAATGTGCAACACCGTCATGGACGAAGACTCGCTCGTGGTCTGCTGGGTGGGTTGGTCGGCAGATTTGGGCCCACGTCCAGGCGAACTGGTGTGAGGAGAGCTGGACTGGGACGGGGAGGGGCCCTGAGGAGGAAAGGACTGATCTGGGGGATTCCCGTGGACGTCAGGACGGATGACTGAGTGAGAAACAAGAGCGAGTGAGCATCAAAGAAGATTCCAGCACGTGGGGCACTATGGAGCCGGGTTCCAGGTGAGCTCTGCTGGGTGCTGTCCCGGGTGCCTGGGACTCGCCAGGAACCAAAGGAAAACAAGACCCCTTCCCTGGGGCCTCTGCTCCAAGGGGGGATGCGGGAGCACGTGGCGAAGCACATCACCCCACAGGCGAGACCACCGTGCTGAGTCGGGAACCCGGGGTGGGTGGGCACCCGGTCGTGGGGCCTGCAGGGGGCTGGTTTTGTGGGCAGAGATGAGAATAAATGGAGGCTCCAGGTTGCCAGCCATGGTTTTGAAAACCTCTTTCACAATATTCAAGGAAAGGACTAAGGGGATTACTGTTCTGTGGTTGAAATGAAAGAAAAAAACTGGTGCAGGCTGGAAGTGCTGGGGGTTGCTGAGCTACGAATTTGAAACTCTGCAAGCGCTGCTGATCCGGGTGGGCGGGTGCCAGGGACGGCGCGGGTGGGAGGCCCCTCTGGAGGATGGCTACTTCGTTTCCTTAACTCTCCTTCTTTAACTCCAGCCCATCTTGAAACTTTCTCCCCTCGAATTCTCTAAGATTTAAATGACATACAGATAAAACGGTTTTCTACAGGAGCCTGACATGTGGAGACAGAAGGCCTCGCGACGAGGAGGAAAAAGGCAGTCAGAGGAGAACCGAGCCTCATGGCCCCTCACAGTGCCAGCGCACCGCTGCGTCCAGTCCCTAACAGCTGCCGCTCTCTTCCGATTCGGTGCGGCCCTCGGACGAACGAGTGCATCTTTACCCCTCACCCGCAGAGACCGGCTTTCCCATCCAGCACCGAGTCCACAAAGGACACTCGCTCATCAAAGGCACGAGCTGACATTCCAGACAGGAGCCAGGGGCCCGCACGGCCCGCCCTCCCGGGGATGCTCCCGTTTCTCTGCCCTCTGCCAGCTCCTGAGGCTGTGGCACGTGCTTGTGCAGCTCAGACACACGGACCCCCAGCTCCAGCTTCTAGGGGAGCCACACGAAATCAAAGACAGCTGGAGGTTTGGGGATGTGCAGCAGGCAACTGGGACCTTCTGACTAAAGGTCTCAGTGGCACCACAAGGACACATAGTTTTAATACTTCTCGGCATGCAGATCCATTTTATAAACAAAAGGCGGTGTGTTTCTGCATGCTTAGAAGGCCAGGTTCAATTTTTTCCCCTTTACTCTCTTCTTGATTAGGCCAGCTACACCCCAGAACATAGGGTCACAGGAGTAACTGATAGCACATGATTGAGGACGATGCCAGCATTATGACAAGGTGCCTGTGGTGCCTTGGCACATCGCTGGACAAGTGCCAAGTGGTGCCACTTCCTTGATTTTCCTCAAAAGAGCAAGGGCACGTGCACACAGCAGCCTGAGGAAGGCCACTGCAGCAGGGGACTGGCTGGGAGGACCCCGGGATGGTGCAGTGAGGCTGGGGGACGAGGCTGGAGCAGATGCTCAGAAGGCAGTCACTGCTGCCCGCAGATGTGGGGCCCGGGAAATGAGGAGCACAGCCAACGGCTGGTGTATGGGCTGAGGGCCAAGCACCCTGGGGTTCCTCGCTGGGAGGGAGGCTGCCTTGGGCACCGTCCCTGCCTCTGTGTGCCTGGTGCTGTATGCGGGAGGCACCTGCAACCACGGCCGAGTGCACGAGTGAGCCCGGGGCTCTGAGAAGGAGCAGGCCGCAGGGGCTCCCGGGCACCAGGAGGTGCTGCAGGGCATGGGTTCCGAGCTCTGCCTCCCGCCCCACGGACAAACCACAACCTGCTCCCTGGCTTTGAGTGGCTCATGAGCCAAGAGTGGTTCCTACACTCTCAAGTGGTTGGAAAGAAATCAGAAGAAAAGACTTTGTGACATGCGGCTCTTCTATGAAAGTCAAAGCTTTGCGACAGCAGGGCCGAGGGGCTGGGATGGAGGCCGTCCTGCCTGCAGTGTCAGGGATGCTTCCTCTCCGGCCTTTTACGGGATCAGGGTGCGGACTCTGCTCCAACACATGGCGGCTGGGAGCAGCCGTTGCCCCACCGCAGAGGGAGTGAAGCGGGGCAGGCAGGGAGGGTGGGGGGCTGAGCTGGGCTAACCTGGCTGGGAATGGTGAAAATCTACTGACAAGAACCGCTGCTGGGGCTGGTAGAAAAACGTGCAGTTGAAACAATCCTTCAAATTTCTATTACTTTTTTCCATTGCTTAAAATACTATTTTCATTGTAGATCTATAAGTAGAAATAGGAATCTAGATTCATTTAGATTGATGGTTTTAAGGACTACGTGGGTCAGCCTCAGACTTTAGTCACCATAGAGAAAATGAATTACATTGGGAAAACAGGTATTCCAGTCCAAAATAAACATCTTCCAAGTGACCACTTAGGATCCATTTTATTGGAGAGCTATGAGTGCCCCTCATTCCTTCACTATTTCCTGCGCCCCTTCTAGGTACGGGGGGTGTTCAGTGAACAAGCAAACCCACCAGACCCTGGTGTTATTTCTCGGTGTAAACAGACAAGCTGGCGCCGCTGTGCTACTTCATCTGGCCCAGGTTCCTGCAGCCCCAGAGGGGCCCGGTGGTGAGCGTTAGCTCCGAGCTCCCTCCTGGTGGGACCCTGCTTTACGCCAGCCAGACTCTCCTTGCGGGAGCCCCCCTAGCAGGTGCCCTGGCGTACTCCCGGGGCCGGGGCTGGGGCCGCTCCACTGGGGCTCACACAGGCACCCCTGGAAACTCCCGCCTCTTCAGATGTCACCTACAAGTCAGAGATATCTACCACCACTAAGCGACTCAAAGAGAGAGTTTAAATTCTAAGGTTGAGGCACCAGAAAGGAAACAAGAAAGTAACTAAGAACAGTAATGACAATAGTATCCACTGAAACTTGGGGACGGATGTAGGTAAGTGGTACTGAGAGGGAAACTTACACATTTAAATGCTCACATTAGATAGGAAGAAAGACTGAATGTTAACAAGCTATTTTCATTTTTTAACTCCAGAACTGAAAAGAATAAAAGAGTACACCTAAAGGAAACAGAAGGGGATAAAAGAAAAAAAGTAATGATGCACAAGACAAAGATGAAATAATGTAGATAATCGACAAAGCCAAAAATTGGAAATTGAAAACACTAAAAAAATTAACAACAGTCTTCTTGCAAATTTAATCAAGAACAAGAAGAAAAAGCACATAAATAATAACAGGAATACAAGGGGACAGATCTACAGTCACAGCAGAGATTAAAAAATTAAAAGAATATTCTGAATAACTTCATGGCAACATAGCAATATATGTGAAAATTTAGCTGAAGTGGAGAAAATCCTAGAAAAAATGTACCTTATCAAAGCTGACCTAAGAAGAAACAGAGAACCTGAATAGCCCTATAATCATTAAAGAAATGAAATCAGGAATTATGAACTTATCCATGCAAAAATCCACTAAGCCCCAACAGTTTTAGAGAAAACTCTACCCAGATATCCAAAGAACAGCTAATCTTTGTCTTATACAAATTGTTCCAAAGACTAGAAAATGATGGTTTCCAACCAGTTTTATGAAGCTAGTTTAAACCTGATATCTAAACCGGACAAGGGCAGTACAAGAAAGAAAAATAATAGGCCAAACTTACTCATGAATTTGGGAGGAAACATTCTAAATAAAATATTGGCAAACTTCATCCAAATTACCAAGTTGGGTTTACCCAGCAATGCAAGGATGGTTTAACATCAGACAATCTAATACTGTAATTGATTTCATTAATAAACTAAAGGGGCAAAACTATGTGATCATGCCAAGAGATATGGAAAAACCATTCAGTGAAATTCAACATCCATTTTGGCAAAATAACTTGCAACCAACTAGAGTAGAAGGGAATTTCTGAAATCTGATAAAGGTTTTCTATCAAAAATCTACAGCAAACACAGTATTTAAAGGTGGAAACATTAGACAAGTTCCTTTCCTCCCAGCAATGAAACAAAGATGCCCACGTGCATTCTCCTTTGCTAGCAAGAGACAGTTTAAGAAAGAAAAAAAAAAAGTACCACTTAAAATTATAGAAACTATTAAGGTACCTGGGATTAAGTCTCAAATCCGATGTTTTCCCCCTTAATGCAGGAATTTATAAAACCGTATTGAAAGACATTAAAGAAGACAAACAAAAAGATACACCAGGTTCCCAGGTGGGGAGATGCCAGATCCCCCAAATGCATCTACAATCAGGGCAATCCCAAACACAACTCCTATCAAGTTGCTGTGGAAACAGATAAGCTGATTATAAAATTTATATAGCAAAGCAAAGGGCTAGGAATAGCCAAGACAGACATGAAGAAAGAAGCAACTGAGGACAGTGAGTCCCCTGGGGCAGAAGGGGGACCCCAGGCAGAGCCCACAGAAACCGCATCGATGGGGCGGCAATGAACGTCACAGGAGGGAGGACAGGCCCCGCAGGGCAGGGGAAAACTGGAGATCCGTACAGAAAACACGAAACTGGATCCCCACCTCACCACAGACCCAAAATCTGTTTCAAAGTTTACTTAAAAAGACACAGACACAAAATAGGAACATTTAAAACTCTCCAAAGAAATTACAGGAGAGCGTATCTTTAAAGACACAAAGGGTAGAAGTTATAAAGAAACAAGAAAAAGATTAAAATATAAAACTTCTGTGGGACAAAAGATATCATTAAAAAAAGTCACTGATTGGGAGAAACATTTTCAATGGGAAAGGCCCAACATGGATTCGTACCCAGAAATGTCATGTCCTTGTAAAAATTGTAAGAGACCAACAAGTAACACCAAGCGGACATTTGCAAGGCATTTACCAGGCCATTTACAGAAGAGGGGATGTGAAAGGCCAGCAGGCACGAGAACTCGGGGTGGGGGGCCCAGGGTCATCCAGGAAATACAAAGTAAGACCTTGACGAGGTGCAGATGCCCGCAGCAGAACTCCCACAAGACCAAGCGTTGGCTGGAACGTGGGCCAACAGGACCATAAACTCAGAAGCGAAACTGGTAAACCTCTGAGAGAGCCCACTGAGGACGCCTAGTAGAGCTGCAGCGGTTTCTCTCCCGGATGAGGCTGCGAGGACGCACACGTGCGCACTTTCATCTGTGTTCACTGAGCACCTACTAGGCCCCGGGCGCGGGCTGCGCAGGTGTGGGGGCGACATAGCATAAACTGAAGTTCCTGTGCCCGTGGTTTGTAAATTCCAGTGGAGCAAGAGAAGGAACCAAAGATTCGTAAATGCCTAAGTCTGGAGGCGAAAAGCTCCTGGGAGAAAACTAAAGCAGGAAAAGGGGAAGGGCTGGGGGGCGGGAAGGCCTCCTGGAAGGGGACACTGGGGCAGGTCCTGAAGCAGCGGAGGAGGCCGGGACGCTGAAGGAGGAGCTTCCCGGGCAGAGCGAGTGGCAGGGTGACAGGTGACGCTGAGGGCAGGCGTGGGGCGCGGTCAAGGCCCCGAGGGGCCCAGCAGGGCTGGGGTGCAGTGAGTGTGGGAGGGCCACAGAGGGGGCTCAGAGGAGGCGGGCGCGGGGCAAATCCCGAGCTTGCTTGTTAAAAAAGGAGAAGGAAACGGAGAGCCGGCTGACGGTCCACCAGGAGGAGAACGGGTGACTCAGGGCGGCAGCTCAGGCATGGAACACGCACAGCCGCCACACAGACATCACCACAGAAGCAGAGGGACGGGGGCACGTTTCGGGAGCACACGCGCCACACGCCACCGTTCCTGTGAAGTCCTGAGCCCTATGAAACGCCACGTGTGCTCCTGAGGGGCTCATGCAGAGGTGGGGGGAGGGCAACGGCACGCGGGTGGGGAGGGCGCCTGGAGGGTGTGCGGGGGGCGCGGCCCCTAACTGAAGTCAGGTGATGGACGCAAGGAGCTTTGTCACCTTAGCCTCCAAAATGGGCCAAGTCCCATTTCCTGTTTCTGGTGTCACCGATCCCAGCAGTAGAACCCACCAGGAAAATGCCATCAAGGCAGAGCAAGAGAAAAATTTGACCCTTCATTCACATTTCAATTTCTGGGCAGCTACGTGTCAAAACGCCGGAATGTGCAAAATGTGAAAGCAAAACAGGACACCTACCAGGCGAGAGCTGCCAACCACAATGTGGAGAGGGAAAGACACTGTCCTTTCTCCTCCAGCAGCTTTCTCGACCTCGGCATGACTGGCAGCCTGGGAGGGCAGCCCTCGGTGGGGGCCACGCGGCCTCCACCCTCTCAATGCCAGCCACACACCCCTGGCCCCACACACCAGGTCTCTGGACATCCCCAACGTCCTCTGGGGGACAGGAACCCCCCCACTGAGAGCCTCTGCTCTGCATCACAGGGTGTCCAGCCCCCACAAGGAAAGAGACGGAGCCTCCAGCCGCCTTTCCAGGTGACCAGGCCGACCAGCCCGGACACCCCCAGATGCGCCCGCCCGGGAGCGCCTCTGGCCACGTCTTCTCATCCCTCCTGCCATCCAGTCGACTCTTGCACCTTCTCTCCGCCACACCTCGGCCCTGGGTTACCCAGCAGTGAGGCCCCTGCTGCTCTGTGTGGAGGAGAAAGCCCTGGCCTCCAGGGGACCTACCCGGGCAGAAGGAAGCATGGCGGCCCTGCGACTCACCGATGAGCGAGTTGAGCGAGGAGTAGGAGCTGACACGCCGCATCTTGTCAACAGTCTCGAAGGACAGGATGTGCTCCTCACTCTCGGGGCTGCCCAGGGTGCTGCTGGCGCTGCTGCTGGCACTGAGGTTCCCCGGGGAGAACGCCACCGAGCCGCCGGCTGGCCCCGAGACACGAAGGGTGGAAGTCAGGGACGCTCTCAAGGCCCAATTGATGGCATATGGCCAACACGCACATTTTCTTCTAGAAACTAGCGCTCAAACACATGGGCACACACAGACACACAAGGCTCTTCCTCGGGGTCAGGCTTCTGCACAGAGCCCATGGCTACGAGGAGGATCGGGGCACGGGAAGGGCTTCCAAGAGCGACTGTCCGCCAGCTGGGACTATGTTAACTTCCGGCAAGCCTGTGAAGAAACCGCTGGCTACTCTGGGAGCCGACCTACAGCCTCTCAGGTGGTCCTGGGGCTGGAAGGGAGGATTCGGACTTGAGAAGAGCTGGCAAATCGCAACAGTGGTGGAGGGACTGCAGGACGTGTGTTTAATGGCAGAGGAGGTGGTGGTGGTGGTGAGGAGATGGCACTTGTTTAGATCAAAAGTTTCAGAAAATAAAACCCAAGAACCTCCCAACCAAAGGACCCAATTTCTAGGATCTTACATTCTTCTGTCAAGCTCAGGTTCTGCAAAGATTTGTTCAAATTCCTGGCTGTGGTGACAGCTCGAATGTTTCCATAGGAACTCACGGAACGCAGTCTGGGGGTGCACGGACTGTCTCGCACGGGGGTCAAACTCCCGCCCTCTAGTAGGAAAGAGGGAGAAAGAAACAGTTAGTCTTGGCCTCAGGGAGGAAGGACAGCGTGTTTCCTGGCGGCTGCGGAGTCAAAGGGCCTGAACTTGGGAAGTGGGACGGGCTGAGCTGCGGGTGAGCACGCGCCCACCTGTCCCGTCGGGTGTGTTACACACGGAGCAGGACGTGGAGCTGCGGCCTCTCCAGGCCCTGGACCCCGTGCTGAGGACGCCGGTTGAGGGCCCGCTCCCCAACAGTGGTCACTGAGCAGGCTCGTCCCCGTCTCCCTTCCCTGATCCTGTTGGCCTGGGGCTGCGTTGCTGCTGACCATCAGGGCAGGGGCTGGCCCAAGACAGTGAAAGGTAAACGTAACAGATGACTGTGTCCCAGTGAAAAGGACAAAGGGAGGAAAAGCTCTCCCGACATTATTCCCTGGAACTGACGATGTGCTCTAGGGACAATGAGGTCCTTCTCTGCCAGCCCCCAACACGGGATCCCATGAATGTGACTTCCAAAAAGGGGAAAAAGAGGGACAAGTCAGAGGGCCAGTGTGGCCCAGCACCTGAGCAGAGGGAATGATGGTGCCTGCTCAGAGCAGGATGTCCGAGCTCAGAACGGGCACTGGCAGTTCTGAGGAAGGGTCCCTCGGCTTCTGCGAGAGCTGGCCGGGGGCTTCGGGGCTACCCGGGGGGCTTCAAAGGGCTGCACAAACCTAGTCAAGATACCTGTGGCAGCTGGAGACGGCAGGGGGTAGTTCTTCTCCTCCTCCATGAACTGCAAGGCCACCGTGCAGAAATTGCTTTCATACTGAGCCACAAGATGACTCACCGCCACCACCAGCTCCTGCCGGAAGGAAAAGGGAAAACGACACTCACCGGCAGCTGGAAAACGATGGTGGAAAGGGGGCAGACGTCAAAGCTGTTAACGTCTAGCATTTGAGTCACCAGGAGAACACAGAAAGTTACAACAAAACGTTGCAATACGCGTGGAAAAGGGGCTGTCCCTTCCCAACGAAATGCTCCCGGAGCGTGTGGTGCGAGACCCTGTGGGCATCGCGGGCCTGGCTCGGGAAGGGCCTCCGAGGGCTGTGCGGCCGCCGGAAGCTGACGGCTGTTGCTAAGATGCGAACAGCACCGGGGAGTTTCAAAGCAGGACGTCAGCACAGGCCAGGCGGCTCCCGGTGGGGAGGGCAGAGCCACACAGCCCCGGGGCTCCGATCCTGCCACTGGGCTGGACGTGCCCCTCTGGGTCCGACCCCGCGGGAGGGAGTGGCTCTGAGCCCCGGGCATGTTAAAGCCGAGCCCGCCTGACGAGCTGCTTCCGTGAAATGCAGAACCGTCATAGACAGATGAGTTTCCAGACCCTAAACGGGAACGGGAAGGTTCTAGAAGTAAAACAGATCTTCAGGCCCAGTCTCTCGTTTCAAGGAAATTAACGCAATCTGTCTCATTTTAGGACAGTACGACACGAGCCCCTGGAGACTGGAAAGTCAGACGGAAATAGTCGGACTGTAAGTTCATAAAAATCAAAGCCACGCTATTCTTTCCACCACTGTTGCAATGGTTCAAATAACAAGATAAATCTACTTTATCTGCTTTTTCTGTTGTTTTAGAAAAATACTCAGCAGAAAGCCATGCCTGCGTGTTTGTGATTTCCCCATGGCCCCCTGTGGACCCCCAGGGCGCACCAGGCGAGGGGAGAGCTCCCTCCTCGCACCTTTTTTCCCTGCTTCAACCTCACACCCTGTTGGGTTTTATGACTCACCCCAAACCCACCCCAGCCCTGTCTCTGGCCTCTTCAGCCTCTGGCCGCCCTTCCCAGAGCTTAGGCCGTCTCCACCCAGAGCTCACGCAGACCCCGAACTCAGCCGGCCCAGCCCCTTTCCGTGCAGCCCCCGCCCAGGACTGGGCACCTTTAGCCCCGGGGACCGCGAGTCTTTGGGGTCCCAGGCCTGGAGCCCTGCAGCACCCTCGCCTCACGCCTTCCCACCCTGCCCCACTGGGCCTCAGTGCCGGACGTGTCTGCTTGTCCCCACGGCCAGCGTCCCAGCTCTGGCACTCGTCCCCACTGTCCCAGGCTCCACACGCAAAGCCCCAGCACCCAGCCCTGCCTCACCCACAGGAGGGTGTGAGATGCCTCGGAAAGGGTCCCCTACCCCCTTCGAAGTATCTGCCTCCCCCTTCGCTCGGATAGAGAGGTGGAGGAAGCCAGTGCTGCCCCAGAACATGACCCCTCCAAGGCTTATGCCCCCGACACAGGCCAGAACACGACTGAGGGGCACCACTGGGGTGCAGCTCCCCCAACCGTCTCCTGGGGGAGACAGGCGGCACACCCGGGGCCCTCCCTGGCAGCCGAGGCCATTTCTGGGTCTGAGCTTTACTCCAGCAACAGAACCCGAAGGCGCCGATGTCCCTGGGACTCAGACGCAAGCTCTTCAGGTTCAGACGTGCTTCCCATGAGCCCCCAAGCGGTTCCATCTCCCAGGTACCGAGGGGCTTGAGCCGTCGCCCGTCTGTGGTGGTCTTCTGGCCTCCTCCCTGCGGGGGCCGGGCAGCCTGACCCCAGAGGGAGGTGCTAGGCCTCCCAGACGGCAGCAGTCTTGGCCACAGGTCCATGGGCTCAAATGCCAGCTCGGTGACCCCCAGTTCCCTCACCCCGCGATGCCCAGTCAGACTCATCCACCCCCACAAGCCTGCTCACCCCGTCTTCCCCATGACCCCATCCTCCTGGTTGCAGGGACCAAAAACCTTGGAGTAACTTGAGCAAAGCTGGTGAGCTCACTGTCCAAAACACACCTGCATGAGCCCCAGAGGGCATCCAACAGCTCCCCTGGGACGGTTGCCCAGCCTCTCCCTGGACAGGCCTTACCTTCCTCCAAGCCCTCCCAGGCCGGCTCTCACACTGGTGACAGCACCAGGCCTTGCCCGCTCTCCTACAGGCCGCTCGCTCCTTGCCCTCCAACTCAGGCACGGTCCCCCGACGAGCGGGCCCCTCGCCCGGATGGCCTCCCCTGAAGGCCGGGGACTCACCCTGGCTGCATTCAGGCCTCTGCTCAAGCCCCCACCCCCCAAATCTACCAGCAGAGCCCTCTCCAGATGTTCCCTGGCTGATGAGCCACCTCCCGGCCGTGCTCGGCCCCCGTCTCCCACGTGCAGCCCCTCGAGAGGAGGCCTGGCCCTGGGTGTGCCAGCATCACAGTGCGTGGCCAGGGGGCACCTGCGGAGTGAGGGCAGCCCGATCGGCTGGGGGCTCTTCAACGAGCCTCTGACTTCTGAGGAGCTGTTGTTGCCATGAGTGGGGGGCGTCTTGCCTGCCCGGGGAAGATTCCAGCTGTGCCCCCGTCCTGGCTGCGCAGGCTCAGGCCCCACGGCGGGTGTGGCGGGTGACAAAGAGGCCGCAGTCCCCCATGTGCCCCGGGCAGCCGCCTGGCTCGAGGGCTGCCCTCCTCTCCCGCACCCAACCACTCGCGGTGGCCGCTGGCCCTCTGGTGATCCATGTCCTGTGAAACCCCACTCCTGGGACCCTGGGCAACGAGGCGGCTGGAGAGCGGAGCCCAGAGTCTGCCGGCCCCTGACCCTGACAGAGGCCCTGCAGCCTCCTCGGTCCCTGGGCACTGCCCTCGTGGGTTTTGGTTTGCGGCAAGCGCGGGCTGAGGGCGGGGTGGCTGCGTCTGCCTGGCAGGGCAGAGCATGGCCACTGGGGCTCTGGGCTCTGGGGTGCAGCTGCCTGGGGCTCCTAAACTCCGTAAATGGGAAGGAAGTGCCCGATGCCCCATCTTGCTTCCTAAGGAGCAGCTCCGCGATGTGCGGGAGGCTCTTGCTGGCTGGGCCTGGGGAGAGGACAACAGCCAGGAGGGGCTCAGCCCCGGCCCCCCAGCCTGGCCCTTCCCAGTGGGGGGCTTGCTGGCTGGGGCACCAGCGGAGCAGGGCAGATTTGTACCTCGTGGACAAGCTACAGTTCAAAATGATTCTGGAGGCTGATACAAATGTGCCGATTTTTTTTTTTTTTTTACCAAGATCCTTAAACTTGTAAACAAACAAAAACCTCTCTCCTGTCACGACTCCTTCATATGACTAAGGGCACCCCTTTAACAAGCAGGGTGGGCCTTTTTATAGCGGATACATCCACCTTTACGAAAAATCCACTCCAGTCTCCTCTGCCCCCTTGGTGCCCTGGGACCCCGCACACACTCCCCCTGCCCTCTCCCTCTCCTTGCCCGCCTCTTCTGGAAGCCTCTCCTGACCCTGAGGCAGGGCAGGCACCACCTGGAGCTCCAGGCAGTGCTTCTTCGCTTATTCCTTTCCTGGTCCGTGTGCCCCTCGAGGGCTGGGAGGGAGGAACGTGAAAGAAGGGCGGGTCTCGGGCTCCAGGGCCCTCAGGGGACCTCCTCCGGGGATGCTCTGAATCGGGGATACTCTGAATCGCAGCCCTGGGTCTGGGTTTCAGGGTACAGCGCGCACTCCCCGCGCCGCCCCGCAGGCGAACCCCCAACACTCCTGCAGAGATGCAGCAGCCCCGAGCAGTCCAGGGTGTGGGGCCTCCTTCACCACCAGTGGAGGACGCCGAGATCGGAAGGCCGGGGCCAACCTGTCCCTGGGGACACACAGCCCCAAGTCCTCGGTGACCCCGGGGCCACGCATCCGATCTGGGGCTCAGAGGGACAAGGCGGCAACATTTACATTCGCTTAACATTTTTCTTTTTTTTCAGAAAGAAGAAAATGTTCCTTTTTTAAGAAAGAATTTTAATGGACAATTAGAAAAACCACGGATTTGCTGCTTTTATCGCTGTCGTCCTCTTAGGGCCAGTGTGACACGAGCTCGAGGGAGGACTGGGCGTGGGCTCAATACTAACAGTGAGAACGTTAGCGAACTCAGAGCCACCGTGAAAGGATCGCCAGGATCTTGTTTCGCAGTTTAAAGATTTCATTAGAAAGCCCGGAGTGTGGTGATTTGGGTGGATCTAGAGGAGTGCGCGCCATTCTGCTCCTGGAGTCGGGCCCGCACCCACCCCAAACCGCGCCCCACCGTGGTAAATCCTCCCGCAGGGGCCCGTTCCCAGCCTGGGCATCTCAGAAGGCCGAGGACGCTGCCCAGGGCGCTCGAGGGGGAGCTGAAACCCCGGGGCCGCCTCCCGGACAGGCCTGCTTTCCTGCCCGTCAAGGAAACACTCGGTTCCAGGAGCAACCTTCACCTGATGTGCGGTTGCAAACCACGGCTTCTCCAGCGTCCCTCTGGGTTGGGGGCGCCCAGGATTTTATGAGGTGTGAAACCCTGGGCAGCAGTCTAGGACATGTCTACATCTACACAGACGGGTAAGAGTGCCCGACCCTGCGCTGCTCTGTCGGCCGCTGGCACGCGGCCGGGGAGGGGACTCTGCGTGTCTGGCGCCTGCCGCGCTGCTGCATCACTCTGACGTGTCACGTGCTGCTCCCAGGCAGGCAGGAGCTGCCGTCCAGGCTGCCGGGGACCGGCCCGTTGGCGCCTTTACCTGAAGCTGCCCTTTGGGAATCCTGCCTGCAGCGAGCCGCGTGCCCACCCACCTTGCGCACCATGGGGCTCCCGTCGCCGATGAGCTGGGCCAGCACCATGGCCACGTTGTGGTCGATGGTGGTCGAGTGGTCGGTCCTCTCTGCCGAGTTGCCCACAAATGTGCCCAGGGCGAAGACGGCGGCACATCGGACCTGGAAGGCAGGGAAGGGCTCAGCTGCGCCACGGCCCTCACCCACCCCGCCCAGGTCCCCTCGGCGCCCCAGCGACGACGGCTGAGCAGGGCCCGACCCCGACCTGCCCTCCTGTAGATGGAGCAGAAGTGGGGTGAGGCGCTAAAGAGGAAACTGCCAGCCCCAGCTCGAAGGGACCAAACCAGGTTGTAGAGGTGGGAATTACGTCTTTTATGGAGTTAATCAGTCAGGCACCTCATAACTCATGGATGAGCCTAAGGGGAGTCCAGGAGAGAAGGGCTGGGTGAGGGGCTGCCTGCGGGGGCTGGAGGCGGGAAAGGGAGCAGACGCTCTCCGACAGAGGCCATGAGTGGGGGCCCAGGGGGCAGGGCAGCACAACGCAGGGGCAGCCGTGGGGGCTGGTGGACCCTAGCACAGAGCGACCCTGGGGAATTATGAGCCTCACTGAGCCTGTTTCCTCATCTATAAACTCGGCAAAACAAGACGTGCTGCACAGCACTGGTTGGAAGACGGAATGAAACTGTGGGCAAAACCCCGGCACACCGCAGAACAGAATTCCAGTAACTGACAGTTATGCTTCACCCCGGGGGACAGTTCGTGAGCATGAATAGTTTGAAATGGGGGCTTGTAGCTGACACAGAATCGGTGTTTGGGACTGGGAAGGGGCCCGTGGTTCTTGCCCCCCTCCCCCAAGCTTCCGTGCAGCCCTCACTCTCCCAGGAGTCTCGACACAAACTAAAGCTCACTTCTTCAGAGAAGGCTGTTCCAGATCCACAGATGTGGCTGCCATCAGCTTCCCCTCACACAAAGCCAATCGTATTGATTATTGGTACTGCTTTCGGGTTTCTCTGATGACTTAGAAAAATTAATTCCATTTCAATTCGGGTATCCCAGTGAACACCCAGAAGCAAAGGAGAACCTGCCTGCAAAGCCCTGCTGTGTGGAGCTCGTTCTCGGACTTGGCGGGCAGGGTCAGGCCAGGGCTGGGGCTGTGGGGCACGGGGACTGCTAGGCTAGAGAACCCCCGAAGTTTACTGCCTAGAGAGAGCCAGGATCAAACGGTGCCAAGTGAGTGGCTTGGGAGCCAGCAGGCAGCACGGCTGGTGGGTGTGACAGGGCCACGGAGCAGTGGCAGAGAGGAGGGAAGTGGGAGATGGGCAGTGACAATGACTAAGACAGGAAAGCAGGAGGGTGGCGGCCATGGTGACGGAGAAGAGCCTGCTCGGGCCGGAGGTCGGGGGGGCTGGGACGGCTGTTAGCGCGCGGGCTCGGGGCGTGTGGGGTCATGTGCGGAGGTGACCTGGGGACGCTGAGCCCTCTGGGGCTGGGACGGAGAAGGCCGTGTTGACGGGTACCTGCCGAGCGCCAGGGCACACACACAGCTCACGGCTGAGGACAGGAAAGAGGCAGAGAATGTGCGACAGGAGCACAGGGTCCCAGAAGCCGAGGAAAGGCCACACCAGTGTCGTGGTCCAGAGGAAACAGCAAACGGGCACTGTGCACTCCGACTCGGAGAGCTTATTATCTTCTCCAATTTTCAGGCTGACACTACTGGTGATTTCTCCGGGCTTGAAGTGCCTGAGGTGGGCCCGAGAGCTCCTTCCTCAGGGGTAACACAGGACACGCCTTCTCCGGGGCAAGCAATGACCCCACCGTGTACCGTTCTAATTTTCACCTGTACCGAGGATCATGATTAGTCTCGCCATGCCTGCCCAAATAACCCTCCCCTCCCCTGAGGGCCCGGTGGGTTTCTCAGCTCGGGGAGTTTCCCTCACGTCCGGGGCTCAGTCTGCACAGCTGTGGGCGACGCTGTCAGGGACAGGCACTGCCTGGACACACACCTGTCCCTGCCGAGCCATGAGGGGCTGGTGGGCTTGGCCCTCCCTCCCAGCTCCTTGGGGGTCCCTGTGGAGGGTCCTGCTCAGAGCTCCTTGTGGAGGCTACATTTGTGAGGGATGGGGGGGGTAGATAAGAACCCCAATAAAAGGCCAGAGATGCCTTTTCTTCTTGACAATTTTAGACCCTCCTAAGCTGACTCTCGAGGAGAATGGAGGTCAGGGCAGGAGCCACGTGGACGCTGAAGGAGGGCGGCCGGCCCAGCGGGAGTGCTCCCTGCAGGAGGGACTCCTCCGCGCTGGGCGGGTGAGGGACGGGCAGGTGGACAGCACTCAGCGGCATGTGCAACGGGAAGTCTCAGGCCTGTGATAAGTTTGGTGGAGGGGGAAGCCAGTCAAGAGTGGGTTTGAGAGGAACTGGGGACAGTGAGCACAGCACCTCTGTGAGGATTCTGGAATAAAGGGGAGCAGAGAAATGGGTGACAGTTGGAGGGGGCAGGGCTCAAGAGGGTTTTACTTCTTAAAGATGAGTGGGAGAGCTTGCACAAACTAACTTTATCAACACACAGCACATACACTGGGGGCCTTGGCCCAGGCACACGCTGACCACTCAAGGTTTCCTCTGGAGAAGGTGGATGGCCCTGGGGGGGAGGGAAAGCCGGGCACCTTCCTGAAAGAACTTTCCCAGGGCCAGGCCTGGCCATGAACCCTCACTGTGTCACCCCGTGAGAGGGGCCCGGCGACTGTCGCCATGGTCCAGATGTGGAGACCGTGGAGCCCGGCTGCCGGACACCTGCCCGAGCGCAGAGAGCTGGGGGTGAGGCCAGTGTCTGCTGTGGGGCCCGGACCCCGGGCCCCGACCCCCTGTTCCATGCCAGGGGAGCGACACCCCCGACCCCTGACCTCCTGCTCCATTCCAGGGGAGCGACACCCCCGACCCCTGACCTCCTGCTCCATGCCAGGGGAGTGACACCCCCTGACCCCTGACCTCCTGCTCCATGCCAGGGGAGCGACACCCCCGACCCCTGACCTCCTGTTCCACTCCAGAGGAGTGACACCCCTGGAAATGCATGCCCCTCTGTGCAGCCATGGTCTGGGTAGTTAGGTGCTTCTGGAACTGTGCATCTGTGAGCATTGTTCAGTTCACGTTTGAATCGTGTAGGGAGGTCCGAGCTTTATAAATGGATCAAAACTTGGGAAGGTCAAGGGAACTGGGCTGCCAATCTAAGAAAAAGTACGGGTATTACTAGAAATAATTCTGGAGAGTACAGACTCAGATTTACATAACACAGACATCTTCCTTAAACACATAAAACCAAACAGAAAAGGCATGGAAAAGGGGAAGCAGTATTTAGCCACTGGCAGGTCTTAGAGTGTGGGGGGCTTCTCTCGGGGGGTCCGGCCTGAGCACCCTGACCACGCATCCCTCTCAGCCCGACAGGCCAGGCTGCCCCGTCACTCCACGAGCTCCCTCCTGGACAAACGGCCGACTCACGCTGTGTCGCGGAGCTCGCAGCCGGCTCTGCGGGAAAGGCTTCTTCCTGGGGCTGGTCGGCCAGGGAGGTGACACCCGACCAGGGACTGCTGGCTTAGCACACACGCTGCCTTTCCATGGGCTTACACAACTCTCCTTCGGGTGTGAAACCCAGAAGTGGACAGCTCGGGGCAGCCCCAGATGTGAAGCCACAACTAGGACGGCCACGTTCCACAATCAACGTTCATCAAATCTAATATGGTGGCCATTGTTTTTTTAGTTTGGACCCTCGGTTTACTGCCAGATAAGGTTCCCTGCACCCATCTGCATCCCAAACTCAGCCTTCTTGATGCTGAAGAGAGCCCGAGAGGCTCACAAAATGGTTTCGACTGAACTTGAGGCGAGGAGGGGCTCGGGGGACAGGGATGGGGTGGCACGCCGCGTGTCTGACCTGGAAGGGGCCCGCACAGCTCAGCCCCCAGGTACTCTCCAGACGAAACCTGCCTGTGCTCCCAGCAGATCACATCTTAACGACAGCCCTGGGATCCCGACGTCAGGATGTGACAAAAGCAACAAGGTGTTATTTACACGAAGGCAAGTTCAGGGATTCAGACAATTCGGAAGCAAGGAAACAACACAGATGACAGGACCCTGAGGACCAGGGGCCACCAGCAGGGAAAAGCCAGGAGGGTCTGTGCTCTAGAGGATCGGAACATCCCTGCTCAAATGCTCCCACGTGGCCTCTCCCATCAGGGACTCAGCAAGACAGGCCCGAGGAGCAGCGAACACCCTTCTCCTGCTTGGCGCTGCAAAGCTCCAAATCCAAGCCATCCCTCCCCCGCCCAAAGCGGACTTGGGTGCTTTCTCCGGCCTTTAGGTCAGGGTTCTCACTGCCCGTGAACACGGCGACCCTGCTCTCCCGCCCTCACCGGACGCTCCCCACTTTTCCTGTTCCTTGAGGCCTCGCCGGAACGTCCACTCAGACGCACGCTGGCCCGGGTCTGCGGCGCTGACCGTGGGCTCCCAGCGGAGGGGGCTCGGAAGCTCTGCCTTCCTGCTGCCCTTCTGTCCGACTTTCTGTCCGACTGTGTCTGCGCTTGCTTATTTCTCACAGCCTGATTTTCCCATCACTTCTCCCCTCTCTGCCCCAATTCCTTACTTTGCCAATATAATGTCATCTCTGTGTTTTGGGGTGGTGCCTTAAGCCCTTGTGAGAACAAACTGGAAACAAGCAGGTTTGCTGGGGAGCCCCTCCGCCCAGGGGTCTGCAGCCTGAGGCCCGTTGGTGGGAGCGTGGACGTGGAGCCAGGCTGCCTGCCAGATCCCAGCTCTCCCCGCAGCAGACAGCCCTGGAAGCACCGAGAGGGAGAGGGCAAGGGGTGGGTGGGGCAGGGCTGGGGGCAGACCCATCTCCCCTCCCATCCGCCTGCCCCTTGGTGCCAAGGGATGGGAGGTGGCCAGGGATGTGGCCGCATGAACCACGGGGCTCTGGGAAGTTACTGACCGCTCTGGGCCCTTCTCTGTAAAGTGGAGATAAAGCTCAGGGAGGGCCAGTGGGCAGTGAGCATGACGTGTGTGTAAGCACCTGTTTCTGGGTGCATAATGGGAGCCCTCCTGCCTGGGCCTGGCCCGCTGCACACAGCGGCTAACACTTAGCCCAAACGAGAGTGGTCTGGATGCCTTTTCTCTGCATGAGGGCTTTCTGCTCTCCTCTTGTGATTCCCGTGAAGGCCCCGAGCCCCGGGATGCCGGGCGGCAGGAGAGCTCAGTGTGACATCGGGCACTGCTTCTCTGGGGCCCTGTGGTGAACAGCGTCCGGGGTGGGACCATTTGCCCTCAGCACCCACTGGCGTCCCGACCTCACTCACCCTGGAGCCACTCTGCGTGGAAGGACTCACCTCGGGAACGGGGTCGGAGAGCAGGCTGTAAAGCTTCTCGTGCGCGCTGTCCCTCACGCCACACCACCTCGCCGAGTCAAAGTTTTGCCAGATCCTGCCCAGGCAGATGGCGACCCACTGGCGCAGCAGAGGGTGGGGGTCATTGAGCTGCTCTAGGCAGATGGCAATCAGGTTTCCCTGGAGACAGGCTTCCTGCAAGGAGGGAGAGACACACGGGGCACGTGGGGCGGCTTGGCCAGGGAGCCGATTCAACACGCCGCAGGCCAGGCTCAATGGCCCCATTTTAACTCCCGCCAGTGCAAAATGACTTGGCAAGTTTACGGCTAAGTCAGGGGCCCGGTCTCCACTGGGCAGGCTGCTGGAGTACCCCGACTGTCCCCCGCTTTTCTGAGGCTGTTTCACTGGACACACCGAACGGCAGTTGCTTCTGATCAACTACGGCAGCTCGGGGCTGCGGCCCTGCTGGTGGAGACAGCCTGCAATGAGTCCAAGCCTTCTGAGGGTGGCAGGGCCCCGTGTGCGGGGAGGGCGGTGCCGGCACCCACCTGGCCAGTGCTGTAGCTGTTGACGATCACGGCGAGGATGAAGGCCGTCATGGTCCTGTGCTCGGCCTGGAAAGACAAGCATCCCAGTTTTGCGTTTTCCCCGTGGTGGGAACTCACCATTTTCAAAGCATCACAAAGTTATCCTGTCAGAATCTTTATGATGCATAATTAAAGTAATGAGAACCAGCTTTCTTGTCGTTTGATTTCAGTCTACAAAAAGAACAGCCTTTTCAGAAGGGGCTGGTGGCTCTGGGCTAGACCCTCAGGAGGGAAAGGCTCGTCCTGAAGCACTGGTGCGGCGGGACGGGCAGAGGCCCGAGAGGGCTTTCCTGTTATAGGGCGACTGTTAATCCACACGAAGCCCCCCGAGCACGTCACCCCACCCCCTGTCCAATTCCATTTAGCCCCAGAATCCCCTAGTCGAGCTATTGGCAGTAAAATGAATGAATTTAGCCTTCTAACTTAGTTTTGTTTTTTTTTTAGTGCTTTCTGCTTTTCCATTGGGTTGATCAATTTGTATTCTTTCCCTTCCTCTGCACCTCTATTGATTTGGAAATCACATAGTCTATTTCTAATCTTTTAATGGTACCTCACATTTTTAACATACACACTGAACAAAGTCTAATCAGTCTCTGCACCCCCCTTGGATTAGCGCAAAGCTTAGAGAGCCTCAACCCCTCAGATTAGCGCTTACTATTATTCACTTGTTTTTATGGTCAACACGCATTTAGACAAGCCAACGTGTCAGCGGGTTCTTTGCTCACACTGCCCCCGCATCCCCCTTCCCTCTGGGTCCGAGGTCCTCAGGACTGAATCACATCTGCACAGAGAGCTCTGGTGGGGCTGGGGTGCGGGAACTTGCAGCCTTGTCTGGAGAGGCCCCTCTCTTCACCTGTCGTGTGAGTGACATGCCGGAGGCCGTAGGACTCATGGTGGCCACGCCGTCCTCGAGCCTTCGAAGGCCTCACAAAGCCCCTCGTCACCTGCTGCGGCCGAGGAGAAGCCCCTGTTTGCGTGACCGCTCGCTATCCCTTTGCAAACAAGCTTTCTTTCCTTTCTGGTTACTTGTAAGGATTTATCTCTTTGTCTTTGATATTCTCTACAGTCATTATGATGTGTCTGTGTGGACCTGTTTTTATTTAACCTTCTCGAGATTCACTGTGTTTTTTCAACCTGAAAACTCATTTCTTTCTTCAAATCTGGAAAATTCTAATCCATGATGTCCTCAGATATTGTTTCTCCTACTCTCTTTATTCTATCTTTCTGGAATTTCTGTTAGATAGAGTGAATTTTCTCTCTCTCCTCTTGTTTCTTAACCCCTTTCTCATATCTTCTCTTTTGCATCATTACAGGTGATTTCTTTGCCAATTCTCGTTCTTATCGGCTGTGTATATTCTGCTGTTTAATTCATCTGCTGAGCTTTTAATTCAATGACTACATCTTCCATTTTAAAAACTTCCTGTTTATTTAAAAAACCTATTTAATCAGTTTTGAAGATGTCAAAAGCACAGACTATATTGTTTTCTTTTAACAGACACAAAAGTGTTTCTGAAGGGACAGTGTTCTGGTTTGCTCTTGCTGCCATTATGCAAAATACCAGAAATGGATTGGATTTATAAAGGGGGTTTATTCGGTTACAAATTTACAGTCTGAAGGCCATGAAAATGTCCAAATTAAGGCATCAACACGAGTATACCTTCACCATAGAATGGCCGATGGCATCTAGAAACCTCTGTCAGCTGGGAAGGCACGTGGCTGGCATCTGCTGATCCCAGGTTTTGTTCCAGCTCCTCTCTCAGCTCCTGTGCATTCTTCAACACATTGCTCTTAGGGCATTTGTCCTCTCTCAGCTTCTCTCGTGCAAACTCTGGGCTAGCTTCAGTAGAAGTCTGCTTTCAATGGCCGTCTTCAAAATGTCTCTCTAAGCAGCAGCAAGCGTCTGGGCCTGCGTGGCTCTTTTTAAAGTGCTCCAGTAAATCAATCAAGACCCACCCTGAATGAGCAGGGCAACACCTCTACTGAAATTATCCAATCAAAGGTCCCACCCACAGTTGACTGAGTCACATCTCCATGGAAACAATCAAAGGGTTCCAACCTAATCAACACTAATACATCTACCCTCACAAGATTGCATCAAAGAATGTGGCATTTTGGGGGACATAATACATCCAAACTGGCACATTCAGCACAGTGATTTGTTGTTTGACAGAATAACAACAATTTGTTTTTAGTACATGTTTATATTGCTCTTAGAGTCTCTTCAGGCAACTCCATTAGTTTCGGCTCTTGGGGCGCTAAACCTCCGATTTGTGGACCCTTCTCATCCTCCTTCAGGAGGCTCGCTGGCTGTGTGCCCTTGTGCCCTGCATTGTATGCTTGTGCCAGGGTTTGTGTTTCAATGGCCAGACTGGTTTTGTGCTGATTTCCGGGCTTGTGGCCCTTACACACATGGGCAGTGAGAACCCGGACTCTAAAGCCGAGTGGCTGAGGCCTGGGGTGCCCAGGGAAGGCCTGCCTGTCCTTTCCACGCGGACATGAATGAATGTAACTTCTTGGAGGCAGGGGTGGATTCTCTGGTCGGCTTTAATGGATGGGAGGGGGGTTGGGCCCAGCAATCCCACCTGCTCGGGCATGGAGACCCCTGGGGACCCCAGGACGCTGGTGTTTGCTCATCACCAGTGTGGGCCTCTGAGTTCTCTCTTCTCTGTTTGGCACTTGGGGATTTCCTTCTCTTTCCTTCTAATTTGGCTATGTCCTTAAAATTTCAATGTGTTTATAGCTGAAGTGGGGCTCATTCGCATCCGCTTAGCCCATCATTTTGCTGCAAATCGCTCGGACAGCATCTATTTCACTCACTTGATTTGTGTTCTTACCTACCTGAAGAACAGGGATGTGATTAGATAATATAAAGTATTTGACTTTAACTGCCTCTGATGCTCAAATGCAATGCTTAAGTTAAAACACAAGGACTATTTACCTTTTATATAACAGAATTGTTTATCATATTTTCTGTTTTTTAATTGTGTATTTTAGAAAACCAAATAGAGGCTGAAATTACATACAAAAGTTCCTTCATACAACCAAAGCCACCTAAGATTATGTAAACAAGCTGTTACACTCAATTATAAAACATTTATAGGAAGGTACCATATACGCTATTTATGACAGCAATTTTTAAACAATTCAAAACAATAAAATACATTGATGTTAACTTTCAAGCCATGCCTTCCTTCATTCCTGTCCTTCCTGTTGCTTAAGCCTGACAATGTCTGGTTGTGTTTGAGGACCTCCGCTGGGCACGGGAATGTATTATTAACGTATTACAGATGGGCAAGCACCTGTAACCTCAGGCGGCCGACAGAATGCTGGGGAGACCTCACTGAAGACGGACCGACGTGCATTAAACAGAGCAAAACGACCTTTGCAGCGAGGCTCACCGTGACTTGATGGAGACAATAAGCCACGAAGCAGAGAGGACTGTCTGAAATGAGGCAGTGGCCAGAAGAAGTGTCCACACGGCCTCCCGCGCCCGGCCCCCGGCCTCCCCTCACCCCCTTTATGGGGAGAGGCGCGTGGCGCTGAGCAACCCTTTCCCGAAGGCCTTGAGGAAAAGGCAGCACGACAGTGCACGACGCGAGCAAAGGCAAACAGCACCCATCTGGAGACTGTACAAAGAGAAGGGAGGTGCGGTGCTTACGGGCATGTAAGGGTCTGCCAGGACCGACAGGAAGTACTTGTGGCCATTGTCCTTCACGAGGTCAGCTTGGCACGACTGGGAAGAAAGCAGAGAAGGAGTGAGTTCCCTGGGCGACACCTCTTTTGCTTCCTGTGACATACGAACAAATGAATGTACAATGAATATTTTATGACTTAATCATTTTCTACTCTCAAACCCCATTTTCATTTGAAAAAACAGCTCAAGTTGTTGCTCGCAGACGCTTTCCTTGGCTACGGGAAAAAGGCTGGGATCTTACGTGTGCTCAGAAGGGAAGCAGCTCCGCCATGTTCTCTGACAAAACACCTTCTGGGAACCCGCCTGGTGAGAGGGCCCTGGCTGCTGGGCCAGCTCGTTCTGGGGGTCACGTGAGCCTCTACGGCCCCCTCCCCTGCGCCTCCACCCCAGGAAACCCCAGTGGCCTTTGCTCCTGCCATCCAAGCTGGGAAGCACCCAACACTCAAAACCACCCCAAGTTTCTACAGACCCTAGTCCTGGCTAAAGCTTTTCTTGGGCTTTTGCTTGGACTCATGAACTACTGGGAAACAATCATCTGTGCTAATGCAGTAATTGGGAACTAGGTACTCGTCTTGCATCACACGGTTCTATTTTAACAGGTACTTTCTAGAGTCTCAGTTCCTCGACCTAAAGGCGGAGCTCTCGTGGCAAGAACTGCAGCGCTAAATAAGCCGGCAGGTGTGCGCCCCTTCCCAACGCTTCCTAAGGCTGCAGCTCATGCTGCCCCCGGCAATGCCGTCCTGTCTGCTTATCCCTCTGCTCCCCACACATTGCCGAGGCCCTACCACGCGCCAAGCCTGGCTCGGTCCTGGAGACACAGACACAATCTGCGCCCTGCTCCCCACTCTGGGTGAGAGGACTGAACAGACAGTCGCAGCCTGAGGGGACGGAGTCACGGAGTGCCAGGGGACCCGGGGAGGGTGGGGGCGGGTGTGCGTATCCTGGAGGAGACGTCTGAGCTGAGGACCAGGCGTCACCCAGCGGAGGGAGGCACAGATGGGGCGGGATGGAACGCGGTGAACTGGGGACGTTCTTTTGGCAAAGAGCAAGTCCTGCCAGAATGTGGGGCGAGGGAATGGGGGAAGGGGGTGACAGGAGTCCGGTCACTCAGGGCTTTGGAGGCCACACTTTTGCAGGAGGCGATGATTCAGATGCGGAGGGACAAAGCCATCAGAGGACAGGCTGGGGAGCCATCCTGGCAGCCGCCCCAGAGGATGGACCGGATGCAGCAAGACTGGAGCTGGGGGCCAGCTCCAAGGCCATGGGGCAAGGACGGGGGCCCTGAGGAGGTGCCCTGGTGCCTCCGAGCAGGAAGAAGCGGGACAAGCTGACTCCCTGGCCTAGGGCACTAGAGAGGTCGGAGGGCCCTTTTTCAAGATGGGGAGCAGAGGCGGCTGAGAGGCGGGAAAGCAGAGGAACCCAGGTCAGCAGACATGAACCTGAGGCTGTGGTGCAGCTGGAACTGAGCCTCTGGCCTGGCAGTTGTGCACGCTCAGGTGGCGGCAGGAAGCCACAGGTGGGGTGAGGAGCCTGGAGCGGGGGCACGACGGGCCCAAGTGGAAAGAAGGCAGTGTGGGGCGTGGACGTCGGGGAGGAAGGAGGCTGGGTCCAGGCTGGCTGAGGGAATTTTCAGTGGCCCTGGTCTCACACTGGCCACCCAGATCTGGGGTTCCTCAAGGCCTGTGACTCTCAGAGACTGAGGATAGTGTCTTGGGAGTGTTCAGGCCCACAGTGCTGAGGAAACGGATGAGAGGAAAAGGGCAGAGCTGGAGTCAAAGACCCAGCTCTCCAGGCCAGGCCCCCCCTTGCAAGCTGCGGGACCCCAGAAGTGTGTAGATGACGTATGCTTAACTGGCAGAATCAAAGATTACACAGATAACACATGCAAAAGCAACTAAAAATCACCGTGCGATACACAAAGTGTGGATGCCGTGGTTCACGGAGGTAAGTGACCCAGGAGGTGTAACTGGGCTTTGTGGACAGCTAGCCAGGAAAACTGATGGGCAACACGGAGGAAACATCCCAGAGGATGAGCTGGGAGATTCCATCAGCAACCAGCATGCTGGCTCCAAAGGACAGAGGCCGTTAGAGAAGAGAGAATTGTAAGAACTGATAATCAAAAAGAGAGAAGTGACATATGGCAATGCATTTCCGGCTATCCAGTGCCCCCACTGCTTGACAGCAGCTGCTACGAGCCCTTTTCTCGGAGGCAGGAGTGGTTTGCAGGTGGAGACCAAGCCCACCTCCCTTCCCCGTCCACTTCTCAGGGGGCCCCTCTACTTAGGTGCTTCTCCCTCCATCCACAGCCCGACGAGGCGAGTTCCTGGACTCGGCGTTGGTTAACTGGGAGTCAGGGAGAAGGCGAGTGAGTGGGGAGAAAGCAGTGGGAACTGGGGGCTCACAGAGCCCGAAGGAGCCACTCAAGCACACAGTTTGCCGAGTCACACCCAGAAGACAGTCCTGGCTTTAGCTGAGGATCTGACAAATGAACTAAGAGGCTTCCAGGTGATGTCCTCATGGTAAAGTTTTCGTCCAGAGGGACCGGGAGAAAGCATTCAATCCGCACCTGCGCCGCAGCCCGATTTCAGAACAGGGGCCCCGGGTTTTGTTTTTAAATTAGAGGCTGGAGACGTCAAATCAAGGCCCACACTATAACATGACGCTCCTTAAACCTGTCTCAGCAAAGAGGAACAGCGCATCACTCCTCAGGGCCCTGGTTCTGAATCTGAGGCACTTGAGTCAGAGCATCTGAAGCGGACGTCCACGCGCCTCCAGTAGTGGGTCTGGGGGTTCCTCTGCACTCACTAACAGACGTGGGCCCCATATCACCTTCATTTCCAACTTCCAGCAGGTGTTGCCTCTGCAGTGGTTGACGAAATGTTCAGACCGTTCTGGAAGTCCAGCGTCCCACCTCCCCTGCAGCCTGCCCTCCCCGCCGCCGGGGCACAGCGCCCTGCGCTCACACCGAGTCGGAGAGGCACTTTCCACCCGGCAGCCTGCACCTCCCCAGTTCAAGTGCACTTGGGCCAACTGCCTCCTTACGAGCGAGAGGAAACAAGGCCTTCGAGCTACACAGGCCCGGAAGTGCACTCGGGCTCGGTGGAAAAGTACTAGCAGGGACTCGGTTCAGACAAAGGCTTGGCACTGGCAGCCAGGGATCCTCCAAAGCAGCTGCTTTTTGAGGGCTCTGGCTAGTACAGCTTTGTTTTCCTCCACATCAGGGTAGGGGTAAGACATACTGAGGCTGGAGTGAAAAGATGGAAGATAGGGGAAAAAACGGGTATGAAACCTTTTTTTCTAGGCCAGCCTCCAATTCTCTCTCTCACACATGCACACGCACAACTTTTAAATCTCCTTATAGCCCTGATCCTTCTCTGTGCTCAAGATTTGAAGGAATTATACTTTTAAAACAGGGAAAAGGATAAATTGGATGAGAAGAAAAGCAAACAAAAAGAAGGATGAAAGCACATACTTTGTTGCTGCAGCAACTGCAGCTGGGCTTGTAAACAGCTCTAACACCGGGGCTGGTTCCACGAGGGTGAGCAGGTTTCCTGGGCCGCACACGTGCCAATGGATTCTCTTTAACACCAAATGTAAAGTGTATTTTATGGGGTGACAGGAGCTCACAAACTGAACAAAGACTAAGAGATCACCACGCGTGAGAGGCCAGGTTTCGGTACAGCCACGATGACGCGGCTCGTGAGCAATTTCACAGACGAGCCCCTGACTCATGTTCTGATGAGCACAGAAGAGTCACAGAAACGGAGACTCGTGCTTCCTGTCCACTGGGTAAAAGAATTTGTTTGTTATCAGAAAAGTATGTGGCGCTGCTACAAAGGTAAGAACATTTCCAACAAGAGATAATAGCACCGGAGTGGACCTCTGTAGACTATTAGCACAGCATCAGATGGCCACCAGGGAGGCCACTTGAAGACAGATGCAGAACGATGCAGGGTGTTTGTGTGTCCAGAGTTTTAACATCAGCAGGAGACCATGAAAGCAACAGCGCCTGGGAAAATAAGATCAGAGCGAGGAGTTCCAGTTACCAGCCACGAGAACTCACTGCTCTTCACAAAGTCAGCAGCGCACCCACTGGGCACTTACAGACACACTTCCCCCCACACTGCCTCAAATCTGCAGCACTCCCTTCCTACTTGTGAACCGTGGCACTCCTCACAAAATAGATTTTTTTTCTCTATTTTCCAATGAATGTTTTTGTTACTTTAAATATTTAAAACAGCCTTTAGCTCTTCTCACATCAGATGTTCCCGCCGCTAAGGTAAACTTCCGAATGGGAAGAGGCCATGAATGTTTAATGACTGCTAACAGTGTGGAAATCACTGGCTTATCTGAAGTGCCTGGATGCTTTGATCGGCCTTTTTGTGCATGTTCTGAAATGCGTAATATAGTCAAAGGTAGGAAAATCAAAGTGCTCTAGCGAGGCGTACATTGAGACGCCTCCTTCCCAGGCCTCTCCCCGTCCACCTTCTCCAAGGCGTCTCTATGGGAGCATAAGTAAAGAGGAATGTCCAGTGGTCGCTGCCTTCTGTTTACCCCCCGGGCCTGCCCCGCGTCCTGGAGAACCAGCCACAGCAGCTCACAGACGGCGGCCTCACTCCCGCCCCAGCGGCAGTGGACACGGCAGACCCTCCTCAGTCAGTCTCCCGCCTAAGAAACCGCCTCTAGTGATTACAAACAACCCTCAATGAATAAACTCCTACTTGAGCTATTTCATACTTAATGCAGGCAAGGCCATGGGGTAAATTCCCAGATGTGAGACTGCCAGGTCAAGGGTGAATGCATTTGTAATTTTGATAAAATTACCATTTTTTACTTTTAAAGAAGATCACGTTGTAAAAAGTTTGGATTTTTGCCAAAGGTGAAAAATGGTATTGTAGTGTGGTTTTATGGTGCACATATTGTGAGAAAAGTTGAGCATTTTTCATATTTAAGTAACATTTGTATTTCTTTTTCTAAGAACTGTTGTTTCATGTCCTTTCATTATTTTTTTTTCTCTTGGAGTTTTAGTCTTTCTCTTGATTTCTAGGAGCTCTTTATATATTCTCTGTGATAGGAGTTTCAAATACTTTCCCCAGTTTCTTGTTTGTTTTAAAACTTTGCTATAGTGTTTTTTTTCCCACCATGTATTTTTTTTCATTCGGATAAAGTCAAATTTATTAATTTTCAAAGATATCTGCATTTTGAATTATGGTTAAAAAGGCTTTCATCAATCTAAGGTTAAAAAAGAGTTTGCCTGGGCCCCAAAGAGCCACAAAAATCTTGAAGAAGAACAAAGTTGAAGGGCTTACACTTCCTGATTTCAAAACTTACTACAGAGATCCAGTAATTAAAAGAGTGTGGTACTGGCATAAGGACAGACATACAGACCAATGGGCTAGAACTGAGAGTCCAGAGATAAATCCTCACAACCATGGCCGGGTGGTTTTCAACAAGGGAGTCAAGTCCACTCGAGGGGAAAGAATCGCCTCCTCAACAAACGGTGCCGGGACACCTGGTGATTCGTGTGTGGACCCCCCTCTCACCATACATAAAAGCTAATTCAAAATGGATCAATGACCTAAATATAAGGGCTCATAATACTGAACTCTTACAAGAAAACAAAGGGAAATATCTTTAGGACCTTGTAATTTTACATCAAAAGCACAAGCATCAAAAGAAAAAACAGACAAAATGTACTTTCTCTAAATTAAAAACTTGTGCATCAAAGGGCATCATCAAGAAAGTGAAAAGACAACCTATAGAATGAAGGAGACTATTTGGAAACCATATATCTGATAAGGGGTTAATATCCAGAATATATAAAGAACTCCTACAACTCAACAATCAAAAGACAAACAACCTGATTTAAAAATGGGCCAAGAATTTGAACAGACATTTCTCTAAAGAAAATGTGCAAACGGCCAATAAGGATATGAAAAGATGCTCAACATCATTAGCCATTAGCGAAATAAAAGTAAAACTACAACGAGCTACCATATTACACCAACTAGGTTAGCTATCATTAAAGAAACTGAAAACAAGCGTTGGCGAGGGTGCATGTGGCTAGAGGGCACTAAGATGGTGCAGCCACTGTGGAAACATTTCGGAGGTTCTTCAGAAAGTGAAACACGGAATAACCATATGCTCCGGCAATTTCACTTTTAGGCGTACACCCCAAAGGACCAAAAGCAGGAACCCGGAGCAGCATCTGCACACAACAATCATCGCATTGTTCACAATGGCCCAAAGACAGAAGCCATCCAAGGGACTGTCCTCAGACGATGGATAAACAAACCGTGGTCTCTCCGCACAGCAGAAGACGGAGAAAAGAAGCGCAGTGCTGGGACATGCTGCAACATGGGCAGACTTGAAGACATCGTGGTGAGTGAAATAAGCCAGACACAACAGGGCAAATATTGTAGGATTTCTCTTACATGAAATACTCAGAAAAAGCAAATTCATAGGCAGAAAGTAGAAGAGTGGTCACCCAGGATGGGAGGAGGGGAGAAGGGGGAGTTCTTGCTAAATGAGTAGGAGTTCTGGTTTGTGATGATGAAAATAGTCTGCAAATAGATAGTGGTAAAAGTTACATGGCACTGTCAATGAATTCGATGCCAAAGCATTGTCCACTTAAAATGGTTAAAATGATTTTTATGCTATGTATGTTTTACCAAAATTAAAAATAAATAAATAATCGTTTAAAAAAAGAATTTACCTGGGTTTTCTTCTAGTGCTTTTCTGGTTTCATTCTTTTTTTTTTTTTTTTAATTAATTTATTTTTTTTTAATTCATTTTATTGAGATATATTCACATACCATGCAGTCATACAAAACAAACTGTACATTCAATTGTTCACAGTACCATTACATAGTTGCACATTCATCCCCAAAATCAATCCCTGACACCTTCATTACCTCACACACAAAAATAACAAGAATAATAATTCAAGTGAAAAAAAGCAATTAAAGTAAAAAAGAACACTGGGTGCCTTTGTTTGTTTGTTTGTTTCCTTCCCCCATTTTTCTACTCATCCATCCATAAACTAGACAAAGGGAAGTGTGGTCCATATGGCTTTCCCAATCACATTGTCATTCTTTTGTTTAATTAATCTATTTACGGTTAATCTTGGTGCCACATGCCTAGTTACCCCAAAACCTTAAGTTAAAGCCTTTCCCTACTTCACCGATCTGAGATGTCATCTTTTCATACCCTGAATCCCTCCTGAACTTAGGGCTGTTCCGACTATGTTCCAGGGCCGCCCTCTGTTTACTGAGGCTTTAACATTAATTTTGACGTCAGGCAGGATGAGCGCCCCTTGTTATGACTATTCAGAATTTTCCTGGCTACTCTTATTCACTCTCCATATGAACTTTAGAATATGCTTGTCTAGCTCCAGGAAAAAGCCTGCTGGTAATTTTATTGGGATTGTATTAAATTTATAAATTAATATAGGGAAAAATGACATTTATGATGTTGAGTCCTTTTGCAAAAGAACAAGGTATAGTTTTTATTTGTTCAAGTTGATTTGGGTGTTACCAGGAATGTTTTAAAGTTTTCATCACAGAGATTTTGCATGTCCAGGTGTAGCTTATTCACAGATTTATGATCCTATTGTAAAAGGTGTCCCCACTCCCATTTTATCTTGATTTGTTACTTTTGATTTCTGCATACTAATTGTAAATCTTTGACCTTACTGAATTCTCTGATTAGCATTTGACCAATTCTCTTAGGGTTTCTAAGCTTAGAGTCATATCATTTGCAAGGAGTGGACATTTTACCTCTACTTTTCTAACTTTTATGACTTTGGTTTCTTTCTCTTGTCTAGTTATGACAGTGACAGAAGCCCCAGGTCACGTTCCTCCTTTAACGGGAATTCTAGTGTTTCTCCATTAGGCATAATGCTGGCTTTGGGGCTGATAGGGAAATGTATTTAAAGTTAGAGGAATAGCTGTTGATGCCTCTGTTATTGAGAATTTTTCTTCCCAAAGAAAAGACCAAGGCTAGCACTTCTTTGATCTGCTAATTCATTACTTTACCTTAATTGCTTCCCTAATATTGAACCATCCTTGCATCTCTAAAAGAAAACTCATTGTCATGATGTATTACCTTTCTAATGCTTTGCGGGATGATTTCCTAATATTTTTAAGTGTTAATGTACTGCAATTTCCTTTTTTATGTACATTTTGTCAGGCTGTGGTATCAATGTTATACTTACTTCATAAATAGAATTTAGAAGTTTTTCTTCTTCTTTACGCCCTGGAACAATCAGTTGGTGTTGCCTGCCCTTAAAGAGGTGGTGGAGACAGTCAGGGCCTGCTGGGCTCCTTGCTGCCCCCTCCCCAACTCCCCAGTTTGTGGGTTTAATGCGAGAGGTGGAGGCTTTCTTTTTACACTTTTTTCTTTCAAGATTTCTTCTCAACCAATTTTCTCTATTTTGTGAAATCTGGCTTATTCAGGCTTTTATTTCTTCTGGAATCAGTTTGATAAATTACATTTTCCTAAAAATACAAGTTTTCTATATTCAAGTTTTTAATATTTTTACAGAAATGTGAAAAGTAATCTAATGATTTAAATTTTTTAAATAGTTATTGTTCCCTTGTCATTTCTAAACGTGTACTTTCCTCCCTTAATCAGTCTAGTTAATTTTGTTTCTAAAAAAAACAGCTTTTCATCTACTACTTGTTTTTTTCTGTTCTAACTCATTAGCTAGAAAAATTCCTGCTTTTATTTTTATTAAATTCCTTTCTTTTGTTTTCCCACAGTTTATTTTGCTTCACTTTCTCATACTTTAGTTGGCTGCTTAATTTGTTTATTTTTATTCTTTCTTTTATGTTGATAAGAGAATTTAAAACTATGATTTTTTTCTCTAAATAGTGCTATGGCCATATCCTGTTGGTATGATATGTATTGGTTTCATTATTGTCCAATTCGGAAACTCTACAGTTTTGTTTTATATTTTTCCTTTGACCCCAGAGTTAAGATAGATTTTTTTTTTTTTTTTTAATAAATTTCCAGCTGGAGGGTCCTTTTTGTTTTCTGATAGTGTTAGTTGTTCCTGGTTCTACTGTACACTTTCTGGAATTTCTTTAAGATTTTCTTTGTGGCCCAACATATGGTCAGGCTTCATGAATGGGTATTTATAATAAGAAGGAATAATCTTTAACTAGGACGCAGAGCTCAATATATATAGTTTCATAGTAAGTCTAATAAAAACAGCAACAACATTTTTTGAATGCTTATGCTATATTAGGTACTCTCTGGGGGCAATTTACACATATCGTACCTTTAAATATTCATATTATTCCTGAGAGCAAGTTTGCATAATTCCTGTGTAAGGAAACTAAGAATTGGAATAAATATAGTGATTTGCCCAAGATCCATTAGCGACAGAGCTGGAATCCAAAGGAAGGTCTGTCCAGATTGCGTGCCACGTTATCATTTCACGTTATCACAAAGGACTTCAAACTCAATCATCCGCTCATTTTGCAGGGACTGGGGGGTGCCCAGGCTTCCAGCTCTGTCGCCCAGCGCTGAGGACACGGGCACATCTGTTCATTCCCTGGCCCAGATTCTTCCTCCCAAACGGGCGTGAAAACATCCACCCGGCAGAGCCGGGGCGAGGAGTAGATGCGGGGGCTAAGGACAAGCGACCTCAGACTGGGAATGAATGCTGAGATGCCCCTGCCTTTGTTCCTCCTGGTTTCTCTACTGCTGCACTTTCTTTTACGTAAAAATTAATTTCAACTTCTCTCAAATTAATACCCGAGGAGAGAGAACATAAAAGGGTTCTCAACGGCATCATGGAAAAGCCGCTCTGTGGTCTCTGCGGCCCCCCGAGTCCAGCTCCCCAAAGAAGCCGACTTCAGTTCTTTTGGCCATTTTCCTGGAATTTGCCTCTAGATTTTGAAATAACGGCTCTGCCTTTATTCAGCAATTTTACGCAATATCTCCTGATGTCAGATTCTGGAAAATGAGGATTTAGCTCTCTCGTACCCCCTACTTTCTTTTCCCTCTCCCCTGACTTTACAGTTATATTTCCACTTTTGGTTAATTCGGTATTCAGTGTTCTCACAGTGACATCTGTGTCAACCTGTCTCACTGATGAAACGAGCTATGCAGTATGACCACGGTCTCTTTCCCGTGAAGCCTCTGGTCTCCCCCGCTTGCCTGCCTTTGTGCCTACGGCTAACTGCCCCCACCCACTAAGAGCCACTCTGTCCTGCTGTCCCCTGCGTACTTACGAGATGATCTACTGTCAGCCTGCATGTTTGCCGTCTGCCGGGCTCTGGCCGGAAGAACTGCCTTGCCTTTCTGCTCCACCAGGCGCCCTGCTCCTGGAGCTCAGCCGAGGTCCCTGGGACGCAACTGACCTGTCTGAGTAGCGTCCATGGCAGACCCAACACGGTCCCAGCTGTGCCCCAAACTCCCGGGACCCGGTGCTGATATGGAGGCCTTTTGCCATCTGGCGCCAATGACCCAGTGGCACAACCAACAGTGGTGCCCAGTGAACATTTCTGAAGGGGTAAATCCACCTCATTGCCCTCTTTCCCCCTTTCCCAGCACGCCGCGCTCTCAGCACACGGGCCGTGTGGGCCACCAGCCACCCTCCCGCGGGCGCTCCTTGCTCACGCTCCTGGAGGCGGCACACCCCTGCGCAGCGTCTCCAACCGGCCCCTCCTCTGCCCTCCTTTCCAGACGCACTTTGATTAAACCTGCTGAAGGCACCGTGTTCGAGTTGGCGATTCATTCTTTCCACCTGCTTTACTAGCCTTTTAGGCTGGGAGGACGAGCCCTATGTGTTATTTCTCTTTCTTTGGTCCCCAAATGCAGCCGAGGCTGGTTCACCCTGGAGGCCGCATGACTGCGGCCCAGCGACGTGATGCGCCACGCTGGTCCCGAGGAGGGACGCCCCGGTCCCTCCCGATGCCAACACACCGAGTGACTGCTTCCGATGCCAAAGGGTCAACATCTCGCAGCGTGGCACAGGTTTCTCACATCACAACTGTGTTGCTCTTTTCATGAAACTTACAAAGTTGGGGGAGGAAACATGTAAATGAGCCAGGGCTGGAACTGGGCTGGGGCAGGCAGCTCTTTGTGCTCCAGTCAGCAGAAGGCCTTCGGCCACCTCCCGCTGCAGGCATGGCCATCAAGGCTGAGCCCAGGCCGGCTTCGGGCTGAGCTGTGGGGAGGGTGCCCTGCAGCCATCACACAGGGAAGCGGGGCCAGTGGCCCTGGCGTCTGGGCCACGCCTTCCCTCCACTCTCAGGGCTGTGTCCCACAGCCGCCACTGTCCCATCCACCCTCGGCCAGCACCCCGATCCCAGCAACAAGCCAGCCCATGGCCTCCCTCCACCCCCTTCCCACTTCACTCTCAGCAACCAACAGCTATCTGGAAACAACTGCCCTCTCTTCTGCAGACACCCCATTTCCCCAGGGGGACACAGATGTTCAGACAACACACCCACTGCAACCTGCACCCTGACTTCCTCTGGGCAAACCAGGGCGCTGGGCCTGCCTCTCCCCGTCTCTCCAGGCCTGAGCAGGCAGGAGAGGCAGGCCCCACCGGGAGACCCCTCCTCTGGCTTCCTCCTTCTCAGCAATCCAGGGACAGAAGAGGGCGGGCTTGCCTCTCCCCCCAAAAGTGAGAGGCACCCTGAGGCCTTCCGAACGGCAGACCCTCATTTCACCTGGATGATGGCGCAAGAGAAGCCACTACCTACTCAGGTGTATTCACCACACGATGACCTTACATCCATCGAACAGCGCACCTGGTGGATTCTGGCTTCCGCACGACTGTCATGCAGCTAAGCCCTGGGTCTCTGCAAGCACGTGTTTCCTGCTGTCACCATTTTGTTAATCTCCTATTTACAACCTATAGTTAGAAATTGCATGGACCACCAAAACAATTAAGTTGTTCATTTTAAAATAAGAGGGCAGGAAGGAGAGCTAACAGTTTATCAAGTACCGAGTTCCTGCCTGACTCTGGGCTGGGAGCTTTCCCGGGAGGACGCACCTGAATTCTGCTTCACGTTCTCTAACTGGCAAGGCTACCCGAGGTAAGGGCGGAAACCGCGTCCATTTTATCCATTTATACAGTTAGCTGGAAGACGGGATAAGCAGGAGGGTAAGTTCAATAGGGGGTAATCTGAGAGGAGTACTAGAAAATTCCAGAAATGCAAAAGTAAGATAAAACAACTCGAACACTAAACTCTAGAAGCCTTCACAATGATGAAAACAGATGGAGAGAACTTTATCCAGATCCTAGAAAGGTCATGTAACCGACCTAAGGACACAGGGAGCCCAGTCACAAGGCGGTCACCTCACAGGGACCCAGGGCGGCAGGTGTGCCCGGCCCGGCCCCGCCCACTGCCCTGCCCGCTGCCCTGCCCGCTGCCAGCGCCCGGAGCTACTGCACCAGCAGGAAAGCTGGCTCCAGACTGCAGAGCCTCTGGCCACTGGGTCACACTCAGACCCTGGTGACAGGGTCGCCCCTGGATGGGCAGACAGCGCACTGTGCCCACGTTTTCAGTTGAGGTATTTCTGTGTATACCTGGGGAGGGGAAAGTGGGAGTGACAAGGAGGGCAGAGGCTGTCGACGTCCGAGTGAAAACACGTGACGGCGTTCTCTGCAGAGAAGAGCGGGCACTCGGAGCCTGGGGAGGAGGCAGCAGCCCAAGTCTGGCGGCACAAACAGGATCTGCTACCCTCTTCCCTGCCTTTGCTCGGAGGCACCGTCTTCCTCGGATCTGACAGCCGGTGCCCACGGGCAAAAACGCTCCGTACCCCCAATTTGCAACCACTGCATAAACACCAGCACAGAATGGCTTTCCAGATTCAGTGACCTCGTGCCCATGGGGTTCCCAGGGTGCGTAAATAAAACGTTATCAACCATAAGGTGGGAAAGTCTGCCTGAATTGCCCTGTGCCCATGAGCAAACCCTAGAGGAACTGGAACCCTGCCTACAGGAATCCTGCTGTCTCCCAGCCCTTAATCTCGCTACTTAACAGAAAGACAATCGATAAGGACTCGAGGAACTTATTAAAACAGCCACCACCTTCCCGGAATGTGCCCAGCACACAGGGTGGACCTAGCTGCACTTCCCACTCGTCCCCATGTACATGCCATGCCGCGCTGCATCTCTGAGCCCGGGACCTTAAGTACGATTTTTAAAATGCTCCGCCACATTTGCTTGGCCGTCTGTCTCCCCCTGCGTTTCTGTGCACTTCTGGAACGCAAACAACAGATATCACGAAGCCTGGCCCCAACTGTCCCGAGGGACGGGACATTCTCTCACATAACCGTAAAGCCAGCATCACTCTCAAGAAATTGAACATTGACACAATATTATTATCTAAGATTTCCCCCATTTTTTTGTCTTTCTTAAAATTGAAAGTTTAGAAGAGACCAGTATGGTTGTTCCAACTGTCCTGCAATTTGAATTTTTTAACAGCTTTTTTTTTTTTTTTTTTTTTTTTAATCATCATTTTATTGAGATATATTCACATACCACGCAGTCATACAAAACAAATTGTACTTTCGATTGTTTACAGTACCATTACATAGTTGTACATTCATCACCTAAATCAATCCCTGACACCTTCATTAGCACACACACAAAAATAACAAGAATAATAATTAGAGTGAAAAAGAGCAATTGAAGTAAAAAAGAACACTGGGTACCTTTGTCTGTTTGTTTCCTTCCCCTACTTTTCTACACATCCATCCATAAACTAGACAAAGTGGTGTTTGGTCCTTATGGCTTTCCCAATCCCATTGTCACCCCTCATAAGTTACATTTTTATACAACTGTCTTCGAGATTCATGGGTTCTGGGTTGTAGTTTGATAGTTTCAGGTATCCACCACCAGCTACCCCCAATTCTTTAGAACCTAAAAAGGGTTGTCTAAAGTGTGCATAAGAGTGCCCACCAGAGTGACCTCTCGGCTCCTTTTGGAATCTCTCTGCCACTGAAGCTTATTTCATTTCCTTTCACATCCCCCTTTTGGTCAAGAAGATTTAACAGCTTTTTAAAGAATAAGTGACATACGAGAGACTGTACATATTTAAAATACAGAATTTTCATTTTTGACATATGTAAAAACCTGTGAACTCACCTCCCCACGAGGTGTCCTCAAGGACCGTGGGAGCCCTCTCTCCCACCAGTGGACTCCCTCCCCTGGCAGCCACCGGGCTGCTTTCTGTGGCTGTGGATGCGCTCACATTTTCTCTGATTTTATCAGCATGGAACCATCTGATAGGAACCTTTCTTTCACTGTCTTCTTTCCCTCGGTGTCATTATTTTGGGATTAGTCCATTCCTTTTTACTGCCCAGTGGGATTCCACTGTGTGGATAACCCACTGTTAGCTTATTCATTCACCTGCTCACGGACACGGGGGTCTTTCCAGCATTCAGCTATTTCTTTCAAAGCTGCTATCAACATTCTTGTACAAGTCATCTAGGAACATAAGCTTTCCTTTCTCTTAGATAAATATCTAGGAGTGGAACAACTGGATCTCATATGATGAATGTGTACAGATAAGTGTGCACGTCTGACTTTACTAGAAACTGCAAAAGGATTTTCCGAAGTGGTGTGCCACCTCACATTCCCGCCAGCGGTGTGTGAGAACTCCAGTCCACTCGTGTCCCCGCCAACGCTTGACAGCATGGTTTTAACTGTCAATTGTAGGCTTTCTAATAGGTATGTCGTGCTTCATGGTTTTGCTTTTCATCCGCATTTTCCTAAGGACTGATGATGTTCAGATCTTTTCATGTGCTTATTGGCCATCCATGTATCATTTTTAGTGAAGTGTCCAAAGCTTCTGCCTATTTTAAACATTTGCATGTTTGTTTTCCTAATGAGTTTTAAGAGTAATTTATATATTCTAGCTGCAGGCTTTTATTACAGGAATGATTTGCAAATATTTGCCCGGTCTGTGGCTTGCCTTTTCATTGTCTTAAGTGTTGTTCAAAGAGCACACCTGTTTAATTTTGATGACGTCCAATTTAACAATTTGTTCTTTTATAAATTGCATGTTTGGGATTGCATCTAAGAAATCTTTGCTTAACTCAAGGTCACTAAGGTACAAAGGTTTTCTTCCGCAAGTTTTATAGTTTTAGGTTTTACATTGAGGGCCGTGATCCACTCTGAGTTAATATTCCGAGGTGACGGGAGGTATGGACCGCGGTTCCCTTTGTGCACACGGATGTCCAATTCTTCCAGCACCACCCCTTCTATCGAATTGTCTTCGCATCTTTGGTGAAAATCAGTTGTCCGTGTATGTGTGGGTCTGTGTTGACTTTCTACTCTGTTCCACTGATCTATTTGTCCATTTTGACACCGATACCACACTGTCTCGACTACTGTAGACTTACAAGGCGTCTGGAAACTAGGTAGAATGGGTCCTCCAGCTGTGTTCCTCTTCTACGAAGTGGTTTTGGTTGCTCTAGGTCTTTCGTATTCCACGTGGATTTTAGAATCAGGACCCTTAAAAAACATGGGACTCTCTCTCCATTTATTGGGGTCTTCTTTAATTTCTTTTATCAATAATTTGTAGTTTTCAGTGTATAGGCCTGCAACATCTTTTGTCAGAATTTATCCCCATTATTTCATATTTTTATGCATTGTAAATGATATTTAAAAAAGAATCAACTTCCAATAGCTCATTGCTGTGTCTATGAATAAAACTGATTTTTGTATCAATTGATTTTGTATCTGTTGATTTTTGTATCAACCAGAAACTTGACTAAATTCACTTATTAGTTCTAACTGCTTTTTTTTGGTACAGGTTCAACCAGCTTTTCTATTTAGTCATGCCATTTGAAAATAAAGTTGTTTATACTTCTCCTTTCCAAGCTGGAGGCCTTTTCCCCCTGCCTCACTGCAGGGCCAGGGCCCCCGGCACGAGGCCGAGCAGCAGTGGTGGGGCAGGGGTCCTCTCCTGGGCCCAACTGGGGGGCAGCTTTCAGTCCCTCACCACTAACTGTGACCTTGACTGTAAATTGTTTGCAGTTGCTGTTTTTCAGGTTGAGGAAGTTCCTTCCATGCTATGACTTAGTTTGCTACGACTTTTTATCAGGAACGCTGTCAAATGCTCTCTCCGTTCTACTGAAATGATCATATGATTTTTCTTTTTTAGTTTATTAATATGGTAAGTTACATTGGCTGATTTTTAATCATTAAACCAATCTTACATTCTGAAATAAACTCCACAAGGTCATGATCTATTTATCCTTTTTATATATTGTTGGATTCAATTTGGTAAAAATGTTTTAAGAATTTTGGCATATATGTTCATAAGGGATATTGGTCTTTAGTTTCCTTTACTTGCCATGTGTTTGTTTGGTTTTTAGCATCAGAGTAATGCTGTTCTCACCAAATGTTTGGTAGAATGTGCCAGTGAAGCCATCTGCATCTGGTGTTTTCTTTGTAGGAAAGTTTTTGAGTTGCAAATTTGACCTCTTTAATATACACATATAGTGCTATTCAGATCTTTTTTTCCTGTGAGTAGTTTGTGTCTTTAAGGAACTTGTTTATTTCATCAAAGTTGTCCAATTATTGGCTGGGAGTTGTCCATAATAATCACTTATCCTGCTAATGTCTCTAGAACCTTCAGTGACATCACTGCTCTCATTCCCGATACTGGGAATTTGTGTCTTCTTTTTTTCCATTGTAAGTCTGACTGCTATTAAGAGCAATTTATTGTTCTCAAACAATCAGCTTTTGGTTTAATAGATAGTCTCTATTTTCTGTTTTCTTTTGCATCGATTTCCTCTCTGATCTTTACTATTTCCTTTTTCCTACTTGGGATCAATCTGCTTTTCTTTTACTAATTCTTAGGGTGGAAGCTGAGGTCATGGATTTGAGACATAATGCTATGTCGTATTTTTGTTTTCATTCAGTTAAAGGCATTTATTTCCTTTGAGACTTCCTCTTTGACCCAGGGGTTATTTTAAAGTGTGCCGTAATGTTTCCAAGTGTTTGGAGATTTTCCTGTTGATTTTGAGTTTGATTCCCGTGTATAGACACTCCGTATGATGTCAGTTCTTTTAAATTCACTGCGGCTGTTTTATGGTCCAGGTGTGGTGTACCTTGGCATGCTCTGTGGCACCTGAAGAGTGTGTACCCTGCTGCTGAGTGGTGCGTCCTACACATGCAAATCAGATCCAGTTCGTGAGTAGTGTTGTTCAAGGCTTCTCGCTCCTTACTGACTGATTTTCTGCCTACTTGTTCCATCAACTATTGAGAAAGGAGTATTAAAATCTCCAACCATAGTTATGGATTTGTCTATTTCTCATTGCAGTGCCACCAATTTTTGCTTTTTGTATTTTGAACTTCTGTTATTAGGCGAATAAAAGTTTAGGTCGTTATATTCATTTGATGAATTGACCACTTTGTTACTTATGAAAATGGCTTTCATTATTCTTGGTAATATTCTTTGCTCTGAAATCGACTTTGTCTGAAGTTAATATAGCCACTCCAGGTGGTGATGCATCATTTCAGCTTTTGCATACCCGAAAAAATCTTTCTTTGCCATCATTTTTCAAATATATTTTCATTGGGTATAGAATTCTAGGTTGACAGTTTCTTGGGGTATTTGAAAGATGTTGTTCCACTGTCTGCTTGCTTTCATTGGTTCTGATAAGAAATCTGCTGTCATCCTTATCTTTGTCCCTATGTTCCTTTTTTATTTCCTGGCTTCTTCTAGGACTTTTTTCTCTATTATGGTTTTGTAAGTAAAATTGATTATGATGTGCCTTTGTGTGGCTTTCTTCATGTTTCTTATGGTTAGGGTTCCTTGAGCTCCTCTGATCTGTAATTTTATAATTTTCAAATTTGCCATTATTTCTTCACAGATTTTTTTCTCCCTGCCTCCTTTGGGGATGCCAAATAAATACTTATTAGGTTACTTGAAGTTGCCTCACAATTCATTCACACTCTTTCAATTTTTAAAAGATTTTCTTTCTTCCCCATACTTCATTTGGATGGTTTCTATTGCTGTGTCTGACCAACTGGTCATTGATTCCACCCAGAGTGTTTTTCATTTTACACACTGCAGTTTTTATCTCTAGAAATTTGATTTGGGTCTTCTTATATTTTCCATATCTTCTCAATTTAACTTTTTGAACAAATGGAATAGACTTCTAATAACTTGTTGTAATGTCCTTATCTGCTAATTCTAACATCTGTGTTGGTTAGGGTAGGTTTTTACGGCCTGATTTTATTTTTTCTCTTCATTATAGATTCTATTTTCTTGCTTCTTTACATGCCTAGAAAGTTTTGATTAGTAGTGGGAAGTGTGCAGTAATATGGAAAAAGGGATGATTTTGGAAGAAACTTTCTGGGATTATATTCCTTGGAGAATATCAGAGCTCTGAGACAACTAGCAAAGAGGGTTTCCTTTACATCCTGTTATTATATTACCTTGTCCTAATCAGTTTCCTCACAATGTGCAGTGCCCCCTCAAATAGCACACTGTTCTTTTCTATCCTGTTCTTCCTGGAAGCTCCCTCCTTTCTTCTGCCCAGACAAAGCCTACCTTCTCTAAGGCCAAGATAATTCCTCCCTGTTCCAGTTTGCTAAAGCTGCTGGAATGCAAAATTCCAGAAACGGATGGGCTTTTACAATGGGGGCTTGTTAGTTGACAAATTAAGAGTTCTAAGGCCATAAAAGTGTCCAAACTAAGGCATCAACAAAAAGATAACCTTCACTGAAGAAAGGCCAATGGCTCCTGGAACACCTCTGTCAGCTGGGAAGGCATGTAGCTGGTGTCTGCTGTCCTTTGCTTCCAGGTTGCCTTGCTTTCAGCTTCTGATTCCTTTGGCTTTCTCTTTACATTTCTCTGGGTTCTCACTTAGCTTCCCTGGGGAAAGCTCTGGGCTTCATCTTAAGCTCAGCATCTCCAAACATCTCTTTGTCTCCGTCTCCAAGCGTCTGGGTCTGTGTCAGCTCTTAGTTCTCTCAAGGATTCCAGTAAACTAATCAAGACCCACCCTCAATAAGCAAGGCCATACCTCCATGGAAATAATCTAATCAAAAGGTCCCACCCTCAATTGGGTGAGTCATATCTCCACGGAAACAATATAATAAAAGGTCCCACCCACAATAGATCCGCCCCCACAAGATTGCATTACAGAACATGGCTTTTTATGGGGTATATAACAGATTCAAACCTGCACACACTCTCTCTCTTAAATACTTTAGAAGACCCTTAGCACAACACATGGCTCATGGTGAGTGCTCAACATGGGCTTGTGGAATAAGAGGGATCACACACAGCCCTCGGCTGGAGGTCTACCTCTGAGCAGGGACCCCTCCTTCTCAAGTTTTCAGAGAAGTGCTCCAAGGGCCAGATGGCTTCCTGGCACAGGAGAGGCGAGTGCACTAGGGGACTGGCGAGCTTGGTCAGCACCTCTGAGCAGGTTCTTTTGTCTTAAGGTTGCGCCCTTGCCTATAAAGCAATGTGCAATGCTGACCCTCACGATGGCCAAGGAGTGGGAGCTCACTGTGGGGGACGGAGCTATGCAGGAGGCACATGTCTGGCAAGGCAGGGAAGGCCAGCTGCAGAGGACCTGCAACCTCACGAGGCTTCCGGCCAGACGTGAGGAAAGGAAGTGAAGAGCAATGTGTTGGAAAACATGTGGAAGTTCAATCTCTGGGAAATTATGAAAAGGAAGGATGAGGTAAATGAGGCTCAGTTTCAACTAGAAATATTTCAAAACTTCTCTCAGCAGAATGACTGCTTTTAAGTAAACAGGTGCAACAAGACAGCTAAGAAATTAATTCCCAGGATGGTACAAGAGGCCCACAGGCATTTACATTTACAAGAGCACTGCAGGAGAGGGCACTTCCCACTGGGCTGCAGGAAGCAAACCTTCGGCGCGGTGGTATTTTCCCAGAGCCAAGGGCAGCGTGAAGAAGCACTGCACCACTTGTGCTCGCCACCGAGCTCGAACATTTTGTGCCCTGGAACAGGCTTCTGGGAGACAAATGTGATCAGGTGGAAATTCTACCCGAGATTCCTTACACTGTAATGTGATGAGCTGTGAGAACACAACGGCAAAGGGCAGTTAACAAGGGTTGGCCACAGTCAGGAAAAGAGAAAAATCTGAAAGCAGAAACAGCCACTCCTAAAACTAAAGACACACTGTGTCCAGGCCCTGGGGGTGATATCATGTAGGGGGACCCAGCCTGGCGTGTGCATGCTCACGCAGCTGGGGCGCCCCATGCGGTGGCCACGTCCCTCTGGGTGGCACTTTCTCCGCCTGAGTCCCGCTGCCTCCTTCGTCCCGTGCTTTGCTCTGCTTTAGGCTCTGATTTCTACGTACCAGTGACCCTCACACCTGGTCCTTAATCCGTGGCCAGCATTTTTAGGTTCCAATAAATTTCTAAACCTGCTGATACAGATGACAAAGGCACCAATGTAGTAGAGAAACGGAAAGCTTCAAAAGGACTTCCTGAGGGTTGTTTACATAACTTGGCTTGTCAATGAAATTTGAAAGAGTGAAATACAAATGACTAAAAAGTGTGGCTTTCTGACCCACACAGCTAAGGACTCAGCTTAGCAAGAAAAGGTATCACGGAAGCGGAGAGAACCTGGAGGGACAGGAGGTTTATAATTTCAATCCCTGCAGGATCCTTCTATTCCGTAATTTAGAAAACGGTTTTACATGGTATGGTTTTGCTCTGCAGTCAAACCACCAGAGGCGGCCTCAGTGTTATTGCTGTTATTTTACAAAGAAGCAGATGATGGTGGAGGGAAGTGAGGATGGCTTGCTGAAGTAAATGAAGGCAATGGGATTTAGTGTTCTGATTTAAATCCAGAGGTTCGTCAATATTTTAAAGATGTCTTTGTTTATCAGAGGTTAGTTTAATGGATAGGAAGGTAAATACTTTGTTGAAACATGTAATATTCTGTTGGAGAGTTCACATTCAAAATGAGCCCATTATCATTAGAAAGTGAGCAGACAAAGCGAAAAAATGCTTGCTGAACATGGCCACATCCAGAGCCCCGGCCCAGAAGGGTCAAGCTTGAATTGGTAAAGTGGTGGAATCAATAAGGGCAAGGCTGCTGTACCAGATCAACCAACGAAGATGAGTGAGAATCTAGGACACAGGTTACCAGGAGATGGAATGAGGCTAAACAGTGGGGAGCCGCGGCTTAAGGCATGAAGAATTTAACTAGGATGGGTTTACAGGGGTGGAAACGGATAGACTTGACAGTAGCCCATTACTGAGAGTATAATTAACAGTGCTGAAGGGTGAGTGAGTGTGGTTGACGGCGGAGGCTCAGAGTCACATATGACACCAGAAGGAAAGCCAGAGGCTAAAACATGGGACTGGATAACTCAGTGAATCCTGTGTGGATGATGACTGTGATTGACAGTACAAATATAAAAAATGTCCTCCATGAACCAGAACAAATACACAAAAGTATCATAGGGAGCCAATGGCAGAGGGACAGATGGGCGAAAATGCAATACGCAGCAGACTGTGGACTGGAGTTAACACGATGTCTTACTATTCTTTCATCACCAGTAATGAACGTGCTGCATCAATGCTAGGAGTCAATGATGGGGGGATAAGGGGTACAGGATGTCTCAGGTCTTCCCTTAGTATTTCTTTTTCTTTTTTGTTTTTGCTTCCTGGAGTAATGAAAATGTTTTAAAATTGATTGTGGTGACAAATGCACAACTTTGTGATGATACTGTGAGCCACCGGTTGGACCTTGTGGATGCTTTTTTGGTGTGTGAACATGTCTCATAAAATAGCATTAAAAAAGAGAAAAGAGTGAGGACGCTGGGCATCCACAACACCCAAATGGAAGGAGGAACCGCGGACACCCTCACCGCAGGGAGACAGGCACCCAGCAAGACCCTCCACCAGGGGAGAGTGCCCCCCAACACGACCCCCTGCACGACTATAAATGAGCCCCTGCCCTGGGGGTGAGGAGGTGGGCGCCAGAGGCTGAGCCCCAGGGCCCAGGCGGAGCGGGAGGGACTGGCCAGGCTGGGGGGTGAGGGGTGGAGCAGGGCAGTAAGGTCAGGGACACGTGGACATGGGTGGCCTTGTGTTGTGGGGCTGGCGGCTGGGACTTGAGCAGAGCATGTGGAGCTGAGCAATGAGGACGGGGCTGGCCAGTACCCAAGAGAATCTGTGGGATAAAGTCCAGAGTAACTGGGCGGATGGGGAGCAGACTGTACAGGGTGCAGGCCGGGTCTGGTGACTGAGTGAGCAGGGCTGGGATGGGGCAAGGGGGGGCCAGCTCCCAGCCTGGATGCCGGGAAGGAAGGGGCGGAGAGAAAGCAGCGGGCCCTGGAGAGGGGGTGTGGAGAGAGCAGGACGCACACTTGGTTTTAAGGTTCTTTCACTCTCCTTTCACTCAGTCTTCACTCTTACAGAAGAGAAAATGGCCCTGTGCCTCTCCAAGGCCACTGACCTCTCCCACTGGCTCCTGATGTCCCCTCCTAACTGCGCGGCGCCTGCTCTTCCCGCGGTGTGGCGGTGCAGCCTCAGTGGCAGAGGCCCTGGGCCTGGCGCCATCGCATTGTGGCCACCTGCACCCAGGCACATGGCTTGGGTGAGCATTTTCTTATTTGTAAAATAATCTGCAAAATCCTGCACACTTCACGGGGCTGGGGGAAGTACTAAACTTCACGTGCATGGCTCTGCCTTGGGGCCTCACATCCACGCACCCACTCTGATGTGAACGCACACGTGAACACACCCATGCAAACGTGCACACACACACCCACATACAAGCACGCACGCACAGCAGGCTGGTACAAGTTGGATTTGAAACATGAACCTGTGTCTCCACACCTTCTTTTCTCCTCCCCAATGCAGCCCATCGGCAGTTCCTCAGGGGCCCTCTCAGGTGCGTCCTGTGGAGCATGCGACTCTCTGCCTCAGCTCCGTGGGCTCTGCCACGTCCAAGTCCCCACTGTGGGCCTGGTGGGGGCAGCACGGGTTTACCCGGCCTCAGCCTGACCTGCAGCCTCAAGTGCAGGAGGCGCCCAGCAAACGGCTGAGACTCCAGCAGGTGCTCGGAGCTGGGGGCTGAGGCCTACTGGGGAGCAGAGCCGGAGGCGCAGCGGAGCTGTGACTGCTGGCGCCTCGGGCTCCGGGCCTGGCTGAGACTGTGGCCCTGAAGCTCGGCATCCTGGGTTCACGCATTTGGGGCCAGGGAAAGAAAAAAAAGCATCAGCTGGAGAGACAGAGAGAGGATGCAGGGCTCGGGCCAGGCAGGGGAGTTTCAAGAGCATGTGTGATCTGTGTCATTTACTGCCACAGGCAAGAAGAAAAAAGAACGACCTGAGGGTCGGGTCAGGGAAAGGGTGACGATGAGCAGGAAGGAAGGTGAGTTGGGAGGGTCGCTGGCGGAGGCGGCAACCACCTCTCTTCTTTCACCCTGGAAGAGAAGGGCCGGTGAGGCGCAGAGCCTGGAGGAGCCGCAGGAAAAGAAACTCGGGAGCCACCACAGAAAGGGGCGCAGGGGGCAGCAGGACCAGTGCCAAACCCCGTCTGCACCCCAGGGGTCCTCAGCCCCGGGCCTGGCAGTCGCCGTCACTGGGGCTCAGCAGGGCAGGCCTCAAGGACACACTGGAGGCGAGGCGGCTGGGAAAGCACGGAGCACCACGTCACACGCATTGAGGGCACAAACCGAGGTTACTCACACTGTCGACAGCAAGAATTTTGGCCCATATGAAGACAAGAAGTGGCCTTAGCTCTCTGGCCGAACTCTGAAGTAGTTTTAGCACGTAAGGAAAAATGCCAACGGACAAGGCCTAAAGGGAAAGAGAAAAGACTGTGAGTCTGTGGCACACCTCCACATCCAGGATGGAGCTCGGGGACAGCTGTGCCCTGACCCCTGGCAGGTACGGGATGGAAAGGGGGTGTCCTCGTTACCGTGCGAGCTGCTTGGTGCCCGACACCCTCGCCCCCGCCCTCAGGTGGCCGGTTTGCGCCCAAGTGCGAGGCTAAGGCACTGGACTGGGATTCTGGATGGGGAGCCGTGCCTGGCCTCAGCATCACTCATTTGCACTGTTTGCTCCAAAAGTCACATGTGCCCCGGAGAAGAACCTTTAGGGAAAACACATGTCTTGGGAAAGGCCAGTTTGGAGGCTGGTTAACAGGGCAGAAGCTTCAGGTCTTCCCAATGCCTAGTTTCGGGCAGCTGATCGTCCCTGGGGGACCCCCTGCTCACAGACGCAGGGAAACAGAGGGAAGGTATCACCGTGGGCCACAACTGCTAATTCTTATCTCAAATTGGTTTGGAATCCCAAAGCTATTCCAACGGTTTCTCCCCTGCAGCGAGTGGGGTCTCCTGCCACCAGGACAGGAGAGGTGGCGTGGCCTGGGCCAAAGCCAGTGGCAGCGCTGAGCCCCCTGCTTCTCATACGGTCTGTTTAACAAGGAGTGAACATGCCACTTCTCTGGTTTGGGCTTCTGAGCCCTGGCCTAAGAGCCAAAATCTGTGTGCACACAGCCAACAGCTCATCTTCCTGCATCTGTTTATATATTGGCAAAACTTCCCACTTGCATAAGCCTAATTCCTTAAAGGGCCAAAATTAATTTTTAAAAAATTAATCATACGAGTGAAACTCTGTCTAGCCTATGTTATTGATACATGCTTCCCCATCTTGGTGAGAGTAAACCGATGTGACTCATGCTTTTCCACGATGACTGTGCAGCCGTTACTGACAACCACACACGCAAACTGGGAGCGGAGCCTCTCCCTGATGATCCCACTGGGCTGTGAGTTAGTTTTGGCCTCAGGAACTTCAGGGTGTAAGTGGTCCCAGATGATGATGCTGAATTATTTTTCCTAATTTTTAGATTTTCTCTTTTCTCCTTCATTGTTAGACTATCAAATTTGTTGACATGGTACAATGAAAAATTGTAACAACACCTAAATGTAGAGAGAATCATGAACTCCCACAAACCCAGGTTCCATGGGGTCAATTCCAACTTCATATTGTTTCATCTCATCCCCCTAGTCGTGTCCTCCCCATAATACTTTCAAGACACTTTTACATGTCACATAATTTCATCTGTAAACACTTAGCGTATGTCTCTAGGAAATCAGGTCTCTTTTATAAAAACACGACCATAAAACTGTTATCACACCAAAAAAATGAAGTTACTCTTTAATAACATCAAATACCCAGCTAAAATTTTCTTTAAGCTTCTAATTTTTATTTGCAACAGCAAGCAAATCAGGTCTACGCATTGCTATTGGCTGATGTTTCTTGGGCCTCTTGTAATCTACAGGATCCCCTCGATCTCTTTAATTTTCCTTGCAGTTTAATGGTTGGGAAAATGGTCACTTTCAAATTCTGTCTATTCTTGTCCATCTTTTGGGTTTTAAATGGCTGTTTCTACTCTTCTATCGAATGAGGAGCCAGAAAGTACTTCAGAGTTGGGCCTAGCCTAGGAGTGAATAGCCAGCAAGCGAGTGTTCAAAGGCCCCTCGTGGTATGGGGACTTGGCCACCGCCAGGCCACTCTCGGAAAAGTGACACTCTCTTTTCCACAAAGAGTAAGTCTAATAGAAGATGGGAAAAAGGGGCAAATGAAATAAAGCAAAACAACCCCCCCAAAGCCACCCACTGAAGATGACCGGGGTGTTCCAGGAAGTCCTTGCAGGGGGAACGCGCCTGGGATCGCTAGACCACGGCCCGTTCCACCTCAGACCACCACTTCCTCCTTCAGAGCCACAAGCAGCCCAGCGACTATGCCCGCCGCACACCACAGGCCTGCCCGTCCCCAGCTGGCGCAGAAAGCACGTACCAGGCTCACCGCCCAGGGACCCAAGTCCAAAAATCTCCCCAGTAAGTCCAGAGCTCTCAGCCGATGCACTTGGCTTAGCAGCACCTATGAAATGAGAAAGAAAGTCTACATCACTGCCAAGCCACCCAGATGGGAAGCCCCTGGAAGCTTCCACCATGAGGTCATTAACTGGGGAGGGTCTGAGCAGACGGGCACAGGTGTGACTGTGTGTTCATTTGCTCGTGTGCTCACCCACAGCGGTTGCTCCTTTCTGGACAGTTCATGCTTTTGGACAGGCTGAGAAAAGCCTTTATTTCCTCTATACACAGGTGAAATATGTTCACTGCAGAAAGTACTAGAACACATGCTTTTTAACTGCACACAAAAAATAACTCACTAACGACATTTCGATATGTAAAATTCCACACATTTTTCTTTATGTATATATTTCCCTTGTTTATTCTAGATTAAATCATACATTATTGCGTTTCTGGTCTCCTGCTGAGGGAAATGATCTACTGAGGCCATCATCCCGCACCACTCGGCATGCACAGCCACCGTTCCTGGGGCAGCCGGTGCTGCATTTATATTAGTGCACATAATTCGTTTAAACAAACTTCCCATTGCCAGAGACTCAGAGTATTATGAAATTTGCTGTTACAAACAGTGCTGTGATAAATATCCTAACATGTGTGTCTTTGCACATTTACATGATTATCTCCAGATAAATCCCAGAAATGAAACTACGGCTCGGAGTGTACACATGTGTTACTGAACTCCCCTCGGCTGAGCCAGAGAATGTGTCCCGTGGGAACCCGCGCCCGCACCCGCCCCGCCGGCTGCCCCGCCGTGGTTGTCCGCCCCGCCACGTGCCAGCTGGGGGACGCGGGGCAGAGCACTTCACGTCTCTGAACCTTAAATTCCTAATTCAAACAAGACACCACACTAGCGACGCACGGGCTTTATCAGAAAGAATGGCTGTAAAGCTCCTGGGCGACGCTGGCCCACGGACGCTGCTGCTGCTACGTGCCGATCTGCCGTGGGAGGCTTCCCCTCGAAGACTGGGGTGCGCTCCTCAGGCCGCTTTTCTAGGAAACGCCAGCCCTGACCTGACTGACACGGTAAAGCCCTGTGTGGATTCAGCAGCGCAAGCCTGGGTGCGTATTTGCATATTTCCTTTCCTTGGCTCTACCGACGTGCTCCCTGCATTCTGCCTGCTCCTGATGGGTTCCACGCCTGAGGTCGTGTGCACCGTGTCCACTGCTGTGTCCTGTCACCCAGCAGGTGTGTGTGTGCCGAGCCGGTGCTCGGGGGCACCGCAGACAGGAGGGGCCACCCTTCCCTCAGTATGGCATGAGTGCGTGTGCGCTGTCACCGTGAGGGGCGCCACGGACCCCACGACCCAGGAGGGCCTGACCTGGCAGGAGTCTGGGGGAGGTTTCCCCGGGAGGCCCTCGCAGGTGCAGGCAGGTGGACGGGATGTGGCTGGGCAGCCAGAGGCTGGAGGACGCAGGCTGGAGTTAGAGGCAGAGGAGGCAGGACAAGTTTGGGGTGCCTGGGGAGGGCAGGGGGAGCAGGGGCTCCCCACCAGGCTGGAGAGGTAGGAAGGGGCCAGACCCAGCAAGGCCTTCACCAGGCTGAGAATTTTAGGTTTTCTTAAAAGCAAGGAGCCACTGAAAGAGTTTGTGCAGCTGAGGGACCTGATCCGCTCTGCGTCTTGAAGAGACCCCGTGTCTGCTGCAGAGCAGGGACAGGCAGGGGGTGGAGCAGGACGGCGGTGCCCATGGAGGTGCAGGGACCCCGAGTGGTGGAACTGACAGGGCTGCTTGGCTGCCTGGGGTGAGGGCCAGGGGAAAGAAGGTGTCAGGGATGACTCCCAGTGTCTGACTGAGATGGGGAACTGGGATAAGAAAAGGTTTGGAGGGAGTTTGAGAACCTGTGAGAGGCAAGAGAAAAGTGCAGCACACCGGGTGAGTGGGGATGCGGACGTGGGGCTGCTGAACAGGGGGCCAGGGGAAGCAGAGCCTGAGAAGCTCAGAGGTGGAGCTGGGGTGAGGGGAAGGGGACGCTGCGGGAAGGGGTGGGCAGGAGGAGAGCTGGGAGGGCGTGCGGAGTCCCAGGAGCTAAGGGAAGTGAGGGCTTCCAGAACCGGACAGCAACCAATGCAGTAGAAGGAGCAGGGACTCTGAGGAGTCAGAGGGTTTGGGAGCACAGAAGTTGGTGGCATCGAGGACAGAAGCCAGCCCAGAGCCAGCTGTACCTGGGGAGGAGGAAGCAGAGCCAAGGAGCCTTTCAGGGGCGTTCCCGAGAAGGGGAGAGTGCAGGTGTGAGCTGGAGAGGGTGAGGGGTACGGGCAGGGTCCCGGGGACAGGAGGGGCAGTGGTGGGGAGGCTGGAGAGCACAGGGGCCTGAGCAGGAAGAGGGGGTACCCCCAGGTGGAGGAACGGCCCGTGACCCCGGCGTAGGAGGGCGGCCTCCAGCTGCCATGCGGAGTCCAGGGGTCAAGTACTGGGAGGGCTGAAAAGGCACCATTGGACTCAGCAACGGGAAGTTACCCTGTCTCATCTTTCACTTGTCGGGAGAACACTTCCAAATCATTGTCCCAAGATGGATGTGTGAGTGGTATGTTTTCCTTCTTCTGACTTGGGAGAGTGTCTCTGCTTAGGAAGCTGGGGAAGGTCAGGAAGGAGGCTGCTTGTGGGCACGTCTTGCACGGGAAACCGACCCCGTGCACAGACGTCACTCCTAGGCCCCCCTAGGCCTTTGCTGCCCGAGGGGTAGGTTTTGAGGGCAGAGCTAGAGCGTGGGAACATGTGGGCTTTGGGGTTAAAGTGACCTGGCGGGAGTTCCTGGCTCCATCGCCTACTAATAGTGCGGCTTAAATGTCTCACCTTCTGGAGACATCAGTTTTCTTATCAAGAAGAACAGAAAGGAGAGCACATGACCTGGGCTTACTCCTGGTGATCGAACCAAGTAAAGAGAAAGGACCTGAGGACAGGTGCACAGAGGGTGTGCAGTAAACTGCCCTCTCCGCCCTCAGCACCGTTCACGGGCGCCCCTGCCTCTCGGAGGGGTTCTGCGCGGCCCCATGGGGTGCTGTTTCCAGAGAACACCGGGCTGGCTTGGCTCTGCAGCTCCGGACAGTCCTGCCCGAGGGCCTTCTCCTCCCTGGGCTCGTGAAAGGCCTCCTCCTAGCTGCAGTCTGTCAACATCAAAGACGCCAAATACATCCAGAGCTTAAAGCCCAATTCGGTCTTTTAACTCCCTTTGTTACTGAAAACACAGTCAAGAGAAGAAAGCTCTGTTTTTTAAGGTAAATCACTGTAGAACAACTGGCAGTGGAAGGAACGGCAGCGCGGGGCCACGAGACCTAACCCGGAGCAGCTCGTGTGTTTGCTCGGCGTCCAGGCCGCCCAGGGGACAGCGGAGGTCTGCCCCGTGGCGCGTCCGTCACCCAGCACCAGCGGGGAGGAGGCAGGCACGCAGGCGCTGTGGCGGCACGGCCGAGCCTGTTCAGTGCCACGTGAGTGAGAAATCCACAGGCTGGAGACACGTGTGCCAGCGGAGGGGAGCCCACCCTGGGGGAGGGCACTCCCCAAGATCTCGAGGAGCCGGGGGTCTGCTGGAATCACCGACGTTTCATTTGAAAGTAAACTTCGTCAATAGAGTATTGGGGAAAATGGCAAGTATTTGCTTTTTCAAAAGTTACATCTTCTTTCTTATTCCTTCTGTGGATTTATATTTTTACAAAATTGAAGTTCAACACAAATTAAAATTATTTTTAGAATAATGAAGGACTGGTTTTCGGTTTATATTTGTCCTTGTGTGTGTTCCTGTTTCAGACCATTCCAGGATCGATGGAAACTGCAGCAAGAAATGAAGGTGAACTAAATAAGTTACTTGGTTTTCTTTTCATTTGTGCCAATCCAAATTAGCAGTGAATATCCAAATTAAAACAGAACTTGCTAAGGGAACCAAATCTTATCTGTCTTGAGTACAAAAAGAGACTTCTCAATAGAGCTGTAGGCCGGGTTTCCGGGTCCATCCTCCTGATTTCAAGACGATTCTGGAGCTACTGATGTTTGTGATTCTGGATTATTCTGCTGCCACCTAATAATAACCCTGGGCTTCAGTAAATAAACAATGCAATGAAAGCCAACATGGCTTTTGTGATGAAATGCCTACAGTGATTTTTAACACCCGTGTAAAGGTTCTAAGACACTACCCTCTGAAGTCCCTCTCTTTGCTCTCTTTTCAACAATGCTGACGCCCTTCATTTTTCTGCTCAGGGCTTCTTCACTCAAGGCTGCCCAAGGTGGCCGGGCCGCTCATGCCAAGGCTGGAAGCTGGGGGCACCAGGGCTGTGTGGTGTCAGGACAGCAGAGGACGCCTCGGAAAGCACCGGTGCCTGGCAAACACCGCCAATAAAGAGCACTGCGGAAAGGCCCACGTTTTACTTTTCTTTCCTCCCACCGACAATTTGCTGATGTGTATTCCAGGAAGCTGAACTCTGTGAGCTGATCCTCCGAGGTATTTGTTTTTAAAATATTTTACCCGCTTTCCTCCTCCTTCTGTTGACCGATAGTTCTAAAAGGCAAAAAAGGACATCAAGGCTGATGAGGAAAGGCCTTTCTACGAGGAACATTCCATCAGCTGGGCCTAGGGAATCTATTTTGTTTGGTGCCAAGTGGTCATCAGCTAAAGTGTCTGAGATTGTGGGTGGAGAAAACGCATTCTGGCCCATGGGAAAAGGAGCAGAGATTTCCTGTACTGAAATTTTCTTTCCCTTCAGGGACATTTTCTGACTTGCCAAAGCACTGGAGGGTAAATTACGGAGAGCGGGGTCCAGGCTTTGGTAAGAAGAAAGCACGGCGAAGTCCCCTGAGTTAACCAGCGAGGAGCTGGCACCAGGGCCACCCTCGAAGCGAGAGCTCCTCGTTTCCTCATCCGTCTGCCTCACCTCCTCGTTAGGGGACGTTCGCCCACTGATCCAGGCTGCGCAGGCCCGGGAGGTGGAACCCTCCGCCATGGCCCAGAACCTGCTGCTTACATTTGCTTCACTCTCCACACGGAAAATGCCTTCCTTCTTTTCTTTCACTGAGTGATTCTCCCTTACTTTGGCATCGGAACTTTGGCTCTCAAGGCTCTTCCCTCTCCCTGAGGGAGTGAGGATTGTAAGTGGAACACTAAAAAGAAGTCAACAGAAGGCCAGTTACAAAAGGACTGTTGGCCAGACCCGGCAGAACCGGGTTCAACATGCTTGGCTGCGTCTCCCCTCTCTTGCAGCTGAGCTAAGAGGAGGGTCAGCGGGTGTCCGGAAGGAAGCCACAGTCTCCTCTGATGGGACCCTGGTGGCCTGGGTGATCCCAGGGGGTGTGGCACAGCACATCCCACCAGAGGCCCATCTGCCTGCCATCCACCCCACCCAGCCCCTTCCCACATCCATTTAAAACAAAACAGGTGGCTTTTGCCAAATGCCCAGTTTCCTTTTGCTTTGTTGTTATTGTTGCTTTTTGTTTTGAAAATTTTGTTTTCAGTTCACCTTGCAGTCTTAAATTAAACTAATCCGAAAGCATAAAAGAGGAATGGCTGTTTTTAAGTTTGAGTCACTTACAGTATCTAAGAGTTGCTTGAGTTCTTTTATAATGTCAGAACAGGAGCACTCAGGATAGATGAAAAGCACCGAGTGTCCACAGTGAGGTGCAGGACAATGTCGAGGCTGGCCTGAGCAGGCCATGGCTGCACGGTCACGGCATGTCTGTGGACCTTATCCCTCCCTAGGCTCCTCTCCTTGCTGTCTGAGATTCGTAGGGGAACCTTGGTTTGGTGTGAGCTGGTTGTCTTCAAGGCCTGCAGATGCTAGAGTGGTGGCAGAGAGCTGACTCAACGCCAGAGAGGATGGCTGCCGCATTGCACGGGGTGACCAAGATAAACTGTCCGTCTGTGTTTTAAATGACCTTGCAGCAGTGAACATCCAGCCTCGTGGAGACCATGGTTCTGTCCGCCCCATGTGGCCGACGGCTCGGCAGTGCAGCACAGCCCCCGCTTTGGTCCTCGGGCAGGGGGAGGTGAAGCCCCTGCTCCCACGTCATCACTTTCTGGAGGAGACCCCGCCCTGCCTGCTCTCAGGATGGGACGCCTCCAGCCCGGAGGCGGACCCCGTTCTCTCCACTTCAAAATGAGAACAGTCCAACGCAGATGTGAGAACGGCGTTCCCTGCCCGACAGCTGCCCACAGCTGCTCCCCTGTGCTCACCCACCCCCACCCAGTGACAGAAAGAACCTTCCGGGTTATGGAGTTACTAGACCTTGATGTCCACACTGGCCAGAGGTTCTAGTCTTCTGATGCTGTCCCCGAGTAAGACACATTCTTTCCATCATGACCCAGGATAGCCATCTCCCACACAAATACACATTCACTACACAAAGGTGTCCTGGTGTCCGTCTAATCCCACTATCTGTGATGAATCTGATTATTTCCATCCTACCCCCTCCTACCCCATCTCATCTCATCAACCAACGTCGAGGAACCACATAGCTGATTCGCCACCCCCCTGGGGGGTCACCCTGCAGCATGGACAGCACTGATGCCCACCATGGGCACATAGTTCACACTGGGGCTCTGGGGTGCCTGGTGTACTGGGGATGCTGGGTGTGGTGTACAAACACGGTTCACCCTGGGACATCAAAGAGCTGTAAAAACCACTGGGCAATGTGGTTTTTAAAGATTCACTTTAGAATCTGTCACGGGTGGGGGTGGGTGAACCTGGGCGAGGAGCTGTGGGCAGCTGGGGGAGGGGCTGTGCCAGCAGGAGCCTGGCATCTGCAGGGCCATCTGGAAACTGTACATTTGTCACAGCACCCACTGCGGGGGCGTCCATGGAAGACAAAGGCCGCTGGCCGCCCCTCGCCAACACCTGGACCCGCCTGCCTGCGAGCCCACGTGCCCCTTCGCGTGTTTGCTCGGGGTTCCTCCTCCTCCTCCGCCTCCAGGGAGGGATTTACATCTCACATCCTCCCAAAAGAAAGAAGGCAGCAATGCCAAGGGCTGGACTGAAGTGAGGCTGGTTTGCAGCAGCATCTTCTCACTTCCTTCCTAAAGCGTAAACGTGAGAGAGGGAGGGCGGCTGACTATCCTGGGAATTTATATTTAATTGAGGGTGGAAGAGGAGAGAATCAGCGACTTTCCCAGGGAGGCACTTTAGGAATAAGGACGCCCTCTGCCGCCGGGCTTCTGAAGGACGGGGTGTGATCGGTGAGCCCAAGTGCCGTGTGGCCCTGGGCACAGCCGGCTGTGCAGTGAGGCTGGAGCCTCACACGCCCAAGCCCGCACAGACCCCGGCGGATGAGCCTGCAGGGGCTGCTTAGGTTTGGGGCTTCCTAGCCGTGGGCTGTGCTTGCCCGGTCTGGCCCAATCCCTGGAAACTCACCTGCAGAACGATGGGGAGCTGCTCGGGGGGGTTCCTGTTCTCCACGCCCATGGTGAGCCACACCTGGAACGCAGTCAGCTGCTCCGCAAAGAACGGACTGTGCTGTGGGAAAAGCACAGGGGCAGTTAGGGGGCACCCGGCCTTCTGGGACGGCCTTGCTGCTAACACCCCACCCACCCAGCAGTCATTCAACAAATCTCTGTGAACTGCCAGCTCCGTAGGACTGCAACAGTCTGGAGACGGTGGTGGGAAGTGGTCAGACTCGGCTAGCCCACCGAGGAAGAGCCAGCAGGCCCTGCAGCTAGGCCGGGTGTGGGTAAGAGAAAAGGGGGTCAGGAGGACTCGGAGGCTTTTGGCCAGAGCAGTGGGAAGGACGGGGCTGCTGTCAGCTGAGATGGAGGAGACTGTGAGAGGAGCAGGCTCAGGAGGCACATGCCAGGAACTCATCTCGGACAGGCTGAGCTTGGAGGCCTGTTAGACGTCCGAGTGGAGGGTCGGGGAGCCGCAGTGCAGGAGATGGAGGAGTCGTCCTGTGCAGGTTTTTAAGTTATGTGGGAAAGAGAAGGGACCAAGCCGGGCCCTGGGGCTCTCCGATATTTCCAGGTCAGGGAGATGAGGCAGACCAGCAAAGGGGACGGAGAAGGCAGGGCCAGTGGAGGGAGCGCAGGAGTGAGTGGCAGCCCGGAAGCAAGGGAAGGAAGTGTGTCAGGGAGGAGAGAGTGACTGACAGTGTCAAAACCCAGCGATGGGGCAAAAGCTTGACTGGTGAGGGTTCAAAACAGAAGAGAAGACGATCGGAAGGCTCCAGTATATACAGTGCTTTGAAGGAATTCGGCTGCAAAGGAGGAGGAGAGATATGGAGTAGTAGTTGGAGGGAAAGTGGGATCAAGAATTTTTTTTTTAAAGATGAGAGAATAATGGTATATGTGCAAACTAATGAGAACGATCTAGTAAACGGGGGAAGCTGATGATGGAGGAGGGGCGGAGGAAAGGCCCCCGGCTGGGCCAGCGGGGACAGGGCCTGCGCCCAGGTGGGAGGCTGGCACGGCCGGGAGTGTGGGCAGCTCGGCCTGGGAGTGGAGGGATGGCGGAGCCGACAGGCCAGTGGCAGGGCCGTGCAGGCGAGGGAGGACTTACGGGAGTTCTCAGTGAAAAGGGGAACGAGGGTCTCACCTGGGAGAGGGATGAGATGGAGGCGCTGGAGCTGGACAGAGAGAAGAGGCTGCGGGAGCTAAGGAACCGTGTCCAGCCTGATCAAGGCCCCTCGAGGGTCCTGATGGCAGACAAGTGTACGGGAGCCATGTGGCAGGGGCCTGGGCTTACCCCGGAGCAGGTGGGCTGTGAGGCTGCGAGCTCAGAGTGGACAGGGCTGGACGCGACCAGAGTGGCGACTTATTTATTCAGCTGGGAACGAGAGCTCAGAGCTGCTGTGACGCGGGAGGGCAGCGTGAAGGGGAAGGGAGCTGATGTCGCCAGCTGCCCACGAGGGGCACGTGAGGGGCTCGGCGGGTGGGGCTGCGGGTCTCGGTGCCCGTGAGCCTCAGGACTGCAGGAGTCAGAGCCACGGAGGGGACCAGCTGGGGAGCATGCAACGGGTGGGGTTGAGGTCTGGGGCTCCCTTGAATTGGAGGGGAGGCTGGCGCCGGCAGTGACGAGGACCGGGTGGTCCATGGGAAGGAGCGCTCAGGGGAGGCGGGATGGGGCGCTGGATGGTCAAGGGGAAAGGCCAAGGCAGGACTGCTGCCTTCCTGTCTCTCACAGAATCATCTTCAATTAGCATGCAGTCAACCTTCCCCGAGCCCCAAACAAAAAGAATTCAAAAATTAAAACCCTCTTCCTCCCATCCACTGCCCTCTTTCCCTTGCTTTCTTTTTATTTTTCCTTCTCAGCTTTCTGCTAACCCCCAATGGGGAAAGCAGGTGGGCTGCATTTCAGGGGTGCGTGTGTAAGGAAGGGTGGCACGCTGTCCTTTCACCTGCTCCCCCAGACGAAACCCTCCCATCAAAGGGGCTGAGACAGGGGTTCGGGCTGTGATCCCCAAGGCTCTGGAGCCTGGACACGTGCATGTCAACGACTGTGAGGTGCTGGAGCTACAGGGAGGCCACGGAACCTCAGCCGCGCTCATTTCACGCCTTCCCCCGGGGAACTTGGTGGTCACAGCCAAGGTGACCCTCCACCAACACAGCCAGGGACACGTGGGGACTCAGCAGACAGTACTTCACATGAGTGAGAAGATATAATTAAATACCTTCTCCTTTCCTTTCAAATTAGTTTTTGGGTTTTCACATGTTGCTCATTGCCGGAGTACCTGCTCTATGCAGAAAAAAAGGCAAAAATTCCTGATTTTTTCACCAAGAGAGCTAAAACTGATGAAGAGGGGAAAGCCCTTGCCGGCCTGGTGTGCTGTGACATTCGCCATGCTTTAAACTGCGGGAAAGCTGCCGGGATTGGAGCAGCCACATAACACAAGAGGGGCCAACACCTTCTACAACACTCAGCAAAGCAAATCAGAGCCGCCCCGCCCATCTCCCACGGTGAGTCACAGAGCTGATGCTTTGGGCAAAGCAGGGATCTTCCCCAAGGTCCCCTCCACAAGGGCTGGAGCCCCAAGCAAACTCCCGGGAGGAGGTGGATTCAGCAGGAGCCCACGCGGCCTCGGGCCCAGGGCCGAGTCACACAGCAGAAGCACACGTCTGGACCCTGCAGACGATCTGATGCCAGGGGCCTGCTCTGCTGTCTGTCTGTGTGTAGGTGACTTGGCGTTCTTGTTCAGGGCCTCATGGAGATGTGAAGGCAAGAGTCAAGTTTAACAGGAGGAACGAATCCATCCAGGCCGTGACAGAGAACCAGTTCTTACTTGTCTCATTAGAAAATGCTGGATGGGCCCTTCCGGACGGCAGCTTGACGCTTGCTCTTTATGAAGACCTCGCTGGTTATACACAATGCCACTTAAACAGGGGTCAGAAGACTGCCCAGTGGTCTAGAGCTTTCGAGTCAAAACCACCCGTAAGGATAATTAGCTCACAGAAGTGTTCCCTTCAAACCCCCGGGAAAGTGAGTCACCCCAAGCTTTCTACTGTATACCCCCTGTCTTCTCCTGGCCTCTCTCCTTATAGCAATAAAACCCAATTCTGGTGGAGTGCTATTTCATTGCTCTCTATAATCTGTCACATCCATTGTTGATTTTGGAAGAGTGACATATATAGCTAGGCTTTCTTTATGTGTATCTGAAAATGAGGCTTTAAGATGAACTCAGGAATACACAGGAAACAATTAGAATAAAAAATGAATTTAATAATGTTGCTATACAAAACCCCATGAAACAATATGTACCCAAATAAGGAGAAAACAGAAAATGAAATTTAAAGAAAAGATGCCACTTACAAAAGCAAAAAAAAAAAAAAAATTAAATACCTAGGAATAAATCTACCAAATCACAATTGAGAGCAATTAAAGACCTAAACAGATGGATATACATGTGTGTACATATATGTACATATTCCATGTTCATGGATTAGAGACTCAATATTGTAAAGTTGCTGAATTTCCCCAAATCAGTCTATAGAGTCATTGCAATATCATAAAAATCTCAGTAGGTTCTTTGCAGAAATTGACAGTGGGTTCTAAAATTCATATAGAAATGCAAAGGGTAATCATATGTAGAGAACCTAGAAACGGCCCCATGTATACAGCCCCCTGAACTGGTGTAAACATTGGGTAAAATGGATGTCCATATACGAAAAAATGCATCTTAGCTCTTTCCTCACACCATACCTAAAAATGAACTCCAGATGGACCACAGTTCTAAATGTGAAAGGTGAGACAATAAAGCTTTCAGAAGAAAAATAGGGAACATCTTCCAAGGGACATTTGTCTCAGAGTAGGTAAAGATTTCTTAAACAGGATACCAAAAGCTCTAACCATGAAAGAAAAAAATTGATCAATTGGACTACGTTAAAATAAGGAACTTCTGTTCATCAAGATAAGATATAAAAGTGTGAAAATGGAATCCACAAAGTAAAAAAAAAGATATCCACAATACACATATTTGAAAAAGGATTCATATTTAAAATACATAAAGAACCATTACCAATCAGTAAGAAACAGATAAATACAGGCAAAAAACTTGAACAATTTACAAAACAGGATATCCAAATGGCCAATAAAAATACAAAACAGGGCTCAACTCTATTCACCACCATGGAAATACGCAGTAAAATCTTAGTGAAACATTGAAACAGGAAGCCAAACGGACCCAAAAAGAAAAGGTGGACAGCACCAAGGGTGGATGAGGACAGAGAACAACTAAAGCTCTCCCAGGCTGCCGGAGAGGGTGTGAACTGTCTCAACTACTCTGGAAACTGTCTGACAGTATCTACAAAATCTGAACACATGCATACCCTGTGTGGGGGTCTGGAGCTACGTACCCCAGAAGAACATGCTCATTCTTGTGGGTGTGAACCACTGAAAGTAGGACCTTGTGATGAGTTGACTCCAGATAGGTTGTGGCCCACCTCAGTCAAGACGGGTCTTAATCCTGTTGCTGGAGTCAACTGTAAGCAAAGTGAATTTCAAATATACAGAGAGAAAGCCACGGGAAGCAAGAAGCTCAAATTCAATGGAACCCAGAAAAGAACGGAGATGCCAGGAGAGGCTGCCATGTGTGCTGCCCGGGACAGAGGAACCCAGGACCAAGGGTCGCCGGCACCAGCCCTGCAACGCCAGTCTCTGGGAGAAAGCATCACCTTCCTGACACTTTGATTTGCACTTCTCTCTCCTGGCCTCAAAACTGTGAGCCAATAAATCTGTGTTGTTTAAGCCAAACCAGTGCATGGTATTTGCTTTAACAACAAGGAAACGAGGACACCTGTGGCCCAGAAATCCCACACCTAGTGTTTGCACCCAACAGAAATGCACACCTGCACCCCCAAAAGATACGCCCCAAGGTGAGCAGCACCCGGCTGGCATCAGGGTGAGGTGAGTGAGTCATGTGCCTCGGGTGCAAAACTTGAAGGGATATCAGGAAACTCAGTCCTCAAGATAAATCCAGAAAGAACAAAGTTTCAGAATTTTAATAAAGACAAGATCAGTAGCCCTGATTTTTCCTTTGCTTCGGGTGCTGAGGTGATCCGGCCGGCACTGGGCAGCAGCCTTTGTGGTGGCGCCAACTGGAAACCCTAGAGCCCACCGGCCACGGAACGGACTACCACATTTTGGAGTGTTCACACGATGTATTCTGTGCTGCAATAAGAGTGAGCCGTGACCCATGCAACGACCCTGATGCCAAGCGAAAGGCATCAGACACGAAAACGACTGACTGTGACTCTATTTATCGAAGTACAAAAACAGGCAGGAAGGCGGTTAGCCTTGCAGAGAGTCGTGGCTAGAAGGAGCATAAAAGGGGCTTCCGGGTGCCACGACTACTGTGTTGTTTGATTTGGGTGCTGGTTACACAAGTGTTTTCAATTGTGAAATTCATCAAACTGTACAGTTATGACCCATGCAATTTTCCATGTATATTATGCTTCCAAAAAAGTGAAAACAGAATCAGAAAGCTGGCGGGCAGTCCACCTCACTGCTCCCTCCCCACCCACAGCACCCCAATTTGGGGAAATTATTCCCAAATGCAGAAGGTTGATCATCACAGGTTAGAAATGAAATATTAGAATGCTGGAGAAGACCTCTCAAAGAAACTTGGCATTGAAATAGTATTTATTTTAAGAGAAACATACATACAAACAGAAACGGTTATTTTATGGAGGAGCATACAGTTCTGATCTCTTAAAGAGACAAAGTAAAACTCTGCATCGAGAACACAAAGCCAAAAAGCCAGAGTTCTCAGAGGTTTGCCAGTCTCCCTGCAGCCTGAGGCCCGGCCCCCGAGAAGAGCCCTCGGTGCAGGGAGGTCAGTGCCATGTGTGGCCTCACAGGCTTCACCCTCCCCGGCTGACGACCGTGAGCAAAACCCTGGCCGTGCCCCCTGTGAGTTTCCGGTCTAGCCGGGAGGCAGGCCCTGGGTGGACAGGCCCTGCGGTCAACACCAAGCACCTTGGGCGAAGCCAACTGAAGGCCATGCCAGCCTCCAACCTCAGGGCTCACAAGTTCAAGGCAGTTTGCAATTCACTCGTAAGTGCTTGCAAAAAAAACCCCAACAAAACAACGATGGATTCATGCCTGGAGAGGGGGGTGCCGTGTGACTGAGCAAGTGCATTAAATGGTACAGTAGAACCAAGAGGTGGGTGTGTGGGTGCCCACCATAAAATCCTTCCAACTTGGCTGTAGGTTTGAGCATTTTTATAATTAAATGTTGAAAAAAAATTTGAGCAACAAAGAGGCAGGCAACATAAGATTTAAAAAGAAGAGAGGGACGGCCTCTTAAAAGACCCTTAGCCCAGTAATCCCAATCTTGGGGCATAGCAAAATCAGCTGAGGAGGGAGGAGTTTAGAGACACACACACACACACACACACACACACACACACACATACACGTGCGAGCCCAGGCCCCTGATCCAGTAAGTTCGAAGTGTGCTGATGGTTTTAATGCACATTAAGTGTCAAAAACCTTTGTAGTGAGCTTAACCTTTCCCAGACATGGGTGCCATGACCTTGGCTCAAGGGCACGAAGGGCTCGCATGGCACCAGCAGTTCTCCATGCGCAGTGGCCCTGCAGGGATGCACGAAGGGCCACGCCCCAGCCCTGTCCTGTTAACTCTTTAGCCTTTACGCTGCCTCATGAACGGATGCTGTTATAATTTCCATTTCAGAATGAGGAGATCGAGTCTCAGAGTGTCCACGTGACCTACCCACGGTTGCACAGCCAGGGCGAGGCAGCGTGGCTCTGAAGACCTACACAACTGGGGTGGGGCTGGAGGTGAAGGGAAACTGTAAAAGGCCCAGGAGTTTTGGGTCCTCAAGTCTCCACTCAACCCCTTGCCAGCGAGGCTGCACCTTCTCTTACTCTGTGCTCAGTTTCTGCGCGCTGCTTTGCACCTCCTAGCCGTTGCTTGTGCCGCCCCTCTTCCCGGAATGCCTGCTTCTTCCTGGGTCCCTGGGGCAGGGTCAGGCGGGGGCCCTGTGCTCCTACAGCCTGCACACACTCCCAGCGTGGGCTCGCCACACGGGAACGATCGAACCATGCACATGACTCTTTTCTCATGAGTTTCTCGGGCAAAGGGACCGTGTCTTATTCATTTACATCCACCCCCAGTGCCCAACACAAAGCACATACTTGACAAAGCAGCTGAAAGGGCAAGAGTGGAAGCTGCACAAGTGGGAACCCAAAAGGTGCTCCTGGTGAGATGCTGAGAGGAGCCTCCAGGTGGAGTCAGACTCACTCGCAGGAGCCGGACTACACGGAGAACCAGGCGACACCACTGCCACCCAGGAAGTGGCCACCCCAGAGCGTCCCTGTCCAGCTCAGCATCAGGCCCTCCGAGGTTTCTAGTTTCGGGTCCTTCTGTGACAAGGCTGAGTCACGAGTCTTGGGGAAAGCCCTAATTCTGTTCATTCACAGTTAAAAGGCTCGAATGTGTACCACTGGATCACTTTCTGGGAGTAGGAAGTTTGCATTAAGAAAAGCAGATTTATGACAGCAGCATTTTAAAAAAAAGATATTTCAAAAATGTAGGCCATTTCAAAACCTAATTGCAACCCCTGGTTAACCCAATTTCTTCCGCTTTTTGTAGGTGGGTGAACTGGGGCTTCCGGAGCCAGGAGCCCAGAGCCGTGGACCCCCACGCTGTGCAGCGGGGTGCCATCCCGGGGGACTCACCCTAAATGCAGTGCCTTCCTCGATGATCGTCGGCAGCTGGGAGAGGCAAATGTCAACGGCAAGGTCCCAAGCTTGCCTGGGAAGAGAACAGAGGGGAAGAGCCACAGCACATTAGTCCTCGCTGCATGGGCAGGCGCCTCAACCACGCAGGACCCCACACAGCCACGGGGCGCCCTGCTCTTGGCAGCTGAGGGCCCGGGGCAGGTTAGAAGTGTGCTGCTAGGTCTGAGGGAGGGAAGGGACACGTGAGCAGGATGATCTGCAACGCCTCGGAGCACGGTGACTTTGGCTCTCACTGCTGTGGTGACACACGCTAACCATTATGTTTGTTTACGTTTTTTTCTCCTTAAAATAAAAAGAGAAAATTGCCTGGGGAAAATAAAGGGAACCTTCCCAGCTTCTGACGTAGCTTATAAAAGAGTGCAGACATTCTCGGGTTCAAATGCTCACAGATTCCGTGCGACAGCCCGGTCTGTGCAGCGGAGCCCTGTGGGAACCGCGGTCGCTCCGGGGCGGCCAGCACCGCCCAAGGGGAGCAGCAGGAGCAGCCGCGGCCGGAGCGCGATGCTTTTATCAGGCAAGAGCAGGAGTTCGGGTCCAGAGGGAAGGGCCAGCCTGCGGCCTCCGGGTGCTCAGGCCTGGAGCTGTTGGCACGGCCACGGCCCGCTCGCAGTGGCTGGGATGCAGCCCCCGGCTGCCGGCGGCACTGCCTGGCCCCAGCGGCCACTCGGGTGCGGTGGCTGCAAATTCCACCCCGAGCGTGGGCCGGGCGGCGCCAACCTCGTGTCTGAGTGAACTCGGCCATCCTCACCGCCTCCGTCTCTGGCTCCAGGGCCTGGCTCAAGCGATTTCTTCACCTCCGGTCTTTTCATCCCAAACCCCACGTGTCTGTGCAGAGAGGAGTGCCCTCGGCAGGCCCATGGCCTCCGCCAGCCCCAAGACCCTGCGTTTGACCAATTCCGTGGCGCGGCCCAGAGACCCTGCAGGCCTCTCCAGGCTGCTCCAGAAACACGCGCTGTTGGATTCTGGGGACGGTGCGGTGGCTTCTCCACGTAGTCCAGCTGCTCCCACAAACGTCTCTTTGGCAAGCATCTACTCCTTTGGGTAACTTCTAAATGGTCCCAAAGCACAGGAGAAACCTGACATGCTTGGCTTGGGTTTGAAGCCAGACAGGTTGAAGTTCTCAGTGAGGTTCAGTATCTTCTCCTGTCTGCAATTTGGGGAGTTTTTTTTTTTTTTTAAATAAACTCCTTATTTTGAACTACTTTAGAATTACAGAAAGGTTGCAAAAATATTACAGAGTTTCCAAAAAATTCCAAAAAATGGCTTCTCCAGGCCTCAGTTTCATTATTTATATCGTGAAGAGAGCACTCCCTTCCTCAAATGACCAAGAACTTAATGAGATGTGTGTGCCAACTGCTTGGCAAGGTCAGCACTCATTAACTGCTCACTGCTGTGCTTTTTAACAGCTTGTCTTGCTCCTTTGCTAATAACTAGTCTGGTAGGTTAAAAAGTCTGGTTAGGAAAATGATTAAAGCATAGAGAATGGGTGTAATGAAGACAACAAGCATCTTCTCAGGGCCAATCCTTGAATTGTGGGCTTTCCAAGGCATCGCGTACAACCCTCAGAACCGCCCCGGGCATCACCGTTTTAGGGAAGGGCAGAGGGCAGAGGGACTGCCACGAGCACGCACTAAGTGGGGGAGTGAGAACCCAAAGCTGTGTCCTTGTCGCTGCATCTCGCCGACCCCAGAAGAACCACATTCTCCCGCCACAGCACTGTGGAGTGGTCCCCGAGGTGCACCTGGAAGCTTGTTCCTTGGCCTGAGTTTATCCATTGCTCAGGGGTCGGGAGCCTCTGACGTCCCCCCCGCCCCCCGTGAACAGGAAGTTGGCAGGCGTCACCTGCTGATCCCAGACACACCGCCAGCCCCGGGGAAGAGCCAGAGGAGACACCACCAGCCCAGTTCTTTTTTTTCTCTACTTGTTACAGTGCCACCAACCATGCTTGTTTGCCAAGAGACCCTCTAACCTCCACAATGGCGCACAATTCTCTCTTCCTTTTCCTTGGGAGCCGCAATGGGCCAGGCTCCTTTTGCACCCCCACCATGAGCCCGAGAGGCAGCCGCGCACTGCCCCTCTGGTAAGCTGCTCCGATGGAAAGCGTGCTGACCGCGCCCGTGGTCACTGACTGTGGGAGAAGGGCTGGGCAGGGCTCCAGCAAGTGGCGCCAATGACCCAGCTGGGCCACGCCAGGGACGACATGGGGTTCCCGTGTTCTCCCCCCCGGGGACTCGAGCACCAGGTTTCCATCCTGGCACTCGGCTAGGCACTTCCGGCTGGGAACGGCCGAGGGCCCTCTGTGACCCGGGCCCTGCCGACCTGCACAGCCCCGTCTCTTGCCGCAGCCTCCCTCTCCCGTCCCGTCCCCACCTGCCAATCCTGAGGCCACAGGGGTGAAGTGATGAGCACAGGAATGGGGCTCTAGGGTGTGGGCTGTGGAGGCACTGACTCCTCCTCATGAATGAGGCTGGCCCAGGTCGGGTGACTGGAGGAAGGAGGGAGCTGTGTAGGGACAAGAAGAGGGAGAGGGTGCCCCTTCTGGGCTTTCCACACGGGACCTGCTGCAACCGTCCTCTCTGGCTGCTTGTGCCTTCCCCCACATGTGGACATGCGTATCTGAGACTTTATCATCACAGCTTCCTACGTGAAGATGCAGCCGGCCATGTGGCTGTCTAAGGGGAGGGCGTTTCGGAGAGGGAAGACTCGGTGCCAAGGCTGCGTGGCAGGAGGGCACCTGGTGTGCAGGGGGCAGCGAGGAGGCCAGTGTGGCGGGTGTGGAGTGGACCGAGGGGAGAGACAGGGGGTGGCCCAGAACCTCAGGGGTCCTGCAGCCCCTAGGAGTGGCTCCACAGTGGGGGCTGCAGGGCCGAGGCAGGGGGCTCAGGGAGGGCTCTCCATTGGTGCTAAGGGCTGAGTTCTAAAGGAGGCCAAATCCGCCTGTTTGGAACCTTGGCTTATGAGTCTGCCACGATTTCTCCATCTTCCCTCCACTTGCTACCTGGCTCTGTGGTCCCCACGGCCTCCCCATGAGTCCTGCCCCAGCGCCCCGCCCCAGCGCCCCGCCGGCCAGGTCTTCGCCCACCCCCAGGGCAGCTGCCCTCAGCGAGACCCACACGGCCTCTGAGGCGCCCGCTGGGGACTTCCCACCACTCGACACCCCCCGTCCTTCCTGAGGGTTTCCCCTCTCTGGGTTCCAGGTGCTCTGCCTCCTTGTCATGGGGGCCCAGCCTCCTCCCAGCCTCCTAGCGCCAGACCACCCTGGTGTCGGTGCCGCCAGGGCTCTCGGCCCCTCGTCTCCTACACTCCTCCCGAGAGCTCCTGCTCACTCCCGGCTCCAGCCGTCCATTCACCAACATCTCCTGCTCCAGCTCTCCGAGCTCTCCGTTGAGCCCCAGCCCCAGCTCCATTGCAGGACCAGCAGGCATGCTGGAGCAGAACCGAGTGCTCCCTGCTAGTTCCCTGGAGGGCCCAGGCTCAGGGGCGGCCTCCCCACCCACCTGCTGGCCCGGGTGAGAGCTGGGAGCCTCCCGCCCCTGCCTCATGCTACTGCGGCCCTCCCTGCTGCCCGCAGGCGTGGCCAGGAGAACCCCCCGCCGGCTCCCCGCATCCACTCTCAGCCCCTCCCGGGCCATCTGCCACACTTCCCTCTGCTTTCCAGCTTGAACACGGTACCCAAGGCCTGGCAACAGCTGGCTCCTTCTGCGTCTCAAGTTTCATTTCCTACGCATCCGTGGTTGCTCCAGCACCTAGCTGCCTGGCACACATTTATGGAATGAGAGTGAAGGAAGGGGCTGCAACCACCAAGCCCACAGAGCAGCCCAGTGTGGCCTAAAAAATAGGGTGAAGGGCAAGAAAAGCACCACACAGCCAGCCACGAGGCCTGGGCTGCAGGCCCTCTGCCACGAGACAGCTGGTCATGGGGAAGGGGCTGGCCCTTTCCATCCAACTGGTCGGCCTCCTGTCCACAGACAGGCCTGGGGCTGGGCACCCGCACCCCATCCCAGCTCCGGGCTGTCCGCCTGCCATCTGTGAGATGGGGTAACGTGTGACCCCCACCTGGGGTCTTCATGAGGCCACCGAGACAGAGCCTCCTCCGCGGAGTCAGGGCGGGAATGGAGCTGGGCTGCTTCTGCCGTGAGATTCAGTCATTCTAAACTGCATTCAAATAGTCGCCTCACTTTCTCTGTGGCCACAGACTAAAAAGCATCCATTCCCATGGATGTAGGAATTCTTTCATTCTTATTTTCTCTTTCTTCTAGAAATATGTTTCTCCTGGAAACAAAATGATAATCAGTGCACTGGGTTTGGTTTCCTAGTTGGCAGCCTCTGCCTCCCACCGGGTTTCCTGAGAGACTAACGGACTCCACGGTATTTTTATCTAGACTAATGAAACTGCATGTCAGCGTGTGATGGCGCAGATTTTCAGGATATCTTCATAAAGGATCAAAATGAAAATTAAAAACTTAAAGATCCAGAAAATAAGTAATAATTCAGGATGAACTAAAGAACTTTTCCATTACTCAAATATAACGCTCATATTTCATTTCCCTCCGAGAGGACCCTGTGCACACGCACACCTTCCCCTGCCAGTATAATTAAGAGGTAATCAGGAGACGATCAAACTGCCCCCCAGCACAGGCGATGAACAGCTCCCGTCCGCTCGATAAGTGCCCGACTGCAGACAGGATGGTTGTTCAGCAGTGCTCAGGGAGATATTTGCTCTTTGTTAAGACAGAAGCAAAGTCGATTACTGCAATTGCACCCTATAAAGGTTCTGTGAATTTAATCAAATAAAAAGCTTTAATTTGAGGCGTTAGAAGGAAGATGTATACCGATCAGGGAGGGGTCTTTGGTCCACAAGGTCCAGCTCAGGCCTGGAAACCCGGGGCAGTGTGTGCCCTCGAGAGTGCTAGGGGGTGGCACCTCATCCACGCCATGAGGCAGGAAGACCCCAGCCCATCCCAAATGCCCCTGGCCACTGTGCGAGGTCCTGGTAACTGCAAGGTCCTATCAGCAGAGCTAGCCGGGGCTGGAGAGGGCCTTCCCAAGCCTTCTCAAGACCCAGGGTGGCGGCAAGGCCGGGCCGTCAGCCTTCTGAGGAGGGGCTGCAGCACCCTGGAATGTTCGTCCCCACAGGCTCGGGCTCCACCCAGATCAGCCACTTTGGGGTCTGGTCCCTGACCCAGAGGCACGTTTCAAGTCCCAGAGAGCTGCGGATGGGCGTCCCTGTGTTTGTACCTAAGGGCTCCGTGAAGAACCCTGCACAGAGCAAGTGTGCGAGGAGAAAGGGGCGGCTCTCTGCCAAGGAACAGCAACACCGCCTGACGCCACGAGTGTCCGAGGGGCCGGGGAGGACAGCAGGAGAACGGGCTTGTGAGGACACCTAAGACCTACTGAAAGCGCAGGGCAGGGTCCACTCGGCAGTGCAGACGGGCTGCAGTGGGCCCCAGGCCAGGGCTGGGCGGTGGGGCTGGGGGCTGCTGACGGCTCCACCCAAGGCAAGGCCGGGTGAGCAGGGGGCGGCCGCCTTCACTCCCACCGACCGACATGCCGGGCCTCGTCTGGTTACTTACACGAAAGGGAAGAGTCAGGTCAGATGACCTCAGAGGTCCCAGTGAACTCTAAACTGCGTGACAACCTTTTTAGTAGCAGAACATCTGGGCATGCTCTCTGTGGATCATTTTAGCTGAATAAAATCAGGCGCATTTTCCAGGATAAAGTCAGGATAAACTTGGAGTCTTAACTTGGGATTCTCAGCTGGGAAAGGGTGGGAAAGAGAGTCCTATAAAAGCATGAGGCCGCGGCAGCAGGAGCAGACGTTGGGAGGGGCCTGGCGGAGTCTGGATTGGTGCCTGGCACAGCCCGCGGCGATGCTGAGGAGAGAGTGAGCGGATGGGGGGAGCTGTGGCCAGCAGATCCGAAATCCCAGGCTTCGCCCTCGTCCAGCAGCTTGGGGCAGCAGGGCCTTCTGAGCTGGTCACTCTGCTGCAGGAAACGGGCCTGACGGCACCACCCAGGAGCGGCTGCACAGAAACCCTGCCAAGGGAGCGCGGCCGCCCCTGCACTGACCCATTAGTTGGACGCGGCGCCCTTGACGGGAATGGAAAGTGCAGGCTATTAGCGCAGAGAAATGCAGTGGGTTTCAGGACCCACTGAAATTGAGAGTGCAGGGGAACGGCTCCCCGATGGCTTTGCATCAAAAATTAAATAGGAAACAGGCACTGCATCCTTCACCATTAGTCCCCCTGCCTGAAGCAAAGTGTAAGTGTATATTACTTTATGCTTTAACCTCAATTTTTGTTAGACTTTGTTCCCTTTGTCCTCCTGCTAAAAATTCAACCTCTCCATCACCACCCAAGGAATATGATAACTAGACTTTAAATTAAATTATTTATTCCAAATGCTCTCTTCTCCCTACCTTTCCTGTGCATTCCCTGGGGATGTGCAAACTTTGGTCTGTTTATGAGGGGGAGAAGGAGCTCTAAGCACAGCTCTACAGTGCTCCACCGCTCAGATGGCACAGCACACCCCACACGCCCTGCTGCCTCCTTCGTGGAGGGGCCACACCGATGCCAAGTGAAGCAACAGCCTCACTGTGGTTGGCAAAACCCACAGAGCGCAGGGAGCTGGCTCTGAGCCTAATGCGCTCCCTCCTTCAGGAAAGGAGAGGGATTGGAGCTGGGTACCAGCCAGCCAGGATGGAGACCACATTCCCGGCCTCCCTCGATGGGGCCGGACGGACACCGACCAGTGGGCGGGGGGAAATGAGACGCGCCCCCTCCGAGTGCACCCTTGCATGACCCATGCTGCCCGTACCCCGCTCCCCCTCACCGTCTGCTGGCCGGAGCGCACCCCATGGGCAGGAGGGCCCGGCCCCTGGAACCAGCACCGCCTGCACCACACGCACTCAGGCCACCACGGGAAGGAAGAAGGAACCCCCCCAGGTAGACCATGGGACTTCTGGGTTCCCAACTAACACATCTCAGCACCTCCAGACCAGGAAGAAAAGCCATGTGACGGTCGCCGTAATGACAGACAGTGTCTTTTGACAGAGCTTGGGAAGAGCATTTTGAAAATTGTCACTCACTCATAATTTGGGGGATCTACTTAGCCCTAAAATAATTCTCTTGAATTTCCTGTATACTTTAAGGCACTTAAACAGGCCGAGAAATCCAGGTTTCTCACCTTGCTTTTCGTTGGCAGGATGAGGAGCCTGGAGAACTGGGGGCTGGGGGTGGGGACCTGCCTCCCAGCCCATGAGCCCCCGTGGGTCATGGAGAGGAGCCGGTGCCTCAGCCTCCAGGTGGGCCGCGAGGACACCGGCCTCCCTGTCCTCCCAGCAGCTGCACGGCCCCCGGGTCCTCCCGGCACTGCAGAGACGGCTGCACGGGGTGGCCCTGTTGTGCCGAGTTAATGAACACGTCACAGGGACCCACCGTCCTGGCTTCTAATCAACCAAACAACATCTCCAGCCTTTTCTTTCCTTTACTACTTAGTTCCTACGACTATGCTTCTAGAAACCTAAAGCCTGCTTCTATAGCCAATCCCCAAAGTAGGCAGATCGTATAATTTCCAGCATTTAATGGGACTGACTAATGTTTACTTTTCAGTGACAGATTCAGGCTGGCATCATTGTTAGGGAGTAAAATCCCATCCAAGGAGAACATGTGCTACATGCATGTGGTTTTCCCTCTTTGAATCAGTCGCCATGGATTTCTGTAAAAGGATCACTTGGTTTTATTTATCTGGCACCTCCCAGTGCCTATAGCCAAGAAGCCACGGCATCAGGCCCTTCAGAAGATTCCCGACTGGAGAGGCCCAGCCAGCCATCCCGAGGCCCAAGCAGGGGCCAGACTCTCCAGGGGCCCCGGACGCCTGGAGGCAGTGGGTGCTGGGCGCGAGGAGTGAACACCTTCTGCCCTCACACATTCTCGTCTGGCCCAGAGTGTGCCGGGGGCAGTCTGTGGGCGCGTCTGGTTTGGCCCTCAGAAATTTTAATACCGCGTTACCTGCCAACATTTAAAAATCAGCAAATTAGATTCAAAAATCTGAATTTTTGGCCAGTCAGGAAAAACCAGTGATTGGTCACTATGGGCTGCTGTCTGTCACCCTGGGGGGCCCGTGGCCTCGGGGCCAGAGCGACGACGGGGAAGGACCTCCTGCTGGGAGGAAGCACCTGCTGCAGGGTTTTCTCTTTGCTGGTGAATGAGGATACCCCCAAAGGTAAATGCCAGGGTACCCTGCCTCAGCGCAAGCCATCAGGCCTCTCTACACGGAGTGTCTGTTTATGGGCACCTGGCTCCTCCCGGCTCCCACTGTCTGTCTGACCCCTGTTCTGCCCCTCCTGACTAGCAAATCTGATGAGGCTGCTCCTGCCAAGAAGCTTCCAGCTCCCCCGGCCTTGAGATGTGAGCCCCACCTGGGCTGCTGCCCGGGCCCTGGCAGATCCCCGGCTCCACCCCACCTCCGGCTGCTCAGCGGGCAACATGGCTCCACTCTCCCTGCACTCAGCAACCGCGGCCTTCCTTGAGGGCACCCTGACCTTAAATTTTGCTCCGAAAGCACCCTCTCCCTCGCCCATGCCCTCCGTCTCACTCGTGGGAGCCCACCCCCTTTTAAAACACACCCCTAGCACCTGTTGCAATACACAGGACCCCTCCTCTTAGCTCAAACTATGCCTGCCTCATGGGCCCCCAGTCGGCCCACCCAGTCTCCGCTCTGAGACCTGGGACAACCCTTTGGGTGGGTGTGCTCCTCCCACGGGGTATGTGAGCAAGGAGAGGGCTGGGGCGAGAGCCCCTGCTGCCTGGAAGTCCTTTGCGGCCAGAGGTGCCTCACACCTGCCAGGGCCTTTAGGCCTCAGACCAGCCTGCACCCAGCAGCAGGCTCCAAATAAGCCACTTGTTTACACTCCACTCCTCCAAACGAGGCTGCCCCTCACGCCAGTGGCCGCTGGTGCCCACCAGGACATTGCACAGCCACCCTGGGTCTCTATCTGCTGGTGAAACAGAAGGACAACCACAGAAGGGCTCACCGTGTGCCGCGGAAGAGAAGGAGCACGCCGCCCAGCCCCTTTCTCCTAACAGCCTGGGGGACCCTCGTCCCCGCTAACCATGAGCCACCGTCATCTCACAAGAATGCAGCCTGGGCTGTGACATCACGTGCCCCCTTCTAGGCACATCGGAGGAGGTGCCAGGCGTCGGGGCCCAGAGGGCTGGGGTCGGCTCTTTGCTCACCGCATACCTTTGGACAAACCACGTCTCCTTTCCAACCCTGTTCCGCCTGTGCTGAGGGCGGGCGCGGGGTTTAGACAGCTTGTCACACGGCGGGGGAGGCGCCCGGCCCGGCTGCTCTGTCAACGGGAGCAGCTCACCCTCATCAAAATGCCAGACCCCCAGGCCTCTGCCCTCCGGCTCTCCTGGCCTCTGGCCTCGCGCCTTCGACGGCTCGCTGGACTCACCTGCAGGTTGTCCTGGACCCTCCCACCTGGCAGGTTCACGCCAGAGCCCAGTCTATCCCCTCCTGCCGGGCATACCCCACCCGCACCCCCACCGCCAACGTGCATGCTCTCAGTTTGGGCTGACGCAGCAGCAGCCCCTCGGCTCTCCAAGCCACAAACCTTGGAGGAGTCCTCTGCGCGGCCTCTCCTCACTACCTGGACAGTTAGTCCCCAAAGCCTGGCATTTTGAACAGAAGTAACACTTCTGGACTCTGATGCCTCCCATCATGTCACATGCTGCTGCCTCGGCTTGGGGGCCCACCATCTCCCCCCAAGCCAGGCCCCTGCCACCGGCTGCTCCTCACCATTTCATACTACCAACCTCACTCGGCCCTGCCCCGGGGGCCTCGCTCTCCCTGCCCCGCACACAAGGCCCCGCCTGTGTGCCCCTCCACGAGGGCAGCGACCCTGTCAGGCCCCCTCCGTGCCGCATCCCCAGGACCCAACCCCCAGGGCCGAGGCGCTGTGCACAAGGTGCAGCCGACGGCCTGCTCCAGCCACACTGGCACCCCTCCTCTTCTCCCACCGAGGGTCCTGCTGCCCGACACGGGTGCTCCCGACCCAGCACACGGTCCACCCGCACTCGCCCTCCTTGCCCCGAGAGCTGGCCTGACCTCCCTGCCGCTGGGAGCTTCCCTGACCCTTTCGAGTCACTGGATGCTCTTTCCTCTGAGCTTTACTCCGGTTGACTTGAATTTCTCAGCTGACACGCGGTGTAACAGCTCCCTTCTCTAAGCTCGGGTGTCCTTGGGGCCCGAGCCATATTTGTGGTATCTGGGATCCTCAAACCTAAAAAAAACCGACACCCTGCAGCCCTCTGCCTACCCAGCCTTCTCATGCAACAGGGCAGTCCTGGCGGGGGGAGGAGGGAAGGGGGAGCAGGCGGGGAGCACGTCCACACACACACAGCCTCTCGGGCCAGGGTGAGGGAACCTGTGAGCAGAGGGAACTGGGGAGCAGACGATGACTCCAAGGCTCGGTGTTCGAGGGGCCGCCGATGGAGAGCAAGAAAGGTAAGGTGGGACCGACACTAAGCCTGGCACACTCAACTGCACCACTGCCACCTGAACAAAGTTTGTGCACTGAAAATGCTCACATAATTTAATAAAACAGTAATTATGTTCCAATGTCCAAGCAATGCTTTTATTATGGAGGATGGGATTTATTACGGAGAAACGAACTTGTAGGGATCCTGAGGAGGTGTGCTGGGGGCTGTCACTCCTGCACGGGAGCATCTGCATCGGGGGCAACAGTGGCCCGGCGCCCACTCACCCTCTTCCCTGATCTGGACAGATGTGAAGCCGTCCTTAAGAACGGGCTGGGCAGCTCATCTCTCGCTGGGCTTCAGCTCCACGAGGGCAGCGACCCTGTCGGGCCCCCTCCGTGCTGCGTCCCCAGGACCCGACCCCCAGGGCCGAGGCGCTGTGCACACTTTAATCCCATGGCTTTTTAGGTTCTTTACAAGGTCTGACTCACCGGCGCCCTGAACATGGTGGATGTGCAGCTATTCGTGAATTTATCTGTGACATGTAACAATTCTGTTCTCGTACAGCAGCAAACACAGGACTTAGTCTAATGTATGTGAGTTAGTTTTCAACTAGGGACTTAATAAATATCAGATGAGATCAAGTCTGTGGACTAAACCTTAGCGAATTCTACTAGTTGCATTTTTTTTTTTAACATGAAGAAATGCTCACATATTTCTTGTTTGTCTCCAGTTTTGCATTTATGACAATGTTTTAAATGTAATAATTTTTAAAAATAGTTTTTACTATTTCAAAGGCTTTAAAAAAACTACATGTCTATTTTTAAATGACAGCAGCAATATCTACCAATTTTTAAAGGAGAGAGCTCACTCCAATCTCGTCCTCCTGGCATAAGCTCCACTGACACTGTGGTCAAATCCTAGTATGACTTCTTCTGTGCAAAATTAATATTTTAACATAGATGTAATTATATTAACGATACAATTTAGTATTCTCTTTTTATCATTTAACATATTTTGTATTATAATAATCAATCTTCATAAACGTTAACTTTAAGGTTACGTTCTTTCTAGAATACCCCTATTCCGTTAGGTACTGGAGTCATTCCCAGGTGTTGCTTTTATAAGTTACTTTCCAACAAGTGACTTTACTTGCCAAAGCCAGTCAGGGTGCCTGATCAGTTATGCTCGTTGGCAATTCCTCGGCTACAGGTGCAGGTGCATGCAGAAGCCAGGTCACAGCCAGCTGTGGGCCAGGGAGCCCAGGTGGGGAGGGTGAGGGAGGGGACGTGCAGGGCCAGAACGGGCAGAGAGCAGCACAGAGGACAGGCAGTGCCACCTGGGAGTGCGCGGCTGAGGCAGGACCACCTCTGGGTATGGGTGGCTGGTGAGTGGGAAACGCCACGGTGCTCTGGCCCCAGCACAGGGGGCCTGGCTGTAGGGCAGCACCCGAGGCTCCGTCCCCACAGGTGTGAGGTGGCTGTTTCAGGGCATGAGAGCGGACTGTAAGGGGTGTTGGGCGGGGCATCGCACCATCTCGCAGGACCCGCAGCTCACCTCACCACACCTTGGCCATACAGCTCTGATCAGATGGCTCCTGGCGGACACGGGAGATGACAAGGCCTCCAGCACACGAGACCACAGGCTCCTTTGCTCGAGGTCCCGTCTGCGTGGGGCCCTCTGCCCCAGGGACACGTCTAGAAGACCGTGACACACACGTGCACTCGGGTCAGCATGTACCATGGTCTGGGCCGGAATGCCTGCTTCACACCTGGCCCTGCCACGGGGGCTGCTCAGTGCCTCTCGAGCCTCAGTTTCCCCTTGGTAAGATGGGCATGAGGAGGACACAACAGTTGGACAACGATAATGGTCCCTTCCCCAGAGGCCTGTCGCCAGGACCAAACAGCTCAATGCGCAGGAAGCGTTCCCGGTGTGTCTGGCACATAGTAGGCACTTGGTGATGCCATCACCGTATGAGGACTTCTATATTTACCACCTTTCGATCACTTGTAGTGACTTGTCTGCTTTCAAAGATACCACCTATGTCTCGGCAAAGACCACAGCAGACACTTCCGGCTTTGCTGTTTTCTCCTCCTCCCCCTTCCTTCTGCACATTTTCCAAGCAGCCCCACTGCTTTCTGGCTCCTGCCTTCAGGGCGTTTAGTAGACTTTCAGGTGGGCTTTGGGACCCTTGCCAGGTGCTGCGTCCAGTGGCACCTGATGCCTGTCCCTGGGGTCTGGAACAGGTGAGGGGGTGAGATGCCCGTGATGGAGTGACTGCGAGACAGGGGAAGGGTGCTTGCTCCCTGGGTCTCCTTCTCCCTTGCTGGCTTTGGGGGACTCACAGGCAGGAATGGGGCGGTCTCCAGGAGCAAGGGTGGCCTTGCACGCTTGTGGGGCCGAGTGGGAACCCAGACTCCCGAATCTCAGAAATTGCGACAATAAGCGAGCGCTGTTTTAAGCTGTTGGATAACTAATACCCTCCTTCATGCATCTAGAGACAGCAGGATTTCTAGCTTTCACCTTGTGATGCTTAGTGGGATCTCCTATTACGAAATGTCCGTCACCAGGCCTTACGCAATTGCCTAAAGGCAGTGCGTCCTTTGGAAAAAAGGAAAACATTCCTCTTACTCTAGATTTTCTCTTTTCTTTCAGCACCTAATCTTTTTCATTTTGGCACATTTGCCCCCTGGGCTTTCAAATTCACAGTGCTATTAAGAGTCTGCGTTTACTGTGAGTTACCTATATTTAACTCTTCCTTTCTACAAGGCCAAATGACCAAGAAAATGGCTCCCTCACTTTCAGGCAAGTTGTCAGGACATATACCTAAGGTCTGATTTTTCTGTAAACCTACCACTTCTCTAATTGAAAAAACAAAAGCAAAAAGCCCAGTGCACATACCGCTCGCTGGCCACGTGCAGGTGAAAGAGAAACCCACCGCTGGCCATTCGCAGGCCCTGGGCTCAGCAAGCGCCATGGCACAGCCTTGCTCTGCAGCCGTCAGGTGGCGTATGCAACCTACCTCCCGGCAGCTTGCTTTAAATATTTCAAATGCCTTCATCAGAAATGTCTATCAAACTAGATTATGAAACAATAAAGCCCAGCAGGACGGATTCGAGGGCCTGGAGCAGGTCTCCCTTCCCTCCCCCCGGTCTGCAGGCATTGGAGGGCTCCTTGGCCAGACAACATGCCAGAAAGGGTGGGCACCCCCATGCAGCTCAGAACAATGGGAACGCCAATTTTTTCCAAGGACACACTGCACTTCTGGTGACCACCCAACGGTCTGGAAGTCCCCAGAGCTGGCTGTCTTGGGCTTTTCCCTGGGCCACAGGAAAAACGGGGTGCTGCTGACTGCTTTGTTCTTGTCTACCCCTGCAAATGCAACAGGTCTAAGCAGGGTTGGGTGACAAGCTCTGCAAAACTAAGTGGAAAGGGAATCACTTTTTTGGCTTAGGAAAGGAAACGTGTTTCTCGGAAATGGGTTGGATGGGAGCCAGAAAGAGGAACTCCTCCAGAGAGCGACGCTGTTCCCTGCTTTCTAACCCTGACAGACCCTCCCGTGGACGTGACAGTACAGACACGCGGGACACACTGGAAGAGTTGGGCAAGGGGAACACAGCCCAGCCTGCTGGGTGCCAGGAGGGCGGCTCGGCCCCTTTCGGGGCCAAGGCCTTATCCCCCCAGTGCTGGCAGCGGCTGTCCGAGCCCTTTCGGGGGAGCCTCCAGTGACTGACGGATGAGGGGATGATGGCCTGCTTCTCACCTCAGCAGAGGACAGTTCAAGGGTCAGCCCATCCCTGCAACTCCCCCTGGCCGGCTAAGGCCGCTGAGACTGCAGAGCAGCTTGACCGTTCCCTCTGCCCCTTCCTTCCTCCCACAGGAGCCAATGCAAGGGCACTTCATCATAGCACCCCGATCACTCATTGCCATCTCGGAACCCAATCTGCAAACCGGTGCTTGTCTCAAATGAAAAAGGGAGGACATGAAGTGACAAACAGCACTTTGAGGATGGTGGACCAGGAAGGCTGAATCACTAAATTATACTGAAGACCCCAGGGTACATATTAGCACAAAAGGAACCCCTGGAACACTTATAGAAGTCAGGAACAGGAAAGGAGAACCAGCACACATCTGGGGCTGTCAGAAAGCGATGGCATGTCTCTTGGAACACCAAGAGGCACCTTCTTGCTCACCTGGGCTGCTGGGGTTGCCGCGTCATCCCACATTCCTCAGGCACAGGTAAACCCAAACAGGGACTCGCTTTGTGAGAGTCACAGGGCTGAGCAATCCGGGAAGGGCCTATTCCTGCTCCCAGGCTGGCTGGAATGTATTGAAACCGAGGAGGGTGGGATTCTGATATGCTTTTGGGCGTCTAGACTTTGGGCCTCATATTAAAACACACACAAACTCCAGAGTTCAGAAATTCTAAGTGGCAAACTAGAGAAAATTATCTAGCACGATGAGAAGACATGGGTGGCATCATTTCATGGTGTCCATCACTTACCTCATTCCCCAGCGTCCCCATCCTGGGCCGTTCACCCACCCCAACTGCTCCTCTGGTTCTCTGCTCCGGCTCTGGCTTCTCTCTCTTATGATACTATATATATTTTTCACTCTTTGCAACATACAGGAAGCATTTTCACACTCGATGAAACCAACCAGACACTAAAAGGAAACATGTCTCCATGCACTTATTTCTGGGGGTAATCAGGTGCAAGGAAGAGTGGAGCAAAGCGGGGCCCCTCCTGTCAGCCACGGCGGCCGCCTTGATGCCCACCGCACTTCCTGTGCTTGCAGGAGTCGACTTGTGGACGCAGCTCCAGCTGCCCCGTGAGGCCCTTCCTACCGCCGGCCGGCATGGTGCCTGCTTCCCGCCTGGGGCCAGATGCAGCGCTGACCCCACTCAGCGTTTCTTTTTCTTTTATAATAGATTTCTTTTTCTTTTCTACAAAAGCTTGACTCTGAAGAAAAAGACAGGATTCAAGGCATTGCTCTTCTTAAGGAATAGGCTCCTCTGAAGACCTACTCTTCAAAAAACGTGGATCTCTTCATTCTAATTATTTATTTTAAGTATTATGAGGGCTTTTCACGGGACAGTCTCTTCGATTTTATTATTCATGAAGTCGTGGACTCCTGGTGATCTGCCATTGTGTTCACACGTTATGGAAACTGTTGCATAGCTGATTCTGCCATAGCGGTCTGTTCTAAACTCTGTTTCTCCGTATCAGTGTTCTCTATTTCATCCCAAAGACTCTTACACAGACCATGGATTCTATATGTTTTAACTTTTCAATGCTATGCTATGTACAAAGCATTTCGAATTATCTCATAAATAAGAGTATTTCATTCTTGATTTTCCTCAAGTGGATGATGGGTAGCAAATTTAAAACTCCTTGTTTCTCCACTTTCCCAGTGTCAGGAGGAGAATGGTCACACATATATATATAAAATTAAAACCACTAGCTGAAATGAACCTGACCATAAAAATATACCATGAAATGCTAAGGCTAAACATAACTGAATTAGTCTTTATTAATATTTGTGTCAGGGTTTCCTCCACTGACGGGCGTAACTGAGGCTCATTTTTCCTTCAGAACTTCTCCCCACTTTGCTTTTGACAGGAAAACAAGGGATCAGGAGGAAACCGATGTCTCCAGCTATGATGTCGAGATCAAACACAAACTATGTTATTATTATTGTCGCTACTGTATTATGGTGGAAGCAGCAGTGGCTCAGCAATGGGGGAAATTATAACCCACAATCAGAAAAGATTATATTCACGTGCACGTGCAGAATACACATGAGCACATTTCCTCCACCCTGGTTTCTGGAGTCCCTGCCCCTCATCGGCCTCCCGCCCACCCTGGTCCTGGGAGGTGGGAAACGGCCTCAGGGTCTCCTGCACTTCCTGTTTGCACGGATCCTCAGGGAAGGTTTTATTGAGCTTTCCTTGTTAATGTGACTTAGAGGTTGCAAGTTTGGTTTAAGTCTTCCAGTTCTGCTCAGTGTGACTCTGTCGGACATGCACTGCTGCGGGAATGGAAACAGACAGACAGACACGCTCCTGGGGGCACTGGCCGGCAGAGAGAGGGCCGTCTTACCACATCGCGTGCATGTAGGTGGGAGGAAGTCGCGGGCTGCTGACCGGGGTGCAGTTATATGACCTCATGATCCTTTCTGCCAACAAAAAATTTCGAAACAGACTAGCCACCAACAGATCCTGTCTGAAGAGCTTTTGGAAGAGATCTGAGGACAGATAAAAGACAAAAAGTGTCCTCAGTGACACACGTCCAACAGTTAAAGCCCAATAAACAAACAGACTTTCATCAAGAATTATTACAAGGAAGCTGGGACTAGTGTGTGCAGCCCCCATTGGCCACGCAGGCAGATGAACACAGGAACAACCCCAACCCAACCAGCCAACCAGTAAACAAACAGAATATACAAACCAGGCTTGTAATGGCAGCTCTGGTTTTAACATACATGGATAGTGCCAAGGACTGTGGAGAAAGGCGCCCTGAATCTGCCCAGAAAATAATTTAACAACAATCGTTTATGCACCAACAACAATTACGTATACGGAGCACACTGCACTCCGTGCCAGCCCGTTTTGTCCTCACGGAAACCCATTTAGACTCACAACTTCCCCTTCTTGTTCTCCCACTCGGGCCAGCACTCCTCACCAGCGAAGAGCTTACTTATCCCAGGCCCAGGAGCCCGGCTCCCACGGCCCCGCCCATGGCCTCACCCCGGGGGAGCACGTTCCAGGCGATGGTGTCTGTGATGGCCGTGAAGATCCAGTTCAGCTCGCCCAGGGGTGTCCTCCGGTCGTTCAGCCGCCCGGGGATCCTGCAAGACAGCATGCGCGCTCGTCAGTGCGGCGGGGCTGCCGGGGGAGTGATGGAGGAGGGGGAAGGAAGAGAAGAGGGGGGCCAGGAGGGAGGGGGCTTGCACGTGGCTGCAGGACCCCCTGCCTGGCCTGGGCCCCAGGGCTCATCCGCTCCCATCCACCCAGTTGCACTTCTCAAAAGGTCAGCCTCCATCTCCACCCTGCTCCCCCTCCCCATCTATTCAGAAGGATGTGGGGGCCGGACCCCGGAAGGGTGCACATGGCTCCTGGGGTCCTCCACATCTGCTGCAAGGGAGGCACCTTCTCCTGCACCCTCAGTGCCGCCCCTGTGGCTCTGACACTGCAGCGCTGCACGCTGAGCCCGGTGAGCCCAGGAAGGGGGTCCTGGGGGTCTTGTTCTCCAGGGTCAGCTGACTATGCAACAGGTATTTCCGAGCCCCTGCTCTGCCGTGGGGAGGCAGCGACCCTCAGTATTTACCGAGGCCTGGCGCTCGCAGACTCACGTTCTAGTGGGAGGGCAGGTGACGAGTGACAGACGCACACAGGTAACACCCCACGTGGGGGCGCAGGATGTAGGGCACGGGGATGGGCGCGATGAACGAGACCGCCGTTGAGGGTGGGGAGGGAGGGCCCCTGAGGCGGAGGCGCTGGGGCACGGCTGGGGCGCCTGCAGGATGATGGGCAGCCGAGCCCCGATCCACCGGGCGGCTGAAGTCCCTTGACCACCAGCACATGTAATTCTAGCTGACAGAATCCTCTTTTTTTCCTCCCCAAAGGAAAACGTTTGTTCACAGTAATTTGGTTTAGAGACTAAAGCACGACTCCTGCTGTTTGTAAGCCCTAACGGGTTAGTGACGCCCATCACAGGGACTGCTTGACAGTCCTGCCTCTGCGTGGACAACCCCCCCACAAGAGCTGAGCCTCAAGTCGGGGAGCTGAGCCAAGCTGACATCCTAGCGCCAAAAAGGGAACATGTCTGTTTCTGCAACACTTATACTTTTTGTTCCATTAAATGACCTGACTTTCCCTTCAGGAATATAAAACTCTACTCATTTCCTCAAGTAGGAAATGAGTATATTCATCTAAAGCAGAATTGTTGCTCAAAGAATGTCAGGAACCTTGAAAACTAGATTTCCAAATTCAAGAAAAAATGTCTACCTCAATGGGTGAAACTCAAGTCTACCCAGACAAAAGGTTTTGTAAACAGTCAAGTTATTGATCTTGCCGTGCGTGATTTAAAAATTGGGTGGGGGGTGGGGTGGGGTGCATTTGCAGAGGCTTCACACTGTCTGAGAGAAGTCAAGGCCTCCAGGTAACCCCAGCACAGGCTGAGCGGAGCCTCCACCAGGCATCTTGTCCTCAGAACCAGCTCCTTCCCTCTCAGAAGGGAGCCCCCCGTCAGGGCTCTCCGCCAGCATCAGGAGGTGGAGGGGTGACAGACTTCCGACAGCAGAGCCGGGCAGCCACCCCATCCTCGGACACCTGGGAGAGCTTGTCCCCCCAGCAGAGGGGAAGAGAGGGGTGCTGGGCTGCTTAATAAGCGGTGCAGGAAGGTGTTCGATAGGAGTTCCCACCTGGGGCCTCAAGCGCTAGTGCACCCCATCTTCCCCCACCACCTCCCACGGAAGGGCCACACCCCTAGGAAATAGGGAGCAGGTGGGGGCACTGAGAGGGAGTCACAAGGTAAGACATGGAGTCCCTGACACACGGGTGGTGCCTTGGGCTCCACATCTGGAGAGGAGAAACTCATGTACTGAAAACCCTCTTAGTAAAATGATGCTAAAGACTGTCAATAAAGGAGTCAGCACAAAGCGGGTAGGCTGGGAGCCGGGGTCCTCCCAGGGGCAACTGCTGTCTGCGGCCAGAAGCAGTGTGGGCGCAGGAGCCCTGGGAGGCACGGCTGAAACGCTGTTGTCTAGAATCAGCAAAATACAAATGGCTGAAGCATGTAAGGGATACACATTCCAGCAAAGGCTGCTCCTACGTGCCATACCTCAGGTTCTCTCTTCCTGTTAACATTAATCTCTTCCACGGGAAGCACAAACCTATCCAGGCCTGGATTCCAGGGTTCACACCTGCATGGTCCAGGCCAGAAAGTGCAAGGCCAGGGCACACCTTGTGCAAACAAGGCCACAGGAAGCATGTCCAAGGGCTGAGCGCCTCAATAAGCTCGCGGTCCTTTCCGGAAGATGCTCCAAGTGTGAGGGAAATGAGCTTTGACCTCTTTGCGTGACAAGCATATCCACGTGAAGAAAAAGCCCAAATAAGCCACTGTGGCCACTCAGACACGATGCCCGGGGCTGTGAGCAGGCACGGTCCTTCTGGAGGACGCACACACAAAGCTCAGGAAAGGGCCTGGGTGCTTCACCTCAGCCACCTCCCTGCCAGGACTCAAGGTTACACCACAGATGCCAAATGGGGACCCCGGGTGCCCTAAAGTCTCAGTGCGTGTGGATCAAACAGTTCAAGGCAGGAACGACCCAGAGACCAATGACAGAGACATGGAGAGGGAAACGATGGGCGACCACAGCGAGATACCCACAAGCCATGAAACTGCTGTCTATGAACATTTTAACAAGATGGGGAAATGCTGGTTTTGTAACATTCAGTCCAGAAGCGAGACAAATACGTTATGGTCACCATTACATGAAACCCATGCCAGGAAAGACCATCACAAGGGAAAAACCTCAGCATGTGATAGCAATGATTCTCTCTCTTGTTTTTATAAGCTTATAAGGTCAAAGTTCAGAACAATGGGAAACAACACAGCTCTGCCTCCTGGAGCTCTCTGGCGCCGGGGGAAGCTGGGGCCATGAACTCGCGGGGGCAGCACCTTTGGGTGGGAGCCCAGACACAGCGGGCTGGGCCATGACCACGCTCCGTTGGGGAACGTGCAAGGACAAGCCCAAATCAAAGACGGACTCCCTGGCCATGGTCTCCTTCCAAAACTGGACCGAACACATCACTAATGTGAGCCAGTGAATCTGAACCGGAGGGCGCCACTCGGGCTGGTTTCTCAGGGCCTGATCCCTTGTTAGAAGAAAACTGCAGTCCAGGAAACAAGATGCCGCAGCATCACTCAGCAGCAGAAAGTGGAAACAACCCAAGTGTCCATCAGGGACGAGTGTATCTATAAAAAACGTGCCGGATATTGGAATGTTATTCAGCCATAAAGACGAATGAAGTTCGGATCCACACTGCAACACAGGTGAATCTGGAGGACATAATGCTAAGTGAAGGAAGCCAGACACAAAAGGACAAATGCTGTTTGATTCCACTTGTAAGAGATATCGAGAATAAGCAAATTCAGGGTCAGAAAGTAGAGAACAGGGGCTGGGGTAGAAGAGAAATGGGGAGTTACTGCTACATGGGGATAGGGTTTCAGTTTGGAGGGATAAGAAAGCTTTCATAGCAGAAGGTGGTGATGGTAACACAACAATGGGATATAAATTGACACCACTAAATTACACACTTAACAGTGGTTAAAGTAGAAAATTTAATGTTTTATATATTTGTATATATGTTGTCATGATAAAAAATAAATATAAAAAATCGCTAAAAAAGCAATGGGGGCTGCTGCTGAGACGGTGGCAGGGTCTGGCTCTCCAGCCCTTCACTGCTGCTGCACAATGACCCACTGGAATGAACAGAGACCAATTCTCTGTCAGGTCAGTGCGCATTTGGTTGTGTTTTGAAAATCCTTATCTTGTGCAGACAGATGCAAAGCCAGGCTCCCACTATTTTACCTGAAACTAAAGTCTCCATTGATCTCCTTCATTGAGCTCATAGTGAAAACAGACAAAGCCATCAGCTAAAAGATTTCAGACAGACCTAGAAATCAACCCAACTAATCAATTAACATCCAAGACATGGCTTCCCCACTCAGCAGGCTGGTCCTACTTGGGAAGAGAAAGGTAGAATGGAGTTCAAGTTCCCTCCCTTTCTATGACATTTAGAATTAAATCACCTCAGGAATTATTTCTGATTTCTTTCCATACCAGATCCTAAAAGAATGTCAAAGCCCACCCACTGCAGAGCCCACATCAAGACCAGGTGGACTACCCATCACTGAAGCAGGACCTGTGGGAGGAACCACCCAGAAAGATCACATTTCATTCCAGAAGTCTCTCTGCACCTCCGAAGAGTTTCATTAATAAACAAGGTGGTTCTTTTAAAAGTTAAATCCAAAGTACTAATCAAGGACTAATTTTTATGAGAGAAGTATAAAAAGCTGTAGTTTGGGAAGAGATCATTGATTTGGGAGATGAGAAAACCCAAACTCTAGGCCCAGCTGTGCTGTGGTGAGAGAATCCTGGCATCTCCTTTCTCGGCTCTGAGTCACTAAGGCTAACCCTGTATGCAAAATAGGGACTAAAATAAAACGCATAGCACTTCAAAAGTAGACGCGGCAGTTATCCAGCAGATATCTTCTTGAAAAACACATGCCACCTCAAAATCCTCACCATGCTGTCTCCATTGGGATTTAGTTTTACCTTCCACAAAACGATGGGCTCATCTCCAGCTTTCAGTTTCTTTCTGGTGTTTAGCTTCCTGGACTTCAACATCTTTGTTAACAGTGAGGACCCTTCCAGAGCCCCTTGGCCCTACTACAGATTAGCCACACTTCAGCATCCAAACCCCAAGTTCTATGAGTATCTTCAAGGGCTAAGGCAAGTCCTCCTCAGACACCACGTTCTTCTCTGAGCCCGCCAACACCCCGACTACCATCTTTACAACCAGCACCATGTCCCCTATCCTAGGAACTTGTCACTTGACTTTGCCTATGGCCCCAGTCTAGTTGTCACCTTCTCGACAACTGAGACCCCTTACCTGGTAAAGAAGGCACAGGCTGCATCTAACTTGATAAGCAGGAGAGAGCCCAAAACCTTGCCGTCTGCTGAGAGGGCAGGGATACGGCCTCCACTGACCCATGGCTCCCCTCCCCTTCCACTCTTTCCAGTCTCTTCCTCCGTGTTCACTCCTAGATTTCTCTTCTGCCAAATACTTGTAGGTCCCTTGTTTTTTTCCAGGGGAAAACAAACTAAAAAATCAAAAACCTTACCCCACAAAAACAACCAAATCTGCTCTCCAGAAAACCAAACGGCATGAGTGGTACATAGAATTTGCAATCTGAACATATCCACCTTCCTTCCATTACTTGCTGTTTCTCTCCATATTTCATGTTTTACCAATATTAAACATGTCATTCTTCAAACACCAAACTAGATCAGGTCTGGTTGGCCCATCCTTCTGTCCCTCATGACCGATGGAACACCTATCAATCCTTAACACTCAGCTCAAGCTTCGCCTCCTTTGGGAAGACATTCCCACACTGCCTCTTTCTGCCCCTCCCAGGGGTCCCGCCAGGATGCTTCCACGTCCCCGTGGAACTCCGTGAGCGGCTTTGCTGTAAACGACTCCGCTGCCCAGGCCATGCCCTCAACCAGATGAGCTCTCTGCAGGCAAAGCCCACGCTCTCCAACCTGCAACCCCAGGACTTGGCCCAGGTGTCTGGTGTGTACCAGCGGCTCGAGACATGCCTGACAGGTGACGAACGACTCCCATAAACGAGACGTCGGGTGATCAACTATGGCTTCCAAGAAAATGGTACAGACCACGGACAATACTCAGCAATGAAAGGAAACAAGGATAATACACGCCCCAGAGTGCAACATCTAAGAAGCACCACAAACATTTGGGGGGCCACTCCTCCAGGCATTCTCTATGCGCAAAACTGAATAATTTTAAATGCACTGAAGTAACTCACTCCGAAAAGGGATGCGACATTTCTGTCAGGTAAAAACACAAATACATGTAGAAAAAAAGTCTGGAAGGTAACACACCCAAGTGTATAGAGTGGATTATTGATGACTTTAATTTTCTTTTTACTTATCTGTATTTAATATCTATGCTGAAAACATACTACTTACATAGTAAAGAAATATGTATTTTTTTAAGAAAAGTAAGTTTTTTTGAAAAGGGAAGATATTTTAACAATGCAATATTTTATAAGTTTAGATCATCTCACTTCCAATTCTATTAAAATAGGATACACTTTTACTTTAAATGACAATTATGAAAATGCTGGCATAGAGAACATTGGACAGGTCTGTTTACTTAATGCAAAGAATTCATTACTTTGAAATATTTCGTGACAAAGAACTATGGGAGATGAATCTAGCAATTTCTTTTAAAGGTAACTTTTGAACACCCAGGTCAGTGTGTAGCAGTTAGAGATCTGGTAAGTCAAAGGCCACAAGATGAGTGGTTCTCAGCCTGTGGGGACTGGGTTAAGGAGGAAGAGTCCACAAAGTTTGAAAGGAATCCTTACATATGTTTATATGTGTATCATCTGCACATTCATTTCCTCAATCAATAACTCCACACTGAAACTATATATACACATATATACTAAAAATATCTACACATATATTTTCTCACTGTAAAATATAATTGTTTCAAGGTGAAACTATTTGAAATGAGCACCAAGAAATACTGCACTAGATGATACATTCTTGTGAGACTGAGATTTTTTCATATGCTGACATTCTCCCAAACCAAACCAAGGCACATATCCATGATATTCTTTTCCAATCTCTCTTTATATAAAATGATGACAACTCAACAAATTTTAACATTATCTGAATTTCTTATATGGTGCCTTATATTCTAGCCATCCACAGATTTTAAGTGATTATAAAGTCCATTTTAGTGTGCATGGAAACTAGTATATCAACTATAATATAAGATATCAATGTGGATAGTTTTCAATTTTATAGCCAGAGAAGCTTTTCTCTTAACTGGGCTGCAGAGCTATGTCTGAGTGGTCAGAAGAAAAGTGAATAAGAAAACAAGCAAGAAAGCAAGGTTGGAAATCAAATCACATTTTTATAAATACAGAAAGGCCTGCAGGTTTCGAACTGCAGTTTCCCATGCTGTACCTGAAGACACTCTCCTGTACTGCAATGTTCTCTAAAGGGCTAGAGTCCCTGAGGTCCTAAATAATACATGTGAATCTTCAGGGGTGTGGCAATGGCTGAGCAGGTGACTCAGACAATTCTCCCGCTAAGAACAACAGAAATGGCTGCAGGTACATTGGGGGAAATCATGTGAGCAAGGCTGTGAGGGACTGTGGGGCCATGGCCCAGGAGAGGAGCGAAGTCCAGAGCCTCGAGCCTGCCGTATGGGGCTCTATTTCTGGAGACATCTGGTGATTCCATAAGCAGAACTGGGAGTCAAAGAAACTGAGCAGAGCAAGACAGGATCGTTGGACTGGAGAACAAAAACTGGAGTTCAGGGGCTGCCAAGGCAAAGGGGCCCTGGCAAAACTCCCAAGGGCTTTGGGTTGGGACCCTAAATGTTCTACACTAGCAGTAAGGATGAACTGGAGTGAATCCCGACCTCACAGGGTGTGAGGCCCAGCCTCAACTCATCCCAAATCCCGGAGTAGATTAAGGTAACCTGGGATCCTAAGCGTCTCTAGTCCAGCTGCTTTCTAGAAGCAAACAAAAATCTCTTCAGCAGAAGAATACATTAACAAGAGCTTCAAATTACATGTACAATTTTCGTATTCAATTTCCATCATTCAATCAAAAATTTCCAGACAATTATTAGGAAACTAGACTATATGCTCAAATACAAAACAAAACACAAGACAAAACAAACATACAAAAACCAACTGACAAGAGAAAGATATCAACAGAGGATTCAGATAATGGCAACATCAAACCTAGATTTCACAATAATGGTGTTTAGTATGTTTAAGGAAGTACAGGGTGGAAAATTTTGGCATAAAACAAGGAACTATTAAAAAATTGGAAACTGTAGAACTCCAAAAACTTAAAAATACAATGGATGGAATTAACAGCTCAGAATCAAGCAAAGAGAGACAAAATATTGGAACATAAGAAAAAGTATGTAAGAAATATAGCGGATACTGTGAAGACCTAAAGTGCACATGATGGAGTACAGAGGAGAGAAGACAGATGGAGCCGACGCGATGTTCAAAGGTACATTGTACAACGGCTGAGGTGGAGCGTGTCAAGGCACAAGTCTAAGAAATGCCGTGGACCCAAAGCAGGAAAAACACAGAGAAGCCCACAAAGGCTTTCTGCCCCAAACTACTAGAGCTGTCAAAAACCAAGATAAAGAGAAAACCTTTAAAAGAGCCAGAGGAAAAAAGACATATACCCCGCAAAGGAACGTGCATTAGCAAGGGTCGAGCCAGGAGACAAAGCCACACCACCAGATAAAACAGAAAAACTCTAATGCAGAACATGTTAGCTAGAAAACGGAGATTAACTACTAGGAGGGAAAAGGAGAACTCTAAAGATGGAAAGTAGCTATTGCCTCCAGGGCCAAGGGAGAGGACCCAAAGGGGCCCACCAGAGGGCCCATCACCAAGGCTGAGACGCAGACCCACTGGGGAGAGAGGCTGTGGCCCACGGAGTGGGGAGAAGACCACTCTCCCTCCCGAGCACAGAGGCAAAAGTCCTCAACAAAACATCAGCAACTATCAAAAGGATAGTACACCACGACCAAGTGGGGTTCATCACAGATGCAAGGCTGGTTTAATACTTGAAAGTCAACAACGTAATTCACTATATTAAGAGAATAAAGGGGAATAATCGTACAATCATCTCAAATGCAGAGGAAGCATGGCAAAATTCAATACAAATTCATGATATAAATTCTCTAAAAAGAAGGTATAGAAGGGAACTTTTTCAACCTGATACAAGGTATCTATGAAAATTTCACTGCTCACATTATACTAATAGTGTAAGAAAAGTGTTTTCCCCCTCCACTGACACTTAATTGAGACCAGGACTTGGATGACCAATTTTATCACTTCTATTTAACATTACATTGGAGGCATTATCCACTGCAATAAAGAAAGAAAAGAAATGAAAGACACTGTAATAAAGATGTAAGGAAATAAAGATTGGAAAGGAGGAAGTTAAAACTATTTATTTGCAGACAATGTAACTATGTACATAGAACTTACAGAATCTACAAAACAGCTAAAGGAACCAGTAAATGAGTTTAGCAAGGTTTGAGGATACGAGGTCATACAAAGATCAACTGCATTTCTTCATACTAGCATTAAACAATTGGAAAACTGCAATTAATTTAACAAAATATTTGCATGACCTGTACAGCTAAAACTAAAAAATGTGTGAGATAAATTTTAAAAGACAAAAAATGGAGAAAAATTACGTTCATTGGTCAGATGACTCAATGATTTGAGATGGTAAATCACCTTAAATGACCTACAGATTCAATACAATCCCAATCAAATCCCAGCAAACTATTTGGTAGAAACTGATAAGCTGATTCTAAAATTTATATGAAAATGGAAGGAGTTTGAACAACAACAACAAAAAAACCATTTTGACAAAGAACAGTCTTACAATAAATCAACAGGATCAATGTAATATAATAGAACAACAGACCTACACAAATACGGTCAAATAATTTTTGTCAATGATACTAAGATAATTCACTGGGAAAAGGATAATCTTTTCCACATATCTATATGGAAAAGAATGCACCTTGACCCTTACTGCATGCCATATGCAAAAATTAACTTGAAAAGGATCATAAACTTATAGAAAGTGCTAGAAAAAAAATTGGAGAAACTCTTCAACCCTGTAATAGGCAGATTTCTTAGATAGGACACAAAGTACAAATCACAAAAGAAAAAAATTAATCACACTTCATCAAAATGAAAAACTTTTGTTTTTCAAAAGACTTTGCTGTGAAAATGAAAATACAAGCCACAGACTGAGTAAATACAGTCACAATATATAGACATGACAAAGACTTGTATCCAGAATGTACAAAGGACTCTTGAAGACAAATAACACAATTAAAAAATTGGCAAGAGACTTGAACACACAGTATAGTAATGAATAAATAACTGGTCAATAAGCATGTCAAAAGATGCTCAGCGTCATTAGTCATTTGGCAAATAAAAATTAAAACCACAATTAAATGGCACTACATATCTATCAGAACAGCTAAAGTTAAAAACACGAAGAACAACAAGTATTGGTTTGGATATGAATCAAGAGGCACATTCGGAGACTAATATGAGACTGTAATAATAAACCAGGCTGGAAAACAGTTAGGCAGTTTCTTATAAAGTTAAACATACCTATCATATCCAAGAGAAATGAATACATGTGTCAACAGAAAGACTTGTATGCGAATAACATGGGTGAATCTCAAAGGCAATATACTGAGCAAAAGAAGCCAGACACAAAAAAGCATATACTTTACGATTCTATTTATATGAAGCTCCAGAAAAGGCAAACCCACTCTATACAAAGAAAAACTAGATCTACGGTTGCCTGTAATGGGGGGCTAAGACGGAGGGATTAACTGGAATGGGGGCACAAGGGACCTTTTTGGGATATATTCTTGATAGTGGTGGTAGTTCTATGGTAATTCTATGGGTATATAAATCAGTCGAACTCATCAAACTGTACACGTAAAATGGATATGTTTTATTGAATGTAAGCTATACCTCAATAATGTTGAGTTAAAATTGTAAAAGGAAATGAAGAAGAAATTACGGCATTTTCAACACAAAAACTCAGAGAATTTTTTATCAGCAGACCTGCACTAAAGGGAGTTCTTTAAGTTGAAGAAAAACTATCTCACAGGGAAGTTCTGAGATGCGGAGAATAATAGAAAATGCAAATATGTGGGTAAAATAAACATTTACCCCATAAAATAGCAGTAATGTTTATAGAGAAAAAATATTTAGAGAAATAAATTGACAACAATTGCATATAAGTCAGTAGGTGAGTAAATGGAGTTAAGGTGTTTTACTGTCCTTGCAATGTCCGGGACGTGGTAAAGAACTAACTTACAAGATTTTAATAAGTTTGAGATACATGTTGCAGTCTCTAAAGCAGGGGTTGCCAAAAATATGGCCCATGGGCCAACTCCAACCAGTGGTCTTTTTGTATGGCCCATGAAATAAGAGTGGTTTTTATATTCTTAAAGGAGCTTTAACAAAACAAATAAACATAGCAAAACAAAAAACAAAGGATATCCGACAGAGACTTTATGTGGCCTGCAAAGAGAAAATACAAGTAGACCATTACATTAGAGGACCCATTTAAATTGTGGTAAAAGGATATAAAACAAGCCAACAGCAGAGGATAAAGGAGTAACAAAGTCACTCCAAAATCAGTCCAGAAGATGGCAACGGAGAAGAAAAAAGGGATAGAAAAGAAGAAGAAAGCAAATAAGACGGTAGACTTAAACCCAAATATGTCAATTATGACACTAAATGTAAACAGACTACATAGTTCAATTGAAGTCAACAATTCTCAGCCTAGATTTTAAAAAATGAAACAAAACAAAAGCAAACCATATCCTGCTAAAAAGATGTATAAGGATACAGAAAGGCTGACAGGAAAAGGACGAACAAGATACACCTTGCAAATCCAACAAAAAGACGGTTGTCAGGGCCATGCTGCCATGCAAGCAAATAGATGCCAAGTCAAAAGGCATTCCTAGGAGTGGCCTTTCCCTGATGATAAAAGGTCTGCCTCACTTCACAGGAAGAAGGAGCCAGTCGTGGTTGATTTGTCTGCAGTTCTGAAGGTCAAAGCACATGGTCAGGGGGGAGGGGCTTTTCCTATAAAGCAAAATGGTAATAAGTCATCAAAATGATTTCTTCAATAAGAAGAGGAGGCAGCTGATGTATGTATCAGCAACATCTCTAATTAGAAACGGGAGGCTTTACTGGGAACCCAATATGGTATTAGGCAGGTGGCAGAGCAGGGATTCAGGACTACAAACAGGAAGCCGCTGTCTGAGTGCTAGCAGCCCTGACGACAGCTAAAGCACAGACACTCAGGGGTCGGTATGCCCAGGGACGCAAATACAGTAGAGCAAGGTCATCTAAATAAGAAGCTTTCAAAGTGTCTGGTCATGACTCCTAGCAAGAAACACATTTTACATTGTGACCTGATATACATGCATATACAATCCCATAAACATATTCAAACAACAGAGCCAAAGAATGCTCTCCCTTATGGGACAAACTGATATTTTCTTTTTTTTTTTTTTTTTTTGAATTTAACTCACTAAAAAATCATGACCTGGAGTTTAAAAAACATCGACTTAAATGAAGCTCTTGATAATTTCTCCAGGGGGATATTGGCTCAGGGTTATCAAAATGGTTTGACGGTGAACCATTTCTAATGTTAGGAATTAGAAAATTACATAATGCTATCTCTAAAAAAGCTGTTTTCACAAAACCATGCAAGCAGTCTGCTTTCTAATGATTTTTAAAACTCTGTGCTCTGTCTGTAAATTAAGTGGTTTAAATTTGCAGAGCTGCAATCCTCTCAGATCCCCTTTCTTTTTGCTTTTAATAAATGCCACTGAAGAGAATCCTGCTAATCTTTACTTGTCAAGTAAACGTAGAAAAATGTATCTTAACATTCTTGAGGAAAAGGCGTGCTATTTCCGCAGCTCTGTGGTAAGCAGGAGTCAATTTAGCACTGGAGATAATCTGCTTTTACTGACTTGATTACAGCATGATAAATTGTTGCCTCCCCCAATCAACAACAACCGCACCAGAAAAACGCAGGAGTGGAGCAGCCCCTCTGGGGGCCACAGACAGAAAATCAAAGGGAGAAATGGATCAAAGAGAAGAAAGGAGCAATTTCACATTTGCTTATTCAACATGTTTGTGGCACCATGAAAAAGATTCTTTTTTATTAAATATTGCAGATCTCGAAAACCCTGAAGAAGTGAATAATCTGAGCCTCTGTTTATTTTTGCAGCATTTCCTGAGAAGCTGCCTTTCTTTTGACTCCCCCGTGTCGAGCTTATCTTCAGGCTGAACCTTTTACTGGGAGGTTCGCGGTTGCAGGAGTCATGTGGGAAAAGTCTCCTTCAAGCAGAGCTCTTTGAGAAGCTGCTAAAAAGCGTGTCACATTTGGGAAAAGCAGCTTCTAAAATAAGGGGAAGGCAGAGAGTCCAGACGAATCCCAGGAAGCTCTTCCTCAGAGGCGTTGCCACCTTCTGGCTGCCTCTCTCCAGATGTCTGAGCACCCCCGGCAGGGAGCATCCTGGTGGAAGCCTGCTCTAAGGAAGGCTGGAGACGAGGAGGGGGTTTGGAAGCGGGATGGAGCAGGGCTGGCCTGCCTCAGCAGCACACGCCTCTGTGCCATTGCCACTGCTTCCACAAACATTTCCAGCAGCTTCCCCTGACAGTTCCGGAGCCGATCCTATTCTTTCTAGTCTATTCTGAAAAGAATTCTGATATGCCAGGTCACGCCACAGCTTGAACCGAGCACATCGGCCAATAATCTGGCTGTAAATTCTCTTTCTTCCCTGCAGAAACAGCAGTTTCCAAACACAGTCGGGTTGTGTTTGTTGTTCTTGAGGACAGTCTCCCTCTGTGGCTTTCCTGTCGGGGGCACCGGGCATCGTGTGAGCCTCCTCCTGCAGCCCCGGACCCAGCTCTGGCTGTGCTGACCCGCCCTCCGCCCCGCGTTTTGTCGTGTCCACTTCCATCTGCCCGAGCTTGTGCCACCTCCCTCCTAAACCCTTCCTTTCCTGCCCCTGAGCACCCACCCCGCAAGCCTGCAGAATGCTGTGATGCTAAATCCTTTACAGTTACAGGCAGTGCAGAGAAGGAGATGGACTTAGAGGGACCTGGCCCTGAAGACCCTAGCTATGCCACTTCCAGCTGTGTGACATGGGTAGTTACTCAGTCTCTCTGAGACTCACTTTATCGACAAAATGAATAAAATACCATCTGACCCCAAAAGAAGGTACAAGAGTAGAACACAGTAATATCTTGGTGTTAAGAGCTTGGTAAATACAGTTGTTTTCCTATTACACACCAGAAATGGATTGGCTTTTATAAACGGGGTTTATTTGGTTACACAGTTACAGTCTTAAGGCCATAAAGTGTCCAAGGTAAGGCATCAACAATAGGGTACCTTCACTGGAGGAAGGCCATTGGCATCCGGAAAACCCGTTAGCTAGGAAGGCACGTGGCTGGCATCTGTTTGCTCCCAGGTTGCATTTCAAAATGGCATTCTCCAAAATGTCTCTGTGTCAGCTTCTTGGGGCAAACTCTCGGCTAGTACCTCCAAAGCATCAGCAAAATTCTGCTTTCAACGGCCATCTTCAAAATGTCTCTGTAAGTTGCAGCAGCGAGTTTCTTCTGTCTGAGCTTATACAGTGCTCTAGTGAACTAATCAAGGCCCACGCTGAATGGGTGGGTCCACACCTCCATGGAAATTATCTAATCAGAGTTATCACCTACAGTTGGGTGGGTCACATCTCCATGGAAACAACCTAATCCAAAGGTTTAGGCTTTTTCTGGGGAACATAATACATCCAAACCGGCACACACACATACAAAAAATTGAAACAAAAAAGATTTAAAGTATGTTAAATGAGAAATGTTGTAATTCCCTCCTCAAAACTCAACTTTTCAGTTTAATATAAAGATCACAATATTTTATGAGCAATCTAAATTACAAATAGCACATTTTCATGTTTGTAACCTAGAAAGCAGCCTTAGGGCCATATAAATGAAGAAGAGCTTGTATCCAAAAATATATAAAGAACTCTTACAATGCAATAATAATAACAGACAACCCAAATGAAGAATGGATAAAAGATCTGAACATATACTTGACCTTAGAAGGAAGATATAAGATGACAAATAAGCACATGAAAAAATGCTCGACATCATTAGTTGTTAGAGAAATGCAAATCAAAACTAGCACGAGGTCCCACTTCATACCTGCTAGAAAGGCTATACACAAAAAGGCAGACGATAACAAATGTTGGCAAGAATGTGAAGAAACTGCCACCCTCCAGCATTTCTGATGGGAATGTAAAATGGTTCAGCCACTTTGCAAAATAATTTGGTAGGTTCCTAAAATTATACATAGCAATTTCACTCCTAGTTATCTATCCAAAAGAAATGAAAATATATGTCCATGCAAAGGCTTGCATGTTAAGTATTCATAACAGCATCACTCATGAGAGCCAAAAAGTGGTAACAACTCAAATGTCCATCCAGAGACATACAGATAAATAAAATGGAATACTACCCAACAAGGAACAAAATACTGATACATGATACGACATGGAAGGACCTTAAAACATTATGCAAAGTAAAATGAGCCAGACACAAAAGATCACACTGTATGATTCCATTTATATGAAATGTCTAGAAAAGACAGATCTACAGAGAAAGGAAATTAGTGGCTGTCCGAAGCTGGGAGTGGGGATCTTTTGAGGGTGACAGAAATGCTTTAAAACTGGATTGTGGTGATAATCACTGCACTGTAATCTTAAAATAGGCATGTTAAGTTATACATCAAAGTTGTCGAAACAGTGAAAACAAAAAACAGCTTTAACTGGACACACAGATGACATTCGAAAAATCCACTGTGTAAATTTCACTTTGTTTCCAAGATGGCATTTTTCCTGCATTAACCCAAAAGGAGAGGAGAGGACCATTTGCTGATCTGCTGTTGAATTCTGCTATAGCTATTTTAAAACTCTACTTTGGGGGTTAAACTGGCTTCCTTCCCATAATCCTTTCTCTCCTAATAAACCAGTAAGTTTTTCCAACTGGAAAGTCAGATGTTTCTTTCTTCCCCCGGCATCACGAACATGAAATCCCCCGGGGCTGGAGGCACCGCGGAGGCCCTGCAGGCATCTAACCTCCTGCGGCGGGAGCCGCCTCCTCCGTCCCTGCACCCTGACCCAGTGGGCACTTGCAAACCCCAGACAGACAGGCATCCTGGAGTCCAGTTTACTTCAGGGTGGTTCTGACGATTTGGAAGCTCATCACACCGAGCTCTCTTTCCCTGACACTTCCACCCGGCGGCTCCGAGGCTCACGCCTGGTACCACATGGATAGTCCACCGGCTCTGCCCCGTCCTTGACGACTGGAGCATGGTCACCATGTCATCCATGCTCTCCTCTCATTGCCAGCTCCTTAAAGGGTCTCTTGCCTGACAAGTCCGTGCCCTGTCCTGCCACACCCCCTTGAAGAACAGCTGAAAAGTCCCAATCGAGTCAGAGATGGGCCACCACATCCCTCCTCCAGGACTTTTCAGTTTTTGGTGAGATCTTTCAAAAAGCTCAAATCAAGATGACAGCCAACGAACCTCCCTGGCTTTCTGCACGGGATCTGGTGTTATACCAGATTCCCTCCATCCCATACTCGTGCCTGTGATTTTTTTGGACCACTGTGAAGCTCTACACACGTCATTCTGATAATGTACATTTAGCTACTCAGCCTATCGAGACTTATGTCCTGGTACCGGACCCATCTCAAAGTTGTCTTAACCTGGCCAAGCTCCTAGTTCGCTCTCACCGTGCTAGATAGAGGCACAGCTAGTGCTGACTCACTCTGAAGCACCGAGTCCTGAGTTTCTGAGAACGTTCTGCACTGTGCCACTCCACTCAGCGTGGTTAGTGACTAACCGAATCTCCGTTGGCGTAGCTGCTCGGTGCCACCTGCGCACCCTGCCCAGGCGAGGCGGGTGCTGGCCCCGCGGCACGAGGAGGTGGTGTTCTGCTGCAAGCACGGCAGCACAGGTAAAGCCTTTGGAGCTGCGCAGCGCACGACCTCCGGCCACACCAAATCTTTTCTGGGTTACTCTTAAACCCGTCTGCCAACAGGACTGCCTGACCATGTTTTCCAGATAAGAGCCACAGGCCTCCCCTCAGCTTTCAGGCTGTACCCACCCCTCTCTTCTCTGCTCTACCAGCTCCCACGGATGGAACGCTGCGGCAGTTGCACCCCTGCCCGACAGAACAGAGCACCTCTGTATTTCCTTCCACCCCTCTCCAAAGCCCAGCTCATGGTCTCCCCTCCAGGAAGTGGGCCCTGGGAGCTCAGGAGTCACTGTCCACTCAGTTATTTACTGCCTGCCCACTGCACGCCAGCTGGGCCCTGCGCCAGGGGGCCGGGAGACTGAACAGATGGCCCCACTTTCACGGTGCATTAGTCCAATCCCTGAACTCCAGGGACAGGGCTGCAGAGCTCCGTCCTAATTGCTGAGGGTTTTACAGATGTCGGCCCAAGTCCACTGATCTGATTTCTGAGCTCCTTGAGGAAGATACCATTTATTATGCTTTTGCTTGGATTTCTCCTATCATCATGCCATGGCACCCAGCTGGCACTCAGATACCTGCTGATTCACTACATGGAAAGGTAATTGAAAATAATTTGGCTCCATCTCCGATTTGGGCCACGCCCACACCGCTAAGTGCTTCGGCTTCCCCATTTGATGTGGTAATCAGAGGCAGACTGGGAGAACCCCTGAATTAGTTGTGTAAATTATAAACACTAACCCTGTATATGCTCTCTTTTGGGGGCGGCACTGGGAACAGAGGCCAGGCTTGCCCCTCACTCAGGGCCTTAGCGCCGGCCACTGCTGAAAGGCCATCCCGACCCCTGCCTAGCCAGCTCTCTCTGGCCTTCTGCCTCTCAGTTCATGTGCCATCCTTCAAGAGGCCCTCCTCACTGCTATTTTATGTCTCGTGATTTTATATCTTGCTTTTCTACACGCTGATGTTGTCCCTTCATAGAACATCAGTTCAATGACAGCAGGGACCTCAAATGTCTTATCACCGCCCAGAGTGGAGCAGACCCAGCACATAGTGAGTCCTTGAGAAAGAGTTGTTCAGTGCATGGATGAATCGATAAATGAGTGCATGGATGGAAGGCCCAGGAAACAGACGCATGGTACATACCTGCGTTTAAGCTTAGAAAATCAGATGTACCTCTTAGGAATTGGCGTCTCATACCTGACTTGGCTTCTGAATCAGAAGATGACATAGTCACAGGGAATGGGTGGGCTCCTTCTCTGAAAAGGCCAGAACCAGACAGCACTCCACGGAGCGGGCCCTGGGTGGAGGGCGCCGCAGAGCTGGGCAGGGCAGATGACTCGGGGCGGATGGCAGCCCGGCCTGGCATGACCTGCGTGACTCGGAGCAAGTTACGCACCTTTCTTTGAGGGGGAGAGGAGACTGTGGCTCCCTGACTGGGCTGCAGTGGGGCTAGGAGGGCGAATGCCTGCCCAGGGCTTCCCCAGGGGGGATCACCAGCCAGCCAGGCATGCACATGTGCTCGGAGCACTGCGGCGGAAGCCCTGCCTCGATGGATCTCACGGCTGGACTGCTTAACACAACCTTCTGCCAGGATCAAACAGGGCCACCACCAGACGCTGTTTGGAAGAGAATCAACACTGGAGATGGAATGTGAACAACAAACTCTCAAAGAAAGGTAAAAACCAAACAACCAACCAAGAGAAGGCAGGGTGGGCTGAGAAAGGAGGGAAAATGTTTACAACAGTGGGGCCGAGGCATTACTTGAGGGCCTTGCTCCCTGGTCACGTGACTGCTAGGAAGGCGACACTGACTGCAGGAGGCCGAAGCTGTCCCTAGAAAGGACAATCCAAGGCGACTGGCCAGGCGCACTCTCAGACTCGTGGAGGTCTTTCCCTCTCTGAGCCGCCCGAAAGCCTGCTGCGGTGAAGGAAAGCTGCTGCCACACCAACTGCCTCCCTGAACCACCGCCGGGCTGCGGTGCCCAGGAGAGACCTCCAGATGCCTGCGCTGTCTCTAGGACGCAAGAGGGCAGCAAGGGCACCAAGCCAAGAAGGAGATGAAATTGCCACAGACATTGACGTGCACTGTGCCGTGCTGCACGGCCTCTGTTGTGATGGCCAAGCCAGGATGCGGGCACCACTGTGAGGGAAATGGAAACTGTGTGGGCAGGTACCCTCGCCAAGGCCCTCGGACACTGTCCACACTCTCCCTTGGCAGCTCGTCCACAATTTGTCTCAGCAGAGCCTCCTCCTTCCGTTTGCTGGTCACAACAAGCTGTGCACGACCTTGCTGGGATGTGTCAGCACACAGGGGACCCTGAGCCCCGGCCTCCCACCTGCAGAGCCGCTCGCCTCCCGGAGGTGTGCTCCAAGGAGATGCAGACTGATGACTACTCTCGGGGTGGGCAAGGGCAGATTTGTTATTTTGTTATATTCCAGCATTTCCACATCTCTGCCAATTACTCACATTCTCTCCACTGTGCAATCTCTTGGGGTTTTGTTTTTCCCACTTCATTTCTAAATTGGCTTCTAGTGAGTCATTACTCATCTTATCAGTGACTGGCAGACATTAATGAATTACTGATCTGCCACCTTCAACCACTGATTTAATATATTTATGTTGGAGAGAAAGGTACTTTTTGAATCAAGACTGGTATCTTTGATAGTGTTCCTTTCAAACATAATGCATGGCGACGATTCCAACTTGACAGTGGAGTAAATTCTAATCACAGCTCATGAGCTTGTAGCAGCGAGCACAGGCTGCCGCACTGGCCCCAGGGCAGACCCTCTGCCTGGGCCCTTCCACAGGGGACCTCACTTCCTTTCCCCGCAGTTGTGCTGAGGGGCAGGGCGACGGCAGGGCCAGGGTCCTGGAGCAGGCTGCCGGGCAGACCATGCTCTCCCTGTCGTAGCAGTGCAATACTGGATAGGCCTCTTGCCTGCTCTGTGCCTCAGTTTCCCCATCTTTAAAGTGTGGATGACGATAGCACCTGCCTTGCAAGGGTTCTCTATGTTACTATATGTAAAACCCTTAACGCCACCCCTGGGTCATAGTAATGGCTCCACGAGGGTTTCTCTTAATACAAGCTTCCTAATTCTCAACGGAAAGAGGATACCATGTATTCTCAAGCAACATTTCTTGGCTCTTCCTACATCTTCCTCACAATTATCCCCAGGACTCAAATGAGACAGGGATTCTTAGAGATGAAAACCATAGATAAGTTAATGAGATGCTGAAGGTTTCATAGCCAAAATCAAACCGAAAGCCCAGGGCTCTCAGCTTCCAGCCTGCTGTTCTGGTACTAAACAGGGGCTATATTGCCATTTGAGCTTCTGAAAAAGCAAGACACACCAGCTCATTTTATTCAAGACACTGGATTGTTAGCTATTTAAAATATGCTGTTTACACAATAGATGCTAATTATGAATAATTTTTTGGCACACTTGGAGCCTCCAGTGATTGGAATACTAACTAGCAGCCTCGTGGAAGAGGTTCAGCATCTTTCTGATTCCCTAGAGCCCTCCAAGTACCCTAATATTTCCAGCACTGTTTAAGAGTTTCATTATTTTGTTTCAGGGCTGAAAAATGTGCCTTAATCTCCAAGCATGGATCTTATTGCCACTCTCAGAGGATTCGGAATATAAACACGTACTGTGGCAGCCACGTGCTTATGCAGTGGGCTGCTAGGTGAGTGGAGATAATTAGAAATGCAGGGAGGGGTGCTCCAGGAGGGTTCACTGTAATTTACTTCCAGACACAGCAGCTTAATTAGAAAACAAATTCCTTCCATGGCTTTAAAGACTGCTGAACAATTATAGTATACACACACTGCCGTATCATCTATAGTCTAGTGTTCAGACTCTAAAAAACGTGGTTGGCACATCTGATACAGGTGGCAAAAACTAGGAAGGGGTTAACATACTATCCCGAGAAGCCTTTATTTTGAACAGTGGCAAGGAGGTAGCTGTTTGAACAAATCACATTTTAAATAGAATTATCATGCAGCGACTCTGAAATATGAAACTTTTCAATTTCTTCAGTGATGGCAAAGAAGATGATTATGATACGACTCAGATTGATTCCTGACCATCTGTAGAGCAAGGAAAACCAGTGGCATTGAAGAGGTTTTGAAGTCGGGGCTGCAAAGCCCACAGGGTCCCCTCGGGCACAATGACGCCTCCAAGTCTGACACACCCTGTTTGGAACCTCTTGGGGAAGGTTCGCGGCCGAGACCACCGCGTGCGCCCTGCAGTGCTGGTTCCATCAGTCCACAGCCGCCCACACTGAGCCCCTCCTGTTGCTTCCCGCATGGGCCGGGTGCTCACACTGCAGGCTGCACTCCGGGGGCACCACTGCCCTGGGGCACACAGTGAGTTCTCGCAGGCCCCGCACTGGCGCCCCTCTGTCCCCTCCATTCCTCACACAGAGCCAGGGCACCAGGAAGGGAAAAGGGTGAACAGAGTCTGAGAGCTGTATTTTTAAATTTTGCCACTCATTAAACTTACAGGAAACAAAATCAAGTAACACAGGAGTGCTGTTCTCCCGGGGTCATCTACGTACCAGGATTTGCTCCACTGGCTGGGTGGGGAGTGGCAGTCAAGGCCGTGTTCACATTTACTGGGACAGAGATGTTCTGGGTGTAAGAAAATCAAAGAATAAAATTGTACATAGAACGGAATCTTCTGAATTCTCATAAAGCTAGCAAAAAATCAATAACTTATCAAGTTAAACCCAGCTAACACTACATTTATGCATTGCTAAAAATTTCCTAACATCTCATTATCCACCTAATCTCTATACCGCTCTAGACAGCACACAAATACTTTAAGTGCTTTGTATGCTGACGTGGCTCTTGGCCCCAGTCTCTAGTGTGAAGGATTCTGTTCAGACTAAAGAACTGACAAAGAATAAATGAAATGAGACCAAGGAATTGAGCAAATGAGCCAATTTCCGTAATTTTAAAAACGACTCCACCAATTAACCTGAATTCAAGATCAGTTCACCCAGCGAGCCCTGGATGCCATGTGGGTCCCAGAGCCCAGAGGCCAAGTCCACACCACACAGGAGGCAGGCTGGGAGGGACAGTGCTCAGTGCGGCACAGGAAGTCAGAACGAGAGGTGAGTCGAGGAAAGCAGAGATGTGTGGGGATGTCATCCACTGATTCCACGAGCTAGCCAAAATATCACCCACAACCACACAGCCAGCCCTGTCAATCCTGAGCAATTGTTTTAAATTGAAATCTCTCAAACTACTCAAAAATTTATATATTTGGAAATATTCTGTGGTTTCTCCAAACATCACCCACTGGTAAATTTTAAAAAGGTTCCAATTAAAAGGCACCTTTTAGTTTCACAAAAACATCCCCACTGGGGAGAGGGGCTGGATGGAAAGGCAGTGGCCCCACTCCCATCTACTTCATCACTGGGCTGGTGTTTTGGTTTGCTAAAGCTGCCAAAATGCAATATACCAAAAATGGGATGGCTTTTACAGTGGGGATTTATTAACTTACAAATTACCGTTCTTAGGCCGCAAAAATGTCCAAACCAAGGCATCAACATGAGGATACCTTCTCTGAAGAAAGGCTGCTGGCATCTGGGACTCCTCTGTCACACGGGAAGGCACATGGGGGTTTCACTGCTGCCATCTTCTGGTTCCAGTGGCTCCACTCTCAGCTTCTGTGGGTCCTCTCAGCTTCTCTGGGGCTTTTCTCTATGAGTTTCTCTCAATTTCATTTCTCTGTGTTTTATTCTCTTATGAAAGACTTCAGTAAGGGGATTAAGGCCCACCTTGAATGGGGTGGGTCACATCTCAATGGAAATAACCAAATCAAAAGTCCCACTCATAAGAGGTCTGCACCCACAGGAATGGATTAAAAGAACATGGCCTTTTCTGGGGTATAAAATAGTTCCAAACTACCACAGCTGGGAATGTGAATCTGTGCTGAGCTTATCATAAGACATAGCATTTAATACACCACCCCACCCCACCCACTCCCCCAGCCCCAGGACACCCAGCACTGCCCGGTAAACATGATGCAGGAAAACACAGGGCATCCACATCCAAAGCACAGTTTGTGAAGACTATTTCTGAATCGACCCAATGGAAGGATCCACCTGAGGCATAGAAAGGAATTATTTTTGACTCCTCTGTTCCTGGGAAGTTTTGAAAAATAAGACAAAAGAGGTCAACAGCTTTTTGCAATGCCAGGTGTCACTGGCCTCCACGTGGCTGCTGACAAGGAGACCTGGGCCATCTCCTCTCGGCTGCTTGCAGAGTTGTGAAGATAGCAGAGCACTTCCGTGCTTGGGTCCTGGAGGGACGGCACATGGCTGCATGTCCCTACTTGCACACTAGGACTTCTGGGTTTTTGTGTTGGGGACAGGGTGACTTCACCTGCCCAGCAGATCCATCCCCGGGGGCCATGTGCTGGGCACAGCACTCTGCAACGCTGGGCTCAGTGTGCACGGCCCCCGGCTGTCCCGCTGCCCCTTGAGGAGGGAGGCGTGGATGGCACAGTGGGGCCAGAGTAGCCAGAAGGCCACCGTAGAGATGTGTGGGGTCTCTCACACACTGTGTTTCTGGCTGAACCACCAAACCAGCCCGCTGCAGCTGGCGAGAGCACTGCCAGTTTGCTCCTGGGTTTGGAAATGATCATGTTCTTTGGGCTCCATTTCCCATAATTTCTCACATCTTCATGAAGGAATTCCAAGGTCTTTTGCATCTGAGTTAAAACAAAAGCCTGGATCTGGGTCTGGACTCTGCTGGTTATGAGCTGTGTGTCCACAGTGGGGACAACAGCAGAGGCTCACAGAGACTCGCCCGGTAGTGGGGAGGAGTCCATAAAAGCCTTAGGTGATACTGTGGAGAACAAAGACACAGCACACAAAATGCAGTATCCACTCAGCACCCTTTAAGGGGGATTGTTCTAGTTTGCTAATGCTGCCAGAACGCAAAACACCAGAAATGGATCGGCTTTTATAAAGGGTGTTTATTTGGTTACAAAGTTACAGTCTTGGCCGTAAAGTATCCAAGCTAACATATCAACAATTAGGTATCTTCCCTGGAGGATGGCCAGTGGTCTCCGGAAAATCTCCATTAGCTGGGAAAGCATGTGGCTCGCGTCTGCTCCAAGTACTGGTTTCAAAATGGCTTTCTCCCAGGATGTTCCTCTCTAGGCTGCAGTTCCTCAAAAATATCACTCTTAGTTGCTCTTTCCTCTCTTAGCTTCTCCAGAGCAAGAGTCTGCTTTCAACAGCCGTCTTCAAACTGTCTCTCATCTGCAGCTACTCTCTCAGCTCCTGTGCATTTCTTCCTTGGCTGTAGCAATCTCGCTACTTCTGCCTGAGCTTATATAGTGCTCCAGTAATTTAATTCAGACCCACCCTGAATGGACGGGGCAACATCTCCATGGAAATTATCCAACCAAAGTCATCACCCATAGTTGGGTGGGGCACATCTCCATGGAAACACTCAAAGAAATTACAATCTAATTAACACTGAAAGGTCCACCCACACAAGAGTACATCAAAGATAATGGTGTTTGGGGGGACATAATACATTCAGACTGGTACAGGGATTAAAGGCCAAGTACCAAAGATGGGGTAGAATTTGTGCAGAGGAAGGAAATCCAAACAGGTGAAAGACATTTTAGAAAATGGCGAATCAAAACCAGTACAATGCTGACAAACACTTCTCAATTCCCTAGAGTGCAGTAGTGTATAAATAATTGTAAACCACTGTGGATTTGAAAAATGACTTGTTTGGTTCTAAACTGTATTACATGGTGTTCTGGTTTGCTGAAGCTGCCAAAATGCAATATACCAGAAATGGATTGGCTTTTATAAAGGGGATTTATTAGGTTACAAATTTACAGTTCTGAGGCGATAAAAGTATCCAAACTAAGGCATCAACAAGAGGATACCGTCACTGAAGAAAGGCCAGTGGCAGCTGGGGTTCCTCTTTCACGTGGGAAGGCACGTGGCCAGAGTCTGCTGGGCCTCTTCCAGGATTGGCTTCTTTCTCATTTCTGTTGCTTTCCCCAAAATGTCTTTGGGCTCCTGTCTCAGCTTCTCTCTCTCAGCTCCTGTGCATCCATCCTTGTTTCTCCCAGGGTGTTTCTCTCTAAACATCTGGGGATCCTCTCTTAGCTTCTCCCGGAGGCAAACTCAGGATTTCATCTCTTAGATTCTCTCCAAAATGTCTCTCTCAGCTTCTCTTTAAGTGTATGGGTCTGTATTGGCTCTGAGCTCTCTCGCTCTCCCGGAGCTCTCTTAAGGACTCCAGTAAACCTATTAAGACCCACCCTGAATGGGCGGGGTCACATCTCCATGGAAACAATCTAATCAAAAGGTCCGACCCACAATAGGACTGCCCCCACAAGAGTGGATTAAAGGAAAATAGTCCTTTATGAGGTACATAACAGATTCAAACCAGCACATATGACAATTTTCAAGTGGATGTGACTTCACGGATACTGAAGCCAACGTTACAATGAGTTAGCACACCCCGATACTAGTCCAGTGGGGAAGGGGAGCTGGTGCCAAAGAGGTAAGTAGAAGGCCAGACTGAGATTAAACACAGCCCAGAAAGATATAAAGCAGAGAACTCACTATAACCACCTCAATGTATTTTGAGAAGAAGTCTCTGAAAACGGTAATAAAATAGATGAAAATAATGAGATATTTATTTCCATGGAGGACTCTATTAAACTTAGATATACTGCATTTTCTGCCTAGCTTTGTAACAGTAAAATAAAACTTACTTATTGAAAATTCTTCTTCTTATGAGACTGAAAGCATAACTGGAAAGAAAAATTCAAAGTTTTAAAAATACAATACGAGTATTTTCTTTTAGATGGAGGCATCTCCCAACTAAGCCACAGAGGTTAACAACCTCTCTTTCCTAAGAAGCAGGTCTAAGGGTGGTTGTATTCTGGTAACTTTTGGAGCTGTAAATCTGGATTTTTTCAAATGCTATATAATTCTAAAGATTGAAATATGTCCTAACATAAAAAAGAAAGATAATTCAACCACTCACATTTAATTTAACCTTTGCTAAGCTACAAAGGAGATCACTAATAGAAATAGTGATTTGTGTCTGTCTCGACTGAACTATACTAAAATAGGTACTTTCCCCAATTTGTATCCAGAGAACAGTGACTCAGACCCAAATCCATACTTTTAAAAAGTTACTCACACTGGAGACTTGGTTTCTAGAGTGGTTTCTTACTCTCATCTCTTCGTCACCACCACGATTCCTACCGACAGAAGTCCACCCTTGCTCCAGGGAGGACGGCGCGGCTTGCCCTGGGCATCTGGGAAGGGTCAATACTGTAGCATGCCATGATGAGTCCAGGCAACAAGCTTTTCTAAAACGCAAACTTCTCTGAAACACGAGTTCTCTCTTTTTTAATTGCATAATTTGACCTGATACCCATTTTTCCAAAATTTTCCTGATACCCATTGGGCATTTATCTGATGGTGAATGGGGTATGTGAAAGGCACGTTCCAACTCTGAAACACCCTTGCACCTGCAAAGCATATCAATAATGAAAACCACTGGGGCTTCAGGGCAAGTGGTAAGAGAGTAATAGTATTTGGGGTTCTGACTACAAATGTGAGGACCTGCCAGGAAGCATGATGCCCCTGCCACCATGGACTCCCCAGTCAGACCCGAGAGCTGCCCCATCTTCACGATGGGAACTGGTCAGCGAGGCAAAGGAAAGGGTCTGAGCGAGGGCAGTGGGGGCGTGGGAAGGCCCGACTGAGAGGCCAGCCAGGCCTGTCTGACTCCACATCTCCCTACCCCCATAGCCCCAATCCCCTCTCAAGATGCATTTTGAAAACTGCTTACTATTAATGACAAATAATTATGCTTTTCCTTTTATAGAATTAAAAAAAAGAAACATTTAGCATTTTCACATCACTTTTGCAGCATCATTTGGTACAGGAGGCGGAAGAGTACTTTAGTGCCGGGGAGGGGATGCTAATAACAGTGTTTCTGGGAAAAACATTGATGGCTGGAAACTCGAACATCATGATTTAGGAAAATAATGTACAATGGAAAAATACTAAAATCTTGGATGGAAGTGTATTTATTGCTATTTTTCAATCTTCATCAACCAGTTATAACAATGAGAGTGAAAATTTTCCCAAGAAACAACAGATGGCACCTTTCCTAAGACAAAGCCACTTTCTCTTTCAAATCCTGGCCTGAACTTCTGTCTGCTCCTAGCTTCTCCAGTCATTCCTATCGCAGCAGCGGCCACCTCTGCTTGGCATTTAGTCATGCGGCCTACTCTCTTTAGTGTTTCTCCCCCCGGCCCCATCATACCTTAATTTGATTTTTTAAGCCATCATATGGTGTTCACGTTTGCTAATGCTGCTGTTATGCAAAACACCAGAAATGGATTGACTTTTATAAGGGGATTTATTTGGTTACAAAGTTACAGTCTAAAGACCATAAAGTGTCCAAAGTAAGGCATCAACAGAGGGTAACTTCACTGGAGAAAGGCCACTGGCATCCGGAAAACTTAACAGAGCTGGGAAGACACATGGCTGGCGTCTGCTTGCTCCCAGCTTGTGTTTCAAAATGGCTTCTCCAAAGTGTTGTTCTTGGGGCATTTTGTCCTCTCTTAGCTGCAGCTGCTCTGCGTCTGTGCCTGTGTGGCTCTTTTTAAAGTACTCCAGTGATCCAATAAAGACCCACCCTGAATGGGTGGGGCAACACCTTGATGGAAATAATCCGATGAAAGGTCTTGCCCACAGTTGATTAAGTCACATCTCCATGGAAACACTGAAACAATAGGTTCCAACCTAATCAACACTAATACATCTGCCCTCATAAAACTGCATCAAAGAATATGGCTTTTTCTGGGGGACATATTATATACAAATCAGCACATTCCATCCCCTAGACCCCAGAAAATCATATTCTTTCCAAATACAAAATACTTTCATCCCATCACAATATCACAAAAACTTAAATCATTTCAGTAACAATAGGTAAGTATAAGATCTCATCAAAATCAGTCGCAGGCATGGTCTGTCCAAAAGCAAAATTTCCCTCTGGGAATTTGGCACACAGTTCTAAGAACTTTAACACGTGTGTAGATTTGTGGAACCACACTGCAATCAGGATCCAGAATATCCCATCACCCCAAAATAATATAAAGGGGTAGCCCTTTATAGTCTCATACTCTTCACACTCTGAATGCCTGGCGACCACTGATTGGCTTTCCACCCCCTCTTTACGCATCACATAAATGGAAACATCCAGAACACGACCTTTGGAGACTGGCTTCTTTCCCTCAGCATGATGCTTTTGAGAGTCCTCCAGGTTGCCATGTGTCCCAACATCACCCCTTTTTCTCTTGCTGACACCCCAGGTCATTTACGCGTGCACCCGGTGAAGGACATCTGGGCCGTTTCCAGCTTGGGGTGACGCTGAATAGAGCTGCTGTGAACGAACGTTCATGCTCAGCCTTGTTGAGACGAAAGTGTTCGCTTCTCTGGGGTAACTCCCAGGAGGAGGGCTGCCAGGTCACACGGTGAGTGTGTTTCAGTTTATGAGAAACTGCCCAACTTTGCCAGGGTGGCTGGACCACCTTACCTTCTCACCAGCAGGGCACGAGACACACCGGGGCCCGCGGGGTCAGGGTACCTGAGGGGGGACACTCGGGGGCTCATGGCTGCAGTGCGACCAGAGCTGATGGTGGAGGGAAATAAGACCTGCCCATATTCAAAGGAATCTCCGGACATATTCACAGGGAGGGAGATAAAAAGGAATCAGTAAAGTTCTTAACCAAGAACTGCTTGAATAAGCCAACAGAAGCAATCCAGCTTGAAAAATGCACCTTGTTGAAATTTTAATGGACCTCGTTTATCCAGTAAATTATATGTATATAGCCATATATGGTCTAGACGACAGAGAGGGAAATAAACCCCAAAAGACAGAATGCAGCGATGACTGGTAACTCACGCTCTCACAGGAGAGCTTTGCAAAGCTCCTTCACATCTCGTTCAGGAACCAAAGCAGACTGGGTTGACCACACAGTCATTCACTCCTTCATTTCCTTATGTTTGCAAATCTCTTTTCCACGTTAGCTTCTCAGTGATCTCACTGTCTGTTCAGTATATTAAATACTGCCTGGGCATCCTGCAGCCCAGGAAGCTGGGCTCAGAATGGAACGTGGTCAAACATGGAACCCCCTTTAAGACAAACACGTTAGGACCTATTTCCCTCACCCTTGTCGCAGCACTGACCCTGTTCACTTCCAGCACCATTGTTCTAATTCCCTAATGAGCAAGCCTTAGGAAGAAGGAAAAGCAGAGAGTAGATGGGAAGAGGAGAGTATACCATGGGGAAAACCGAATTTTTACACATGGCCAACAGCAGCCCTCTCACATCCTTCATCACCAGCACACACTACTGCTTATAATTTGTAAAGAATTTGCCAGCGGATTAGCACACGGTATGTACCCAATAAACAGCTGCTGAAAGAAGTAGACGAGTGGTTTACTGTGTGTGTTACACACTCTGCCATGCAGGGAAATGGATGATGGTGGGTGGAGACGAGCTCTAGAAAAGACCCTCTTAACCAACAACTGTGAGCATCAAGGCAAACCATGTGCATTCAACGTGATGAAACTCCAACTTGCAATCCCCACTTCTTGCTATTGCTGTCTGTGCCCGGCTGATTGATCTTAACGTTTGCTGTGATTGAAGTGTAGCACATTTAGTTCCCTGAACCCAGCTTTTCTACTGATTATCAATCACAACCTGCAAACTCCCTGCTACTTCAAATCCAGCTTGCCATCAGCCTTAATCTATCAACACACTTCAATCTTGAACCACCTGCCTTGGCAGACTTTGTCTTTCTAAAAAAGATTCTAAATCACCGTCAGCTATGAGCTGATTTTGTAATAACTAAGACTTAGTCTTGAGCAGAGGGACTGCCAAATCTTTCCACTTGCCCTGCTGGTACCGATCAATGATGTACTAATTCTAGTCTTGTCACAAGCATCCCATTTTGCTTGAGAACAAAAGCATCCTGAAGTTGAACAAATGCAGTGACCAGTCAAATGATTTTCTTAAGAAAGGACACATATTTTAAAGGAGAAAATATACTCAATGAGTCGTTTTCAGGTGTCCTAATAATATTCTGTCAATTCTTTCTTAGATTCCATAGACATTTTACATGACCATATTCATGTTTAAAAGATTAAACAGAAGGAAAAAGCCAAAGCCCATCAACGACACTGCTCGCCGCCTCCTGCCTCCAAATTCCACCTTCTTGCCCCGAGGCGAGTGAAGTACCTCACCCCTGCCTTTTTACGTACACTTACATACTCACACTCACACACAACTGTGCACTGCTTTTAAAAATCTTGGCATCCTACTGTGTGCATCGGTCTCAGTCTGCTTTGTTTCACACAATGATATATCTGGTAGGCTGTTGAATGTCAGTACAAGAGTAGCTCCACCACTGTTTATATCTGCCATACAGCAAGCACTCCACCGCATGAAAGCAAATGCATTTCACTGTTCCCCTACTGGTAAGCATTTAGGTATAATATTCTTGTATGTTTCCCCTTAAACACAAGCAAGTAACTTTTTTTTCTAGGAGAGAAACCTAGAAGTAGAGTTACTTTTCCTATCTAATTTAATTAAGCCCTGGCCTTAGCTGCCTAAACCTATGATCTTGCATATCAAGACTTGGAAGATCCAATACGCTAATTCTAGAAGTACGTTAATTCTAGAAGTACGTTAATTCTAGAAGAAAAGGGGTTCAGAGAAGAAAGGTTTAAAAATAAAAACAACTCGCCATTTTCCCACACTGTCTGAGGAATCAGGATGGGCCACGATGAGTTGAATGAACTTACACACACAGAAAAGATCAAAAGAGAGTCCTGAGATCTTACTTCAGATCCACAGAGGTTCACAAGAGACAGGCCAGGGAGCCACGTGCCCCAGAAGGACATGTCGGGCATGAGGATTCAGGGAGGACGTCTGCTGACAGAGACTGAATTTTGCTATTTCAATTTTTGAAATCAGTTTGCTCTGAGGTAGTACATAAAATGGGCAGACGGACAGGGGTGGAAAGTTAGAGAATATAAAAGGGAAACTTTAAGACAATAAGGTGCAAGCTAAATTATGATGTAGCTACTTCAGTTAGGGAAAGCAGAAAGGGTTTGTATGTTTAGCGCTCTCTCTCTCTCTCTGTTTCTCTGTGTGTACGCACACATCCACCCACTTTGGCTAAGGGTTTGGAGTAGTTTTAAACATTCAAAAGAAATTTGGCCTTTTTTTCCTTTTAACATGGCCACAAATTCTTACACTAAGCACCAATATAATGGTGACAAATACGGCCTTAATCAGAGAAGAAAAGAACATATCCAGATGAAAGGGAAACATCCTCAGACTGATAGAACAGACCTCTGAGACACAAAAGTGAAAAAAGAAAAATAATCTACTCAGATCCAGAAAGCCACAAGAGCTTACCAATCTGACTTACTTTTCTATCAAATCCAGCGTGACTCCAGGCACCAGACTGACACATTTCTGCATGCAAAACCTGGAGGGAAGGAAAAGAAAGTGAATCACACTAATGGAATTTTCAACAAGAAAATGCAATACCCAGCAGAAAGAATAAGGAGTGGGGCTGGCCATGGTTAATAAAAAAAACAAAATCTCAGATTTTTCTGAGTCTGGCAGCTTTTTGATTTGTGGAGAAAATCTCATTGCCAGCCTGTCAGGGGGCTAAGACTGCAGTGAGTTTTCAGTGGAGATAAAAGAAGCAAGTTTGCAGTCACACGAAGCCTGGACCCTGGAGCGCAGCGCCCAGATGCTCGATAGAACCTAGCTTCCAAACTAAGTAATGGAGGCGACTGGACTTGTAATTTATTTTTCTTCTTAAGAAAGTGAGCTGGGGGAAGTGAGGGAGGAACGAATGAGTAACCTTAAGGCACACGAAAGAAATACGTGGGAGAAGACAAAGAAAAGTGAATTCAATTATATCCTTTTAATTATCATAAAACCATACACGTCAGAGCTGAGAGCCTTAATATCTGCAGGCAAATCCCTCCCTGACAGCTAGTATGGAACACACAAGGCTTTATCTAATTTGTGTGCACCAGAAGAAGGTAAGAAACCATCTTTTTTCCCCATCAGGGCTATTGACACACAGCAGGACAGAATCAGTCGTAACACAGAGCAGAAAGGCAACTTCGTATTTTCAGTTAGAGAAATATAAAATGTTTAATTCACTTGCTTTTAAACTAAGAACAAAATAACCCCCAACAAAATATATAATATGCCCATGCAAATACCAACACCTACAGAATTCCTCACCTCTGTGCCGTTGGCTGGGCATGAAAAGGGCATGGAGGAGGACTGGGGACAGCAGGAGACCATGCCAGCACCGTGCTGTGTGCAGGGGGCACGGGGCAGCGAGCCATTTACAGGGGCGGGGGCCGGAGGGAGGAGGACGGAGTGGCAGGCGCGACAGACCAAGAGGACAGAGACGTGGGCCACAACGGGAAGAGGAAAGGCTCTGAAGCCCCGTGCTGGGCAAACCGCGCATCGCCTCCGCAGCCCCTGGGCCCCGGGCCCGGCCACCCCAGCCAGCGGAGGACGCCCTTTCCCGGCCATGCCCGCACAGCTGGCCTCCTCCTATTCAGAGAGCAGGGGTCACAGCATGGAGGGCGGCCCCTCCCCGACGGCACTTCTCCAGCCAGCCATGGCCACGCTGAGCAGACCCTTCTGTTGACTGCACTGTCAGGTCTCCCTGCTCACCGCGCTCCCACGCATCCCACAGCCACAGAGCCAGTGCAGACACATGCACTCCCACGGCAGTGTCCTGTTTCCAGAGAGTTCCAGGCTCTCTCGGTAGATAAACATGAACTACGGGAAACACATTATCACATCTAATTTTGTGTCCTATGCAAACCATGCCACTTTGTTACATTTGTCTTTTTATCCATAATGTTCTTATTGATTGGGACTTCCGGTTTCCAGTAATGACAAAATGATTTGTATCAGACCGACTCTTTTGTCAATAGCAATAATAAAATCTGGGCAAAATAGAAAAAACACAAAACAAAAACACAACCATTTGAAGGCAGCAGAGAGGAAGCAAATGCAGGCAGATGCTGGGATGTGGCCCTTAAAAGAGGAGACTAACTCTGGGTGGGCTGCCCCCCACCAGCTTCCCAAGGGCGTCTCTCAGTCCACAGTACATGGAGGAGAGCCCACGACTCAAAGGCAGCGGGGATCATGGACGGAAGAGTCAAAAATCAGAATTCAAGGCCACCTGGAAACTGAGGGGAAAGCTTCGGGAAGGTGGAGTCACAGAGAGGACGCCCCCAAACCTGCCTGTAAATCCTCCTCCAGCCCTGAGCTGACGCTGGAGCTGCACATGCAAAGGCCAAGACTCCAAGGATCCTCGCGGAAAAGAAGCAAAGGCCGGAACTGTGGAGTGGAGGGTTCCCACCTGCTCACCCCTGGGAAGGCAGAGGGAGCCCCAGTCCAGCCAGACTAGAGGGGTGTGAGAAACACTGTGGGCTTTCCACTACCCCCCCCCACCCCCGCCGAGGGCCACGTCCTAGTCACGAACCACACCCCAGGATTAGCGGGGATAGCTGGATAAACAGAAAAAACACTCAATGTAATTCTTTTTTTTTTTTTTAACTTTTTTTTTAAATCATCATTTTATTGAGATATATTCACATACCACGCAGGCATACAAAACAAATCGTACTTTCGATTGTTTACAGTACCATTACATAGTTGTACATTCATCACCTAAATCAATCCCTGACACCTTCATTAGCACACACACAAAAATAACAAGAATAATAATTAGAGTGAAAAAAGAGCAATTGAAGTAAAAAAGAACACTGGGTACCTTTGTCTGTTTGTTTCCTTCCCCTATTTTTCTACTCATCCATCCATAAACTAGACAAAGTGGAGTGTGGTCCTTATGGCTTTCCCAATCCCATTGTCACCCCTCATAAGCTACATTTTTATACAACTGTCTTCGAGATTCATGAGTTCTGGGTTGTAGTTTGATAGTTTCAGGTATCCACCACCAGCTACCCCAATTCTTTAGAAACTAAAAAGGGTTGTCTAAAGTGTGCGTAAGAGTGCCCTCCAGAGTGACCTCTCGGCTCGTTTTGGAATCTCTCTGCCACTGAAGCTTATTTCATTTCCTTTCACATCCCCCTTTTGGTCAAGAAGATGTTCTCCGTCCCACGATGCCGGGTCTACATTCCTCCCCGGGAGTCATATTCTACGTTGCCAGGGAGATTCACTCCCCTGGGTGTCTGATCCCACGTAGAGGGGAGGGCAGTGATTTCACCTTTCAAGTTGGCTTAGCTAGAGAGAGAGGGCCACATCTGAGCAACAAAGAGGCATTCGGGAGGAGGCTCTTAGGCACAAATATAGGGAGGCCTAGCCTCTCCTTTGCAGCAATCATCTTCCCAAGGGTAAAACTTATGGTAGAGTGCTCAACCCATCAAACCACCAGTCCCCTATGTCTGTGGTCATGTTAGCAACCATGGAGGTGGGGTAGGCGAATACCCCTGCACTCTCCACAGGCTCCTCAAGGGGGCACTACATCTTTTTTTTTTCCCTTGTTTTTCTTTCTTTTTTTTTTTTTTTAACTTTCCCTTCTTTTTTAAATCAACTGTATGAAAAAAAAAGTTAAAAAGAAAACAAACATACAATAAAAGAACATTTCAAAGAGACCATAACAAGGGAGTAAGAAAAAGACAACTAACCTAAGATAACTGCTTAACTTCCAACATGTTCCTACTTTACCCCAAGAAAGTTACATAATATAGCAACATTTCTGTGAACTTGTTCCTACTATATCCATCAGAATTTAACAGACCATAGTCATTTCTGGGCATCCCCAGAACATTAAATAGCTTATCTGTTCTTCTTGGATTATTGTTCCCCCTTCCTTAATTGCTCTCTACTGCTAGTTCCCCTACATTCTACATTATAAACCATTTGTTTTACATTTTTCAAAGTTCACATTAGTGGTAGCATATAATATTTCTCTTTTTGTGCCTGGCTTATTTCGCTCAGCATTATGTCTTCAAGGTTCATCCATGTTGTCATATGTTTCACGAGATCGTTCCTTCTTACTGCCGCGTAGTATTCCATCGTGTGTATATACCACATTTTATTTATCCACTCATCTGTTGAAGGACATTTGGGTTGTTTCCATCTCTTGGCAATTGCGAATAAGGCTGCTATGAACATTGGCGTGCAGATATCTGTTCGTGTCACTGCTTTCCAATCTTCCGGGTATATATCGAGAAGTGCAATCGCTGGATTGAACGGTAACTCTATGTCTAGTTTTCTAAGGAACTGCCAGACTGACTTCCAGAGTGGCTGAACCATTATACAGTCCCACCAACAATGAATAAGAGTTCCAATTTCTCCACATCCCCTCCAGCATTTGTAGTTTCCTGTTTGTTTAATGGCAGCCATTCTAACCGGTGTTAGATGGTATCTCATTGTGGTTTTAATTTGCATCTCTCTAATAGCTAGTGAAGCTGAACATTTTTCATGTGTTTCTTGGCCATTTGTATTTCCTCTTCAGAGAACTGTCTTTTCATATCTTTTGCCCATTTTATAATTGGGCTGTCTGTACTATTGTCATTGAGTTGTAGGATTTCTTTGTATATGCAAGATATCAGTCTTTTGTCAGATACATGGTTCTCAAAATTTTTTTCCCATTGAGTTGCTGCCTCTTTAACTTTTTGAGAAATTCCTTTGAGGTGCAGAAACTTCAAAGCTTGAGGAGTTCCCATTTATCTATTTTCTCTTTTATTGCTTGTGCTTTGGGTGTAAAGTCTAGGAAGTGGCCGCCTAATACAAGGTCTTGAAGATGTTTTCCTACATTATCTTCTAGGAGTTTTATGGTACTTTCTTTTATATTGAGATCTTTGGTCCATTTTGAGTTAATTTTTGTGTAGGGTGTGAGGTAGGGGTCCTCTTTCATTCTTTTGGATATGGATATCCAAATCTCCCAGCCCCATTTGTTGAAAAGACCATTATGACTCAGTTCAGTGACTTTGGGGGCCTTATCAAAGATCAGTCGGCCACAGATCTGAGGGTCTATCTCTGAATTCTGAATTCGATTCCATTGATCTATATGTCTATCTTTGTGCCAGTACCATGCTGTTTTGGCAACTGTGGCTTTATAATAAGCTTTAAAGTCAGGGAGTCTAAGTCCTCCCACTTCGTTTTTCTTTTTTAGAGTGTCTTTAGCAATTCGAGGCATCTTCCCTTTCCAGATAAATTTGATAACTAGCTTCTCCAAGTCTGCAAAGTAGGTTGTTGGAATTTTGATTGGGATTGCATTGAATCTGTAGATGAGTTTGGGTAGAATTGACATCTTAATGACATTTAGCCTTCCTATCCATGAACATGGAATATTTTTCCATCTTTTAAGGTCCCCTTCTATTTCTTTTAGTAGAGTTATGTAGTTTTCTTTGTATAGGTCTTTTACATCTTTGGTTAAGTTTATTCCTAGGTACTTGATTTTTTTAGTTGCTATTGAAAATGGTATCTTTTTCTTGAGTGTCTCTTCAGTTTGTTCATTTCTAGCATATAGAAACATTACTGACTTATGTGCATTAATCTTGTATTTTGCTAAATTCTTGTATTGCTAAAATCTTGTATTTTGCTAAATTGTATCTTTGCTAAATTTGTTTATTAGCTCTAGTAGCTGTATCGTCAATTTCTCAGGGTTTTCTAGATATAAGATCGTATCACCTGCAAACAATGACAGTTTTACTTCTTCTTTTCCAATTTGGATGCCTTTTATTTCTTTGTCTTGCCGGATTGCCCTGGCTAGCACTTCCAGCACAATGTTGAATAACAGTGGTGACAGCGGGCATCCTTGTCTTGTTCCTGATCTTAGAGGGAAGGCTTTCAGTCTCTCACCATTGAGTACTATGCTGGCTGTGGGTTTTTCATATATGCTCTTTATCATGTTGAGGAAGTTTCCTTCAATTCCTACCTTTTGAAGTGTTTTTATCAAAAACTGATGTTGGATTTTGTCAAATGCTTTTTCAGCATCTATTGAGATGATCAATTGATTTTTCCCTTTTGAGTTTTTAACGTGTTGTAATACATTGATTGTTTTTCTTATGTTGAACCATCCTTGCATGCCTGGAATGAACCCCACTTGGTCATGGTGTATGATTTTTTTAATGTGTCTTTGGATTCGATTTGCAAGTATTTTGTTGAGGATTTTTGCTTCTATATTCATTAGGGAGATTGGCCGGTAGTTTTCCTTTTTTGTAGCATCTTTGCCTGGTTTTGGTATTAGATTGATGTTAGCTTCATAAAATGAGTTAGGTAGTATTCCCTTTTCTTCAATGTTTTGAAAGAGTTTGAGTAAGATTGGTGTCAGTTCTTTCTGGAAAGTTTGGTAGAATTCCCCTGTGAAGCCATCTGGCCCTGGGCATTTATTTGTGGGAAGATTTTTGATGACTGATTGGATCTCTTTGCTTGTGATGGGTTGGTTGAGGTCTTCTATTTCTTCTCTGGTCAGTCTAGGTTGTTCATATGTTTCCAGGAAATTGTCCATTTCTTCTACATTGTCCAGTTTGTTGCCATACAGTTGTTCATAATATCCTCTTATAATTTTTTTAATTTCTTCAGGATCTGCAGTTATGTCACCTTTTTCATTCATTATTTTGTTTATATGGGTCTTCTCTCTTTTTGATTTTGTCAGTCTAGCTAGGGGCTTGTCAATCTTGTTGATCTTCTCAAAGAACCAACTTTTGGTGATATTTATCCTCTCTATTGTTTTTTTGTTCTCTATGTCATTTATTTCTGCTTTAATCCTTGTTATTTCTTTTCTTGTACTTGGTTTAGGATTGGTTTGCTGTTCATTTTCTAGCTTCTTCAGTTGATCCATTAGTTCTTTGATTTTGGCTCTTTCTTCCTTTTTAATATATGCGTTTAGTGCTATAAATTTCCCCCTTAGCACTGCTTTTGCTGCATCCCATAGATTTTGGTATGTTGTGTTCTCATTTTCATTTGTCTCTATATATTTAGCAATTTCTCTTGCTATTTCTTCTTTAACCCACTGATTGTTTAGGAGTGTGTTGTTTAACCTCCAGGTATTTGTGAATTTTCTAAGTCTCTGATGGTTATTGACTTCTAATTGTATTCCATTGTGGTCAGAGAATGTGCTTTGAATAATTTCAATCTTTTTAAATTTATTGAGGCTTGTTTTATGTCCCAGCATATGATCTATTCTGGAGAAAGTTCCGTGAGCACTAGAAAAGTATGTGTATCCTGGTGATTTGTGATGTAATGTCCTGTATATGTCTGTTAAATCTAATTCATTTATCAGATTGTTTAGGTTTTCAATTTCCTTATTGGTCTTCTGTCTGGTTGATCTATCTATAGGAGAGAGTGATGTGTTGAAGTCTCCCACAATTATTGTGGAGACATCCATTGCTTCCTTTAGTTTTGCCAGTGTTTCTCTCATGTATTTTGTGGCACCTTGATTGGGTGCATAGACATTTACCATTGTTATTTCTTCTTGCTGAATTGCCCCTTTTATTAGTATGTAGTGGCCTTCTTTGTCTCTCAAAACATCCCTGCATTTGAAGTCTATTTTATCTGAGATTAATATTGCTACACCTGCTTTCTTTTGGCTGTAGCTTGCATGAAATATTTTTTTCCATCCTTTCACTTTCAGTTTCTTTGTGTCCCTGTGTCTAAGATGAGTCTCTTGTATGCAACATATGATGGTTCATTTTTTTTGATCCATTCTGTGAATCTATATCTTTTAATTGGGGAGTTTAATCCATTTACATTCAACGTTATAACCGTGAAGGCATTTCTTGAATCGGCCATCTTATCCTTTGGTTTATGTTTGCCATATTTTTCCCTCTCTCTATTAATATCCTTTATTTTACCCATACCGAATCTCTTTAGTACTGAACCTTTCTCCAAGTCTCTCTGTCCTGTCTTTGTTTCTCTGTCTGTAGGGCTCCCTTTAGTATCTCCAGTAGGGCAGGTCTCTTGTTAGCAAATTCTCTCAGCATTTGTTTGTCTGTGAAAAATTTAAGCTCTCCCTCACATTTGAAGGAGAGCTTTGCTGGATAAAGTATTCTTGGCTGGAAATTTTTCTCACTCAGAATTTTAAATGTATCATGCCACTGCCTTCTTGCCTCCATGGTGGCTGCTGAGTAGTCACTACTTAGTCTTATGCTGTTTCCTTTGTATGTGGTGAATTGCTTTTCTCTTGCTGCTTTCAGAACTTGCTCCTTCTCTTCTGTGTTTGATAGTGTGATCAGTATATGTCTCAGAGTGGGTTTATTTGGATTTATTCTATTTGGAGTTCGCTGAGCATTTATGATTTGTGTATTTATGTTGTTTAGAAGATTTGGGAAGTTTTCCCCAACAATTTCTTTGAATACTCTTCCTAGACCTTTACCCTTTTCTTCCCCTTCTGGGACACCAATGAGTCTTATATTTGGACATTTCATATTATCTATCATATCCCTGAGGTCCATTTCGATTTTTTCAATTTTTTTCCCCATTCTTTCTTTTATGCTTTCATTTTCCATTCTGCCATCTTCCAGGTCACTGATTCGTTGTTCAACTTCCTCTAGTCTTGTACTATGAGTGTCCAGAGTCTTTTTAATTTGGTCAACAGTTTCTTTAATTTCCATAAGATCATCCATTTTTTTATTTAGTCTTGCAATGTCTTCTTTATGCTCTTCTAGAGTCTTCTTGATTTCCTTTATATCCCGTACTATGGTCTCATTGTTCATCTTTAGTTCTTTGAGTAGCTGCTCTAGGTGCTGTGTCTCTTCTGGTCTTTTGATTTGGGTGCTTGGGCTTGGGTTATCCATATCATCTGGTTTTTTCATATGCTTTATAATTTTCTGTTGTTTTTGGCCTCGTGGCATTTGCTGAACTTGATAGGGTTCTTTTAGGGTTTGTAGACCTATTGAAGTCCTTATCTCTAATTTATCAGATCTACAGCTTCGTGGAGTACACTTTCTCTAACTAACCAGCGGGTGGCGTCCACGAGCCACCTGTTCTCCACAAGCCAGTTCTCCCCTGCTTAGCCTTTTTGGTGAGTGGGGAAGTGAGTCTTGTGGGGCCCAATTGGTGTACCAAGCTTGCGTGTGTAGTTGGTGTTGCCTGCCCTGTATGTGGGGCGTGTTTCTGGGCAGTCGGGGAGGGGGGGGTGGCCCTAACAATCAAATCTCCCTGGTGATCCTAGAGTTTTAAAGCTGCTGCAATAGTCTAATCCTTCAGTTCAGTCCTGCCACAGTTTGTCTCTGCCACTGACCCACAAGTCCTTGGTATTGGCGTATGGCTCCTGAGACTTGCAAGTGGGCCCCTCTTCCAGGCTGTGCACCCCGGGTCCTCTGTTGAGGGATGACTGTGCTATGTCACAGGTGAGTGCCGTCCCCCCAGGGCAGTTCTGGGCTGCTGGGCTGTGTAGGGAGGCTCCCAGTCTGCTCAAATGATGGCTGAGTGGGGCTTTGTTAATTCACACTGCTCCACCTTCCCAACTCTGGGACAATCAGCTGAGGTTGCAGGGAAGGCTAATGTCCACGCCCAGTTTTGTGGTGTGTGCCTGTTATTTGAAGCACTTCCCTCACACTGGGTTGTCTGGGGCAGCTCTGGGCTATGGGGCTGGCGATGGGCAGGAGTGTTTCCTGTCCACCAGGATGGTGGCTGTGAGTGGACACCCCCCTTTTCTTGGGAAGTTGTGGTGTTTAGTGAATTTTCTCAGCCACTGGATTATTGCCTTTTGTCTCAGAGCTCTCTTAGTTCTGCTCTTGACTTGACGTGCCCAAATTGAAAGTCTTTGAAGCTTTCTGTATTGGGCTTCTTAGAGTAATTGTTTTAGAAAAAGAAAAAAGGATAAAAAAAAAAAAAAAAAAAAAGGGCCCTCCTCAGAGATCTAATGGGTTATTGAAATGCTAATAGACAAAGCAACCAGGGCCATTAAGGAAAGGTCCACAGGGCAGAGAGATCAGCTTTGCTTCGGGATTTGCATATGCGCCTCAAGGCCTGAGCTCCGCCCTTCCCCTTTCTGTGTTCACCAGAACTCCAAAAATCCTCTGCTTTTATTTTGGAGTTTTTCGTGTTGTTTTTTTTTTTCTATGCCTGTCTCCTCTCTGCTGGGCTGGCTGCTCTCAGATTCTCTGGTGTCTGGTCTCAGTCTATCTATGGTTGGAGTTTGGATCAGTAGAATGAGTTTCCGATAAGGGCTGCCACTGCAGTTCTCCCTTCTCCTTCCCGGAGCTGACAGCCCCTCCTCCCACGGGACTGAGCCTGGCAGGGAGGGGCGTGGGTCCCCTGGCTGCAAAAAGTTACAGATTTCGCTGATCTCAGCAGTTCGACATTTTCATGAGTGTTATATGAAGTATGCCCAAAGACAGATTGCTCTGTGGTGTCCAGTCCATGCAGTTCCTGGCTTTCTACCTGCTTTCCTGGAGGAGTAACTAAAACATACAGCTCACCAGTCTGCCATCTTGCCCCGCCTCCTCAATGTAATTCTTTAGCTGGAAAATATGCTTTTAGTACAGTCTTCAGTAGCAAAAAAAAAAAAAAAAAAAAAAAAAGTTTAAAAAGTTTATTATGATCACTTCACTCAAGCCGCCTTGAGTTATTCTAAGCATAAAAAGCCCTTGTTGAAACAACTTGCTGTTGCTCTCTCTAATCTCAACAACAATAGAAAACTTTCTCTCTGTTCCCAGGATCTCTCCCAGCATTGCCTGCAGGAGAATGCAAGGGATATCACCACGTGGTCTGGCAGCTTGCACCTTCCTGAAAAACAAGCCCAAATGAGGGGAGGACTTCAAGATAACAGATGTGACCAAACAGCTTTTTCTCTTCTATTTTTTTCCCTTCTGCTTTCTTCTGGATTCGGGCCATTCCTTTGTCTGTTTGGGGTTATAAAAGCCCAAACCACTCTTCTAACTCTGAACTGGTCTTGGAAAGTTTTTCTTTCCTCCAGTTCCTTGTTGATGCATCTTTAATAAGCTCACCTTCTCACCAAAGCAAAGAGACTTGTTTCTCTGTTTGATGTGGGATCAGGCAGGCCTGACTATTTAGGACCATGTTTTCTGATGGTAACAATTTGGCAACCGCAGCAGGGACAGCTCAGGGCTAAGGGCAAAGCCAAAAGAGAGCAGTCCCACAACCCACCTGCAAATGGGCAACTGGACTGCCTGCAAGAACAGAATCTAGTCTCTAGTGCCTCATCCACAATGCACAGTAAACTATGAAATCAAGAGAAAAAGCAGTTCATAGAAATAGAGTCACACTAATCACATTTTGAAATTAGCAGACAAGGACTTTAAAATAACTATTATAATAGAAAATAACTTAATCATTGAATGGCAAATAAGTATTACTATAAATTCAGTGAAAAATAAAGTTTCATATATATAGGAATTTAAAAATAGGAACATCATGTAAGAGTTAGCATGGATAAATCAGTCATGGATAATCCACAAATTTCACTTCAACCAATAATTTCAATTCCCTCTGCACCAGTTGAATTGCTAACAACTGGTTTCATTTCCCACACTATTCCTTTCTTTTCCCTGAGAGTGTTTTGGGGCAACGAAAGACCAAAGGGCAGGCAAAATGAAGCGAAAAGAAAATGGCTCCCCAAATCCACAAAACTAGATACTAATAATTATAATAGTAAACACAGCAGCTGATACTTTTTTAGCATAGCACTTACTACTCAGCAGGCATTGCTCTAAGAGTTTTAGGCAGATTGTTTTAATTCTTACAATATTCTGTGAGGTATTCTCCAATTTATAGAGCAAGAATATCAATAAATGAGATACATTATAGTGAAATTCAAGAATATCAAAGACAGATTTCTTAAAGCTTCCAAAAAGAAAGAGCAGATCAGATTAAAAAAAATAAAGGCTCAGATTCACACAGGATGCATGCAGACACTGGAGTACTGCTTTCAATCAATTAAAGGAGAACTTACAATCTAGACTTTTATAATGGCCGAACTGTCATTCAATTGCGAAAGTAACATAAAAATATTCTCAGGAATATAAGGCCTCAGAAGGTTTGCTATAAAAAGACCCAAGATGAAAACAATTTGGGATGACAAGTTTAAATCAGAGGAGAGAAAAATCTAAGAACGGGTTAAAGATATATATAAAGATGGCAAATAACCTACGTTTATTTAGAGTTTGTTACTGTCTCTTTTTTTTACGATTATATGGTCTCATTTATATGAAATACCTATAATAAGCAAACTTCATAGAGACAGACAACAGAATACAAGTTACCAGTGGCCATGGAGGCAGGAAGTGGGGGAGTGGAGAGTGTGGGGAAGAGGGAGTTACTACTTTATGGGTGCAGAGCTTCTGCTTGAGTTGATGAAAAAGTTGAGGTAATGGATGTCAGTGATGGTAGCACAATATTGCAAACAGAATTAATGCCAATGAATTGTATACTTGAAAGTGGTTAAAATGAGAAATTCTGAGTTGACTATTTGGTATAACAGGTAAAAAATATGTATATTAAAGCAAAAAAACAGTTCTATTTCCCACCTCAATTTCCCGCTTCTCTTCCCAAAAGATCACTAATGTTCCTTTTCTCTTGAGCATCTTTGGACAGAAATTTTAGACGTGAACAGGTCTCTGAATTTGTGGCCTTTCCCCATATAACTGGTAGCACATGCTACATACAGAAGATAACTCTTTGGGAGACTTCCTGAGTTAGCATACTTTCTCTCCATCCTTATTGCAATTATTCAATCCACTGTTGAAGAGTACAGGTCTGTTACTTTGTAGAATGTCACCCAATTTTGCTTGTCTGGTGTTTCCTTAAGATTAAGTTAAGCACAAGCACTTTTGGCAGTAAAACCACAGGAGGGACACTGTGTCTTAGAGGCCTCCTTTCAGAGGCCCCTCAAGTCAGTCTGTATTATTGCTGGTAAAGTGAATTGCAAGCACTTGATTAAGGTGGAGTCCATCAGGTTTCTCCATCACAAATTACCAGTTTTCATTTGTAATTAATAAGTAATCCGTGGGTCGATTATCTGAGACAATATACACCTTGTTCTTCAAAAAACATTCACTTTGAGATTTTTACATACACTGATGATTTTTGCCTGAAACTATTACTGTGATGATTATGAAACAACATATATTCATTTTATTTTCACTGTCCTCAGCTCTGCTGAACTCTGGATCTGGGCTGGGTCAGTAGCACTATGGAGAGCCTCCTGGACCTGTCTCTGCCCCCCAAATTCTTGTTTACCATTTCCAGAATGCTCAACTTGCAGTCTCCGAGGAAGGGTGCATTCCCAGGAAGACTGAGAAATACTTGGGGCTCAGGATGATGACATTAGATACACTGAACTAGTTCTGTGCCCCTCATTCTGGTTCCAGAGAAATAAAACAGTTGCTAGTGAGGCTGGTGATATTTTGTGTCACCTCCATGCTTTGAACTCTCTCATCTCAGAGATTTTGCCCCTTGTCTTGTATTCGTTATAAGATCTCTTCAGGTTCTCTTTCTCTCTGGACAAAGAATCTAGATCTTCAGTTTTGATACCAAATTTGGACTCTTGACTCTGGAACCCCAATTTCTTTAGCAAGTCATTCTCTGGAATCGATCCCAGGGTCAGGGTTGTTCTCGAAGGCCTTGATGAGAGTGCATAGCTGGAAGAGGTATAGGAGGGAAGGCACTCTCTGGCTTCTCTACCTTGAATCTCTGCAGGGGAGTCTTGCCTGTGGCTTGATTCTTAGGCCTGCTCAGGTCCTATTCTTCTCCAGAAAGAGTGTCAAGCTCTTCGATTCTGAAACCAAATCTGGATTCTAGACTCTTCGGTGTTAATTTCTAAAGTTTTCATTTGTTTGAATGCATAACCCGGGTAAGGCTTTTGGTTGCGAGTGTCAATGAGGATATTCAAATGTTCTGCTGTGAATCTGGTGTGACTGCACCTTCCATGTGTAGCAATCGTCTCGTTTGTGGAATTGTTCTGGGCCATGTTGAAAGAGATTCCTGGTTGTTCAAACATGTTTGTTGTTGTCCTTTTTTTTTTTTGATTAAACAACAAGAATTTATTGGCTCATGGTTTTGAGGCTAAAAGAAAGTCCAAATCAAGGTGTCACCAAGGCGATGCTTTCTCCCAAGACTGGCATTTTGGGGCTGGCTACTGGCGATCCTTAATCCCTCTGTCATGTGGCAAGGCAAACGGTGGCTTTTCCTGTTCTCTTTTTTCTTTTCTGGGTTCCATCTCAGCTTCTTCCTTCCTGTGGCTTTCTCTTTCTCTGAATTTCAGTCTCTTATAAAGGACTCCAGTAATAGGATTAAGACCCATCCTAATTGAGGTGAGTCACACCTTAACTGAAATAGCTTCATCAAAAGGTCCTACTTACAATGGGTTCACGCCCACAGGAATGAATTAGGTTTAAGAACTTGCTTTTCTGGGGCACATGCAGCTCCAAACCACCCTCTGGGAGGGGTGGGGGATGGGAGACGGTAGAAAGCAACCACATGGGCCTCGATTCTGCCAATGCCTACGTAATGAAACCCCATATAAACTGGGACACTTCCCTGATTATACACGCTTCGGTGTGCTAAGAGGGCGAGGACATGGCAGCTTGTGTTTAATACCCTCCCAGACCTCACTCTACGTGTCTCTTCTCTTGGCTTCTTCTCTTTTCTATCCTTTTACTATAACAAAACCATAATCCTAAGTATAGTGCTTTCAGTGGATTCTGTGAGTCATTCCAGTAAATTATCAAACTTGAGGGGGTGGGGGAACATCCAAATCCATAGCCAGTTGGTCAGAAGTATGGGTGGCCAGGGTCTCAACTTGTGATTGGTGCCTGAAGGACAAACTTGTAGAGGACTGCCCTTGATCTGCAGGGTCTGGCCTAACTTGGGGTAGCTGGAATCAGAATTGAATTGAATTTAGCTACTTTGGTATTTGCAGGTGGCATCAGAAGCTGTTGGAAGTTGCAGAAGTTTTTGCAACCTTCTATTTGGCTTTCTCTTGGCACAGGTCTGGTTGTGGCTTTGTCCAGCTCAAATACATGGGGCTTCCCCTCTTTCCAACTGGCTGACCACACCATTTTTAGAAACTGGAAATCCTCGGGGCCTAGTGGGAGCTTCAGGCTCTGTCAACATAGGGCATCAGGAATTGGACATTCTATCCAGCAGCACTCTCGCCAAAAGAGGGCTTCCCATACCAACAGGGACACAGGCAAATTCCAAGTCTTTCGTCTTCCATACCACCACTCTCACCCAACTTGGCTACAGCAGCAAAACCCGCACCCCCTAGTTGTTGTCTTTTAATGGGAGTGGTAGATGCATAAAGGATAGTATATTCACAGAGCAAAATGTCATCAACAGTTAAAAGGAATCCACCACATCTACATACAATGATATAAATGAATCCTAGCAATGTAATCCTAAGGGGAAAATGTACCAAAATATTACAATCAGCATTATAGCCTTGAATAAAGTTTAAATTTAAAAGAAAAATAATAGTCTTAATGAATACACAAAGTAGTCATGAAACTATTAAAAAGGAATAAAGAACCCAACATTCAGCATAATGGTTACCTTGGAAGGGGAAGGCATGACGTGTTAATTGAGGGTACTATATGGTTACACGGTTACATGTAGATAATTGTCAAGGTCCAGGTTTTGGTTGGGTGGTGGGTCTGAGGGTATAAAAATAACCAGTTACCTAACCAAATACAAAAAAGCAGACCAAATATGGATGAATGATTTGTGCGTCATGAAACAAGATTAATTCAATTGTATATACCCGAGGTCAAAAAAGGAGGAAAACAAAATGCTGAAATCTGAAGGCAGTGCTCTTACTCGTAGCTAGTCAGCTCTCCTGCCAGGTGTCCTATTCTCACTGGAGGCCTGGAGTTCAAGTGAATGCTGGCTACCTGAGATGTTCCACTCCACACTGCGGAGCACGGCGCTGCAACCATTGCAATTTGTTTCTTCTTTGCATTCCAGCTCATTAAAAATGTCTTTTTGTTGGGGGAGAGGTAGTGGGTATGTCTGACCTGCCACAAGTCATGAAGCTGTTGGCAGCTGAGAACTCACAACACGTTGAACTGTGTTGAGAGACTCGTCAGGAAAGCTAAGGAGCAGTCAACGTGGTCCTTCTAGGTCCTTCTTTCCTCTGCCACCTCTCCATTCACCTCTCGAAGAGGAGTAAAGCAACAGGTAGACTCACAGGACTTCACTCTAGTAAGACTCAAGGGTTTCACTAATATTTCTCATTAACCTTCATAAAAAGTCTGTGATGAAGTATTCTGGTCTGCTAATGCTGCCATTATGCAAAATACCAGAAATGGATTGGCTTTTATAAAGGAGGTCTATTTGTTTACAAAGTTACAGTCTTAAATCCAAATGAGGCATCAACACAAGTATTCCTTCAGCGAAGGAAGGCCAATGGCATCCAGAAAACCTCTGTGTGTTCCTCAGTGTCTCTCTTGGCTGCAGCTAACATCAAGGGTCCGCAACTACAAGCATGTTTAAGCATCAGCGTCAGCAAATGTCTGGGCCTGTGTGGCTCTCTTTTAAAGTACTATAGTAATTAAATCAAGAACCACCCCTCCAAGGAAATAATCCAATCAATAGCCTATAGTTGGGTGGGCCCATCTCCACAGAAATGCTCAATCAAAGGATTCCAACCTAATCAACACTAATACTTCTGTCCCCAAAAGATTGCATCAAAGAATATGGCTTTTTCTGGGGGACATAATATATACAAACCAGCATAAGCTTGGGTTTTGGAAGAGGAGCTGTTGATTTAGGGGGAGCCGCTGAGTGCCAACTATAACTGGTGGAAGAATCAAGGTGGATGAATTTATAAAAGGGCCTGTTACCTTATTATCTTCATTTTACAGAAGAAGGAAAGGACTCAAGTTTAAGGCATTTGACCAAGGAATAATATAGTCAAGGTTGGAAGTAGAAGGATAGTAGGTGCAATTTCCTAGTCTTTATACCAAACACCTTAAGTCAACTAATTACTCAAAGGTGTTATTTTCTCTCAGAAATGATAGGAGTGGAAAGATGCTCAGGAGTTAGGACACATTTGTGGGACTGGAGCCAGGAGCCAATACCCCCTACATCTCCCTTATTTCAAGGACAGTAATGGAGGGCTAGGAGTAGGACAAAGCTACCAGGAGCAGAACCGTCAATTAAATTTGCTATGCAAAGCCCAAGTCAACCTCAGGTTATTAAAAAAATTCCACAAGAACCCAACCTGTGCCTGTGCTGGTGCCTGGTTTTAGTGCTGCCCCTCCAACAGTGAAGCACTTGGATGGAATAGGAACCACGTGGTCAGAAAGCCAATACCAACTGGTCCCTTGCTGGGTATCAAGTAAAGGTAAGAGGTAGCACGGGAAGTGACTCTAACAGCAGAAACCATTTCCCTAGCTTCTTTGTTTTTTAAGTTGTTAAGAGGCCCAAGTGATAGGTCTGTCTTTCTCTAGGGAATAGAGCTGCTCCAGCATCAAGAGGTTTAGGTCACCGACAGGCCACCGGCAAAGGCTAACATGCCCTAACAGACCTGATCCCCACTGTGCCCGGAACTGCCGCTCCCTTGGTGGACCCCACTCGCCCGCCCGGTCATTCACCAGATCTCAACTGAATACGTTCCAAGTGCCACGCACTGTTCCAGCTGTTGGGGACGCAGAGGATCAAAACAGGGAAAATCCCTGCCTTTGTGGAGCTTCCCTTCTACCGATGGACAAGAAGCAACTCATAAACATGCTCAGGCCATTCTCGACCACTCTCGCACCTTTTCTGGCCAGCCTATGGACACGGCACCTCCACTCTCTACCCCTTATTCTGCTTTGTAAAAACAGCTCCTATTACTCCCCGATATTACAGATTTGTTTACTGCTTGTTTAGGAGTATAAGGACTTTCCCTGTTTTGTTCCCCACTGCGTTCCCAGTGCTTAGAATGCTGCCTAACACATACTTGGCACTCAATAAATATCAATAGTGAATATGGGGTAAGATTCACTCAGTACTGCTGATGGGTTTCTAATGTCTCACATACATTCTTTTTTCCTGTCTCTGGAAAACGAGGAGCTTCAAGATTTTGATGAAGAACAAACAACTTAGAAAAAAAAAAAAAAACTCATTTCTGTAAACTTGTAAAATATCACACAATTGCTGGATGCTGTTGTTCTAAGAATGGAAATACCTTTATTTTCCTTTAAAAACACACACACACACATACACACAAAACACCATACTTACCATAATAAAAGTACAGATAGTTTCAAGTGAAAACAACCTATAAATCCACTATCCTGAGACAAGTAATAATATTCTTATATTTACCTTCTATAAAAAATCGAATCATGCTCATTTATTTTAGGAAACCATGGCTACTGTAAAACTCCACAGGATACACATGTGTGTGAGGTCAAAACGAGAGCTTGGCCCTTCATTTCCCAGTCCCACTCGGCAGACGGGGTCCCGGTTCCAGTGCGATACATTTCTATGCGTCCAGACTTTATCTACGCAAATATTTACAACTAAGATCTACACTGAAGTCTTGTAGAGGTTTTGATTTTTACCACAGGAATATTGTGCCATGCATATTGGTTATTTTCCCCCCAGCTTTTTAATTTCTTAACATTTCTTTTCAACATTTTCAAACATTCAGCAAAGCTGAAGGACTTTTACATGAGCACTTAATGGCTGCCACCAAGCTCCCACCACTGTAATCTGACTGCATTTGCTACACCACATCTCTGTTCATCTCTCCATCCTTTAACCCTTCTCCTTTTAGATGCATTTCAAAGTAAACTGCACATATGGGACACTTACTTCCAAATTCTTTAGCATGGATATCTAGATCTCAATATTTGTGCTTTTCTTTTGATGTACAACTACATACTATGAGATGCACAAATATTCAGTGTTTATTCAACGAGTTCTGACAAATGCATACATTTGTGTAACCTAAAACCCTATCAAGAGAATATTACCAAAACCTCAAAAAGTACCACCTTGCACTTTCCTGGACAATTTCTACTCCCCTCTGTGTCCCCCTGTGACCTGCTCCCCACCCCCACCCAGAGATACTGTTCTGTTTTTTTTCCACTACTTTTATTCCATTGTTCCAAAATTTCATATAAACGGAATCCTTCTGCATGTACTTTTGTGCAAGTTTTCTTTCAGTCAGCATAACATTTTGAGATGTATATGTGTTGCTGTTTGTATCAGGAATTTATTCCTTTTTATTGCTGACTGGTATTCCACTGTATGAACATACCACAGTTTATACATGCTGTTTTGTAACTGCATCCGTTGTATATCACAGACAAAACAAAAATCAATACAGAGTACATCTTCATCTTCTTCAATATCTGAATAAACACTGTTTGAAAACTTATGTTTGCTCATTTCCCCAGCTTCCATTCTTAGACGTGGCACTGTCTGGTAAACGGATACATTCATATTGAATTACTACATATCATCAATGCTTGACAGGAAGGACCATTACATTTGTTATCCCACCAAGGATGAACATACCCATTTTTAAATTTCTTGCCAATACTGGCCTTATTAATATTTTAAAAATTTACCTCTGCCGATAATGGGAAATGATGTTTCATTTGAATTTCTTGGAGTTTTTTTTTGAGGTTAAATGCCAGCTAATAATTTTTTTTTGGTTCTTTGCAGATACGTTTATGGCCTTAGCCTTTTCCTCCTGGGGTACTCATCATCTTGTTGTTTTTAAAGATCTTTTTCTACATTAACAGAATTAACCCTTTGCCTGCCATTTGTTACAACGTTTTTAAAACGTATGTTTAGTTTATCAGTAACTTCCTTTATGGCTGAACTTTCCCAGCTGATACTATAAAAAGATTCACCATAATTTTTCCAGTACTTTTGTGAGCTCTACTTTTTACCTTTAAATCTTTAGTACATTTGGAATTTACATTTCAAACAGTTAGCTGTGAGCCCCAAATACTAGGTATTGAGTAGTACAATCTTTTCCCGAATTATAACAAATTCTGATATACAGAGAGTCTGTTTCTGGGATTTTCTATCCTGTTCCATTATTTAAATGTCTATTCCTACACCAGTTATACTTCAAGATGCATTTTTTTTTAAATTAAATTCAGTTTTACTGAAATACATTCACACACCATACAATCATCCATGGTATACCATCAACTGTCCACAGTATGATAACGTAGTTATGCGTTCATCACCACAATCTATTTCTGAATATTTTCCTTACATCAGAAAGAACCAGAACAAGAATAAAAAATAAAAGTGAAAAAAGAACAGCCAAATCATCCCCCCCATCCCACCCCATTTGTCCTTTAGTTTTTATCCCCATTTTTCTACTCACAAGATGCATTTTAATGACTGGAAGGACACGTTACCTTTACAAATCTGTTTTGTTTTGTTTTCTGTAATTTTCTTCACTATTCTAAAACATTTATTCTTCATGTTGACCTTTAAAATCATTTTGTCAAGATTATATTAAATGTATGGTTTAATTTGGGGGGAATTTTTATCCTTAATTGATTGGCTCTCACCATGCAATAATACGGTGGATTTCTCCTCTATGCACTTCCTTTCACATCTCTCAGGAAGTCGGATGGAATTTCCCCAAAGCATGCTCAACACAGTCTTAGCCAAGTCCACGACTCAGACTCACTTTCCTTCCTAGTATTTCTTTGTTGGTTATTTTAGTATAGAAGGGTAACAATTTTTAAAAAATTATTGCAAATGAAGCTCTCTATGAAGATTATGCAACACGCAGGTGGGAGTTTAAGGGACAATAAAGTAAAGTCCCTGTGGCCGCCACCCAACTAAGGAGTACATGACTGGTTCCACAGGGCCCCCTGACTTCCGCAAACTTGATTTAAACGTCTTCACAGTAAGCAGCCTCTCTGCTGAACACGCATGCTTCTGCTAAATAGTTTTCCAACAGAGTTTTTTTGAGTTTTTTCAAATATCAAAGTCAGATCATAAAAAAAATAAAGCAACTTTGCGTTCTGTGTCGCCGTTCATTTCATTTCTTATCAAATTGTCATATTACCTAGCATTTCCAGAACAAAGTGTGCTGAATGAATGGCGGTCAGCACACACCCGTCCCTTAGTTCTAACTGCGTTAACGGGGAGGCACTTAACATTTAAGCAGTGCAGCGTGAGGACGCTGCCAGTTTCGAAGAAAATTTCCCTTATGCTAAGGAAGCATTCCTCTATTTTTACTATACTAAAGTTCCCTTTAAATATTCATTTTTAATTTTATCCAATAACTTTTCTCCTTTGACCTATTAAGATGATGAATTATATAATAGATGGTCTAATGGAAAGTCATCAAATGAATCTCTGGAACGAATCTCCCTTTGTCAAAGTTTATTATCTTCTTAATATTCTGCAGGATTCTAATGGCTAATATTTTATTTTGAATTCTGGCAAGTAATTTGCTAACAATTCTAATCTGTAGTGGCTGTGTGTATGTGTGTGTGTGTGTGTGTGTGTGTGTGTATGTGTGTGTGTACTAAATATCTGAGGTTCTGGTACCCCAGTTACCGGAGCTTTGTGAAAAGGATAAGCCTGTACTGGTTGAAATACGATGTGTATTAAATACTGTTTTATACCATTTGTTTTATTCCCTACTTCAAGAATAATTTCCCGCATGTTGAATCATCATTGTTGTACTTTTCATGCTTCTCATTGCTTTTAGTTTCCTGTGGCACCTATTCTACTCCTGATTTTAATGTCATTTATACGTTGCAATTGAATTTTTTAATTTCTTAAAGTTTTTCCTTCTCTTTGCCAATTCTCTTTTCATCTTGATGCATTATTTTGTCATCTCTTTTTTTTTCCTAACAGAGACCGATTTTCTATAATTTCATTGAAGGTACAAAGCAAATGCTACCTCAAATCTTCTTTAGTTTTCTAGAATTAAGCAGGATCTTTATTCTCTCTTCTCCACTCTGTATTTATGTCCCTTTCTGAGGGAGCAAAACTTTTGTACAGGCCTCCTCTGTGTGTGTGTGTGTGTGTATTCTCTCTCTTTCTCCCTCTCTTTCTCTCTCTTCTCATCCTAGAATTCATCCAGGACTCTCTGGCTCAGTAGTGTGGTCACCTCCTCCCTGATCCTTTGTGTCTTCCCTGGCACCTTCCGGCTTCTACAGTAGGAACTCTGGCTGAAGGAAGGTGGCCTCCGCATCATGAGCGGTTGGCAGGAGCCGTGCTGAGATGGCAGGAGGGAGGGCCAACAAGTGCTGTGTGTTCCCTTCAGTGCCTCCGAGACCCCTGCCCTGGGGACAGTTCGTGGTGTCCAGTTGCCTGTCTTCTTCTGTCCATCCTGAGCAGAGTGTGGCTCCAGCTCCTGTCCCTCATGCTGGAGACTGAACTGTGCTGTCGATCTGCTGACAGGAGACCGTCCTCCCACCTGGAAATCAACATGCAGGAAGTGACCGGTGAGAATAAAACTCCCCAGACAGTCGGGAAAAGTCGTGGACATTTTCTCCTGCATAGAGGCTTCTGCTCATGCTACAAAAACGCAGAACATCGGTTTCCACCTGGCCAGCTCTGCCTCCTGACGGAACTGTTTGCCAATGGGGTGTTTCCCACCGAGGTGAGCAGGCTGCTGTCCAAACCAGGCTGAAGCAGCAAGCAGTGGTTAGAATCCCCCGCAGCCCTGCTCCTGCCGTTTCAGAAAACACTGAGGATCTGCAGGAGGCAGGGGTGGCGCCCACGGCTCCTCAGGGCTTACCCTTGTCTCCAGCCCTTCAAATCTGCACAGCTTAAAAAATGTCATCCACTTATTTCCTCTCTCACCTTCTCTCTTGGAAATGAGGGTTCTAGGTCTGAACATTGTGTCTTTTTACAATTTGTTCTAGCAAGTCCTGGATCTAGCAGAAATTCCTCAGTCTGAAGTTTACAATTGGAACTATTCTCTATTTTCAGCCCAATAAAACGCCTTCCCTATATTTTTGCCTCTCTCTGCTCATTCTGGTCGGTTTTGTAGGACTGTCTTCTCAGAAGTGGTCTAATGCTTGTCTTGACATTGCAGGGTGTCTTAGTTTGCCACAAGAAGTTTTTGGCTCAGTTTGGAGGCACAACATCAGAGTGCCGGACAGACCACGCACTTTCCTCGCCGGTAGTCCTCCGCCATGTGGCGACGCCCTTGGCTTCCCCCTGCGGCTCTCCCTGACTTCCAGCTCGGCCTCTAGTCATGTGGGGTAAGACCCACCCTGATTCAACTGGGCCGCCCCTTAATAAACAGTAACATCTTCAAAGGTCTCTTCGCCAACCGGCTCACCCCCACAGGGAGCAGATGAAGATCTGAAGATGTCTTCTGTGGGGAACACGATTCGATCCCCAGCACAGGGTTATGAGGACAGGCCCCTGAACCACAGCCACTCTAAATGTTCCACTAATTAGTCTTCTACCAGCGTGAAAGACCTGAGACGAAGGACCCAAATGGCTGTTCTCTACTGAGGAATTAAACCCAAGCGACTTCACCAGCCCCTGGCTGAGGTCTACCACCAGCTGTCAGCAGATGTGGTGATGGTCTGCTGGCCCTGGAGGCTGGAGGAGTTGATGTCCTCAATTTTTTTTTAATTCAATTTTATTGAGATATATTCACATACCATGCAGTCATACAAAGCATACATTCAATTGTTCACAGTACCATTATATAGCTGTGTGTTCATCACCAAAATTAATTTTTGAACATTTTCATTACCACACACACAAAAATAAGAAGAATAAAAATTAAAGTGAAAAAGAACAATTAAAGTAAAAAAGAACACTGGGTGCCTTTTTTTTTTTTTTTTTTGCCCCTATTTTACTACTCATTCATCCATACACTGGACAAAGGGGAGTGTGGTCCATATGGCTTTCCCAATCACGCTGTCACCCCCATAAGCTACATTCTTATACAATCGTCTTCTGGGTTGTAGTTTGATAGTTTCAGGTATTCACTGCTAGCTATCCCAATTCATTAAAACCTAAAGAGGGTGGTTAGGTTGTGCGTAAGAGTGCCCACCAGAGTGACCTCTCACCTCCTTTTGGAATCTCTCAGCCACTGTAGCTTATTTTCTTTCACATCCCCCTTTGGTCAAGAAGATGTTCTCCATCCCACGATGCCGGGTCTAGGTTCCTCCGCAGGAGTCATATTCCATGTTGTCAGGGGGATTCACTCCCCTGGGTGTCTGATCCCACGTAGTGGGGAGGGCAGTGATTTCACCTGCCAAGTTGCCTTAGCTAGAGATAGAGGGCCAATGATGTCCTCAATTTTAAGGGTGTTTGTTGTAGACACAGCTTAGTCCCTTCGGGGATCAAAAGGGCAGGGAAAGGGCGCGGGTGTCCTCAAGTCTCCTAACCACCATTCTGTTAGGATTCTAATTCTTGTCTTTCAGGCCACCAGCACGCTCCCCCTGATCATCTGAGAGGCACCTGAAGTTTTCTGGGCATCCCCTACAAGAGGAACTTTTCTGTGTGTGGTGTAATAAGTAGAGAAGATAAAAACACATAATGAAGAGATGGTTTTGGGCAATAAAAAGTGAAGAGACAAGGCAAATGCTATGTCCACTGCCCTTTGCAAGACCTCAAGGACCGGGAAACATTAGAACAGGCTTGACTGGCCAGCCCTTTTTGGTCTAATTCCTCTTACCAAGAGCCCACGGTTGCATACAAAATATCATCAATTATTTCTCTCTATAACCAACAGTGTTAAATTCAGTTTTGGAAAACCTTAGCTACCATAATATACCTTAAGCAAATACCAAAAAACTCACTCTTCCTGGTGCACAATTCTATATGTTTTGACAAACACCTAGTCATGTAACTACCACCACAATCAAGATATAGAACATGCCCATCATCCCAAAACATCATCCCTCATCCCGCCCTGTGCAGTCAAATCCTTCCCCTGCTCCTAATGCCTGGCAACCACTGACCTCTTTTCCTATAGTTTGGTCCTTTTCATGTAAATGGACTAATACAATATATAACCTTTTGAAACTGGCTTCTTTCACTCTGCACAATGCATTTGAGATATGTCCACATTGCAGTATGCACAATGGTTTGTTCCCCTTTTTATTGGGTAGCATTCCATTGTACGAACACACTTATCTGGTCACCAATTAATGGACATTTGGGTGGTTTCCTGTTTTTGGTGATTAAGAACAAAACTGCTATGAACATTTGCATACAGGTTTTGTGTAAACATAAATTTGCATTTCCCTTGGGTAAATACATGAAAGTGGGATTGCTGGGTCATAGGGTAAATGTATCAGAAACTGCCAGACTGTCTTCCAAAAATGGTATAGTTTTGCATTCCTACCAGCAATACCTGGGTGGTTCTAGCTGCTCCACAATCATGTAAACACTTGGTATTGTCAGTTTTTAAAATTTTAAGTCCTTCTTAATATTTGTGTGTGATATCTCATTGTGGTTTTAATTTGCATTTGCATTACCCTAATGACAAATAATGTTGAGCAACTTTTCACATGCTTAATTACCATCTGTGTACTTCTTTGGTGAAGTCTGTTCAAATACTTGCCCATTTTTTTATTTGTTCTGTTTTCTTCTTGTTGAATTTTGAGAGTTCTTTGTATGTGCTAGTTATGAGTCACTTATCTTGTGACTTTCCAATATTTTCTCCCAGACCGGCTTATTTTTTTATTCTCTTAAAAGTGCTTTTCAAAGCAATGGTTTTAATTGTGATAAAGACCAATTTATCACATTTTTTCTTTTTTGGGGCTTTTGGTGTCATATATAAGAGCACTTTGCTTAACCCAAAAGATTTTCCGCTTTGTATTTTTTTAAAGAAGAAAGACTATTTTTCTAAGATCTAATTGATATATTGCTGTATGTTTTACAATTAGGTCTATACTCCAGTTTGAAGTAAATTTTATATAAGGTATAACATAAAAATTATGATTCATTTTGTTGTACATGGATGTCCAATTATTCCAGAACCATTTGTTAAAAACAAACCCTTTCTCCATGGAATTGCCTTTGCACTTTTTTTTAAAAGTCCATCGGTCATACTGCTATGGATTTATCTCTGGTCTCTACTTTCTTCTGTTGACTTATGTGTTTACCCTTCACCAGTACCACACTGTCTTTATTACTATAGTTAAATAGTAATTCTTGAAATTAGATCATGGAAGCTCTCAAATTTTATCCTTCTTTAAAAGTTATTTGGATAGACTAATGCCTCTACCTTTCCATATACATTTTAAATTCACCACAAAAGCCTGTTGTGGTTTGGATTGGGATTGTGCTGGATGACTAGAACAGATGAGGAAAATTGACAGCTTAATAATAACATCTTCTAATCCATGAGTATGGAATATTTCTCCATGTATTTGGACTTTCTTTGATTTCTTTCACCAGTGTTTTGAACTTTTCAGCATATAGATCTCCGACATATTTTGTTTGGTTTATACCTAAGTATTTTGTAATTCTTATAATATTATAAATGGTCCTGTTTTCTAAATTTCAATTTCTAGTTGTTAATTTCAAGTATATGACAATATCACTGATTTTTATATGTTGAGCTTTCTATCCTATAACCTTGCTATACTCATTTGTTCTAAAATGTCTTTTGTTGATGCCGCTGGAATTTCTAAGGAGACAATTATGTCATTTGCAAATAGACTGTTTTACTTCTTCCTTTCCCACATTTATGATTTTTATTGCTTTTTCTTGCCATTTTGCAATGGCTAGGTCTTACCAGGTTTAGTAGCAATGATGAGGAGGACAGTTTTACCTTGTTTGAGATCTTAATGGTAAAGAAAGCATTCAGTTCTTTCATTGTTAAATGTGATACTGGCTGAATGTTTTTAAACAGATGTCCTTTACAAGGCTAACAAAGTTCTCTTCTCTTCCTCGTTTGTTGAGAGTTTTTAATAAAAAACACATTGAACTTGTCAAATGCTTTTATGCACCTACGGTTATAACCATGAACTTTTCTTCTTTAATATGTGTTCCAGTTTGCTAGAGCTGCCGTTATGCAAAGTACCAGAAATGGGTTGGCTTTTATAAGGGGAATTTATTAGGTTACACATTTACAGTTCTAAGGCCATAAAAGTGTCCATACTAAGGCATCAACAAGAGGATACCGTCAGTGAAGGAAGGCCAATGGCGTCCAGAACACCTCTGTCAGCTGGGAAGGCATGTGGCTATCATCTGCTGGTCCTTTGCTCCGGGGTTGCATTTCTGCTGGTCCTTTGCCCCCAGGTTGTGTTCCAAAATGTCTCTGGGCTTCTGGCTTCACTTCTCTGTCTCAGCTCGTGTGTGTCCTTGCTTCTTTCTCCCAGGGCATTTCTCTCTAAGCATCTGGGGGTCCTCTCTTAGCTTCTCTAGGGCAAAATCTGGGCTTCATCTCTTGGCTTAGCATTTCCAAACATCCTTCTGGCTGCATCTTCCAAGTGTCTCCAAGCATCAGCGTCAGCTCTTGCACTCTATTAAGTAATCCAGTGAACCAATCAAGACCTAACCTGAAAGGGTGGGGTCCACACCTCCATGGAAATAAACTAATCAATAGGTCTCCCCCACAGTTGGGTGAGTCACATCTCCATGGAAACAATCAAGTTTCCACCCTAATCAAAAGACTAATAAGTCTGCCCCCACAGGATTACATTAAAGAGCATGGCTTTTCTGGGGGACACAATATATCCAAATTGGCACAATATGTTAATATGGTAAATCTAATTAATTTATTTTTTGAATGTTAGATCAGCCTTGCATTCCGAGGTAAATCCCACTTGGTTGTGACATATCATCCATTTTACCTATTGTTGCATTTGATTGGCTAGCATTCTGTAGAGAATTTTTGCAATTAAAATCATGAGAGATATTAGTCTGCAGTTTTTTTTTTTCTTTTTGTAATGTCTTGGTCTAGCTTTGTTATAAGGGTAATGCTGGCCTCATAAAATAAGTTGGGGAGTGTTTTTTCCTCTTCTATTTTCTGCAAGAGTTTGTGTAGAATTGATATTATTTCTTCCTTAAATGTTTGATAGAATTTATCAGTGAAACCATTAGTGCCTGGTGTTTTCTTTGTTTTCTTCTAGGGATTTGATACACAGGCATTCAAAATTCAGGCTCTTTTTTCTTGTGTGAGTTTTGGCAGTTTCTGTCTATCAAAGCATTGGTCTAGTTCATCTCAACTGGAGGATTTATGGGTACAAAGTCATTCACTCTAGTTCATGATTATCCCGTAAATGTCTGGAGAGTCTGCACCAGTATTTCTTCATTCATTCCTGACAGTGGTAATCTGTGGCTTCTTCTTTGGGTTCAGAATGGATAGAGCCCTTACTGATCTACCCAGTAAATTTTTATTTTATTTTATTTTATTTTTTACTCTATGGTTTTTCTGCTTGCAATTTCATTGATTTCTGCTCTTCTAGTTATTTCTTACCATCTACTTGATTTGAGTTTAATTTGGTCTTCTTTTTCTAGTCTTTAAGATGGGAGCATAGGTGATTGATTTGAGACTATTTTCTTCGATTGTAATTATTTAATGCTATAAATTTCCCTCTAAGTACTGCCTTAGCTCTATTACACACATTTTTACATGCCGTATTTTCCTTCAGTGTAAAATATTTCCTTTGCCACAGACTTTCACTCAAGTTTTTGAGACTTGCGAGGTTGTAACAAAGAACGGGAAAAGGGGAAGGAAAAAGAAACCTTGGGGATTGTTTCAATTTGCCAAAGCTGTCAGAATGCAATATACCAGAAATGGGCAGGCCTTTTCAATGGGGATTTATTAGGTTGCAAATTTACAATTCCAAGGCCATGAAAATATCCAAATTAAGGCATCAAGAGGTAGATATCTTCTCTGAGCAAAGGCTGATGGCATCTGGGATTCCTCTGTCAAATGGGAAGGTACATGGTGACATCTGCTGGTCCTTCTCTCCTAGGTTCTGGTTTCAAAATGGCTTTCTCAGTTTCTGTGAGTCCTTCTTGCTTCTCCCGGGGCGTTTTCTTTCTCCTCTCTCCAAACTGTCTCTGCCTTTTAATCTTTTGTAGAGGACTCGAGCAAGAGGATTAAGACCCACCTTGAATGGGTGGGGCCGCATCTCCATGGAAACAACCTAATCCAATGGTCCCATTCACAATAGGTTGCCCCCACAAGACTGGATTAAAAGAACATGGGCTTTTCTGGGTTCCAAAGTAGCACAGGGATTCCTTCCATTCTCTCCAGAGGTGAAAGTCCCTTTTCCCATCCTCTGGCAAGAAAGATGTGGATTCTCCTGGACTTTTTGCTTGTCTCACCAGGGTGCAGTTCCAGGGTGTGGCCTGCACTTGGGGCAAAGCTGGGAGAGAAGGGAGAAAGAAAGAAAGAAAAAATGCAAAACTCATCCCACTAGGGTTATTATTTAAGTTTTTATTTCAGTCTGCGTTATATCTGCTGCTTACCTTTTGAGTCTCAGGTAGTTGCTTTTGGTATTTTGACCAGAGCTTTTAGTTCTGATGAGGAGAGAAGCTGTGGATGCTCACTTCACGTTGGTCGGTGCAGAGAATCTCCAGTTTACACTGAAGATGTCAGTGAAGCTTTCACAAATCAGATTATTTTTACCTAGTCATTCTAAATATAAAGCAAATTGCCACAGATGTTTGGCTTTAAATATTCCTTTTTAAAAAGGTTGCAAATTTACAATCTAAGTGGCAAAAAATAGACTCTTAGAAGTAAAAGAAGCAGAATCCTTCAACTCTCAACATTTCATTTAATCCAAAAAGTTAAAACAAAACAACAAAGAAATAAACAAGCAAAACATAACCCACATTAAACCAGTATGTCAATCATTTAATATTTGTAACTAAATTAAAAAGTATGCCATTTGATATCGGGAAAAAAACTAGATGACACATTCCTAATTTATCAACTTTAAATAGCTGCCACTTTTTAATGTACAGAACAGCTAACTCTCTTTAGGAGCTTCTAGGACAGTAATCAGGGCAAGACACAATTAAGTTCGGGATTTCATTTCGTGGTTGCCCTCTGTTCCAGGAGCCAGCTAGCTAAAAGTAAAACTAATTATTTCAGTAGCAAGAGAAACAGACCAGCATCTCATTTGCGCTTTCTGCCGCACCAATATAACCAACTGCCCTTGGCTGCTGCTATCTGCTCCACGCCAGTGCCCAGAAGGCCGTGGCAGGGAGGAAGATTCCGTCGAATAACCTGCCCAGGGGATGGACCCGGCCCAGCAACACCAAACAGCTTTGTGGGGACAGAGCTAACACTGCAAGGCTCTGTCAGTTTAATTCAGAGGAGATTAGAAAGTCAAGACAATTGTGGTTATAAGGAAAATCCATTTTTTTAAAATGAAACGCATATTTAAGTATATGGGAGTTAAACATCATAACATCTGTAATTTATTAAAAACACCATTAAAAATGATAGAACAAATAACTAAAAATTAGGTGATGAGTATACGGTCATTCATTTTATTATTCTCTCAATTTTGTTTAGAATGTTTAAAAACCATCCTAAATAAAAAATAATCAATCTCGATGAGCCAAGGTCAGGAGAACATTCAAGAAAGGAATTTAATGTTTCAACCAGAAATTCATTTGCTTCTGTTTTTGAAGAATGACAAGAAACTGAGGTAAAGAAAGCACCTGGCTTTTCCCACCTGGGCTCAGCTCGCAGGCATTTGTACCTGGTGGGGCCGAGGAAGCCACTGGCACAGATTTCTCAAAGCGGAAAACCAACAGTCTCCTAAAAAAGGCGAATCTTTCTGTAGATGGCATTTGTGACCACCAACCACAGGAAAGAGACATGCACAGTGACCACAGCAGGGTTTTGCCAAACCTTTACATGTTTGCTTTGTAGCTGAGGAGCCTGTTTACATTCCAGGCTGCCCTGTAAAGTTAAAACCCAGCTTGTCCAGGGCATCTTCAAATTCTCCAAGCTCTTCAGCATAATTCAAGTCATAAGGTGTTCTTTGCTCAATACACTAAAAGAAATACTACGTATCGACAAAGATTAGAAGTGGATAAATATAAAATTGCCCAGAGGAAGGAAGCAGCTGAGTCAGGAAGTGGGGTCACAGGGGACATCTGTCATCATATCACAGATGACGCAGACAGAGCCCTCAGCTCCTGACCCTGGTGACCCCCAGGAGCCTGGCGGCAGGGTTCTGACTTGGCTGGTCTTCAACCGCCATTCGAAATCCACCGCTGCTGCTGCTGCTGTGAAATGGCCAAGAGGCGATGGCTGAGGCTGGGCTCCCTGGGGAGCAGGGCAATGGTGTATAAGGGGAAAGTAGCGCTAAATCACCATGACAGAAGATTTTCCACTAAAAGCACCTGTTTCTTTCACACAAGGCATCTGGGCCCTCTTCTTTCCCGGACTGGAATAGTAGACAATCTTCTGGCAGACTCACAAAGCTAAGTTCATTTAAAAATAAGCGATTCTTTTAAATTACAAAGAAGCAAGCACTTGAATTACGGCACCCTGCCCCATGTATTCTTACTGAATCTCTTCCTCGCCCCCTGATTTGCTCTCTCCATGTTAAGAGCTGCCTCAGACCTCGGTCTTCCTGCCACTCAAATGCTCATTCTCGTGTCAGCTGACGTCTGTGCTCACAGGGTGGAGAGAGAGCGCAGGCCAGCAAGAGGCCAGCTGTAGACCCCACTGCATCAGCCTGAAGGACAGCAGGGGCTGCAGCAAGGCCCAATCCTCACCACTTATATTCAAGAGACAATTGAAAAGAGCTGACCCTCCTTAAAAACACAGGCTCTGCTATGCTGAGAGCAGCAGGGCTTATCAGCCACAGGGCCGACTGGAGGCATCATTCTGGAATCAGGCAGCCCCTTTTGGAGGGAACTGAAACTGATGGAGCTGCAGAACTCTGAAATCACTTCACGTCTGGTGGCCCAAAGCCAAGTCCTGACTCTCCTCCAAAATACAAGTAAAAGAAGAAAGCAGCCAAGAGGGATTTTAAAGAGGCCAAAATAAGCCCTACAGTATCCAGTTCCTTCCTCAATCAAGAGCCAGAAGCAGAAAATCCCTCCAGTGCATCTATATTTGAATAATATAGACCTTAATTTCTCTTTCCTTCCCACCAGGCCTCTCCCTACAGGTACCTTAAACCTGAGAGTTGGAGACAGAAAATTCAGTCACTGAACTTTCCCAAGTCTAGTCAGTCTACAGTCAGTCACCAGATTTCCAACTCAGGCAAGGTTTTCTCCAAATTAAAATGTCAGAGTCTTCTCAGCTGTTTCAGAACTTCCACTCCAGACAGAGCTGTAAAACTCACTCTTAAAATATGTACAAGAAGGCGCCTCCTTTTGAATAAGCTCCATGTGTTCTAAACCTGGGAAGTTCTTCCTACTAAAAAAATTGAATTCTTCCACCCAATTACTTCCAGGCACCATTGAAATTAACCCCTAATCAACCCTGTGAAGAACCACACACCAGGGCAATGAGGACAGGGATCTGCTACCCTCAGGCGGAAGCTGTGAGCTGCACTGAGGACTACGGGGCAAAAGCTGCCGCTGAAACGTATGCGGCTCCACCAGCCCAGGCTGCGGCGCCACCCCCGCCTTGGGCCACCGAGGGTGTTTCCCAGGGGCTGGCAGGGGTTTAAGATCAGCAGAGAAGTATCGTCTCCTTAGTACCCTCTGGGGCCACCAGCTTCAGGCTTCGCTGCTGCGCTTCCTACTTCACGGGGACAAAGCCGAGGGTCACAAGGCTTAGCCATGACTCCAATGGCTGAGCGTCAGGACCCTCAGCTGGACTCCAACGTCCAGGGCATCCCCCACACCCCCACCCCGCTGCTACCCCAACGTGGGCGTGGAACCGGGTAAACGTCAGTCAATTAAATCATGCACAATTCTGTACCACCAGACAATTCACAGGGCACGCTCAAAACACTGTCTCAAACTCACTTAATTAGGGAAAACAGAAAGAAAAGACAAAGTGAGAGCAGGAAAGCAAATGCCTATACAAGGAGGGACGGTGAGAGGGAACACTGTGCTGTGAGCGTGAGGGACGGCAGGGCCGGGAGCCGCAGGGCGACAGTCCCGAGGGAACTCTTCAGGCGCCTGCTGGTGACCCGAGTGAGGGATCTGCACATGTCTCCCTAAAACATAAACTACAGACAACACAAAGATTACGCACGCAGCGAGGAGATCACAATACATGTTCTCAGGTCACTGCCTGGGCTGACAGCCCCACAGGGCCCCCACCACCTTGCCAGCCCTGCCACCCGACATGGCAAGTGGGCGACAAGACTGCGCTGGGCAAGAAGCAAGCCCGACTTTCCAGCTGTCTTCTCAGGACTTCAATCCTGGTGCCTTAATGTCTAATATTTAAAACTAAACCAACAGGCCCCTCCCTTCTTTTTTTTCACCCTCCTGTAACACCTTCCTCTCCATCAATTTCTCCAGTTATCCTCAGGGAAGATAAAATGCCAGGAATATGTTTCTGACCATGAATGGGAACAACCAGCTTCTCGTGACTGAAACTTTGACCATGTAAGTAAACTGGTGAGTCCTCAATGCCTCCGCTGCTTAGGAACTGCGAGTCCTGCCCCCGACAGCGCAGATGGGTGTGCAGTACCAGGGCAGTCTGCGGGTGCTGTCGGGGAATTCAAGCCGATGGCAGGAAAGCGCCCACAAGACAGCATGGGTTCCAGAGCAGACGCAAACTACTGCAAATCCAGTCAGAAGGGGGAAAATGAATTCCCGATATTTCAACGGCTTTCCCATGTACTTACGAGGATTCAGACCACTAGGAAAAAGTTCCCAAGGGGTGGCAGGCGAGGTACTGCGCTGTGAGAAACGGAGCTAACGCTGACAAGGGAATTCATATCGATTTTTCAATTAACTTTTAAATGTAAATTGTTTCCTTAATGTGCTCAATACACAGTCTGTCTCTGCACTGCTGAAGTAAGTGGGGCACTCCGAGGCCACGGCAAGCTTCTTTACTTGGTCTGTTTCAGCTGATTTCATCTCCTTGGGTCCTCAGTCTGTTTTCGCTGAGGTTGGAGGTTTCTGGACCTTACCCCCCACCGAGATCCTCCCCAAACCTGTCCGTCAGGCTTCCAGAAGCGGATGAACCCGTGTTGGGAAGGGGCAGCCTGTGAGGCCACAGGACTTGAGGTTTCTTTGCTCAGGCCGCACAGTCCTGGCTGCATCGATGTTTTAGCCTCCTTCGTACCCAAGTGCATGTGAGCACTGGGCAAGAAGGATCCGTGCAGGAGCTGCTTCCTTCACCCAGACCTCAGACTCCCCAAGTCTCCATTCTCCCAGAAATCCGTGTACGTGCCTCTTATCACCTAAGAAAACAGGCAACCTAAGGAAACAACAGTCTCACATGACTTATCTTCACTGACTTTTGTGAACAGTTGTGGTATTTCTATGAGACGTTCATTTCCATGAATGGGAAGCCGGTTTGCTACAACACACACATGCAGATGAATTCAGCCTGTTGGGCCTGATCTTGCAAAGGCCACTCGGCATGCGGCCCAAGAAGAGCATGGGTCCAGGCCACCGGGCAGCGTGCAGACACCAGCCCGTCACGGCATCTATCTGAATTCACAGCACTGCCTACCCCCCAGGGACCACAGCAGGTAGACATTGCATGGCTTGTTTTTGTCATAAGGTGCAAGAATGCGGGTCAAGCCACTGACAATGTCCAACTCAAAGTCAGTGCACATGTGCTCGGCCCTCCCTCCGAGGCAGGCCCAGGCCTCAGAGACAGGCGACCTGATCTTCTGAGCTCAAGCCTTGTCCTTCCCTGACGACCTGTGACATAACCATCCTATCCTGACTGAACATTCTTGCAATCATGAGAGGTACGCGGAGAATGAGACGTGGAAAAAAGCACCAACAACATTAAAATGAATTAAAAGAAAGCATTTAAAAGATTATGTCTTTGTGATTTTTCTAATTGCCCCTTTCAAATCAGCTGAAGGCCTTAGAGGGCGAACTGATGATTTCAGCAGTCAGAAGGAAAAATTTCCATCTCTACTTTAGCCAGCCAGCTTCTCCTGGGAGTTCCTCAAAACTTAAATTGGAACTCCCAACTTGCAGCTTGCCCTACGGAATTCGGACTTGCCAATCCCCACAGTCACATAAGCCAATTTCTATAATAAATCTCTTAATATTTACATACACACACACATCCTGTCAGTTCTATTTCTCTACTGAACCCTAATACAAACTGTATTAAAAATAATTATCCGTGAATTTGGAAAGAACATGAAATTCATGTATATACCAATTTAGAATTACTTAATAATGTGCAAGTAGCATCTGAGAGCGATGCTGTACAAAAGGCTATTTTTTTCTACATTTCTGACTACACTGGACTCAGTTCACCCTTCTACTTTATAATCAATAACAGACTTGTGTTTACAAAGAATGTGGTCCAGATGTCCCTGTGGAAACCTGACTCTTGTGATAGATTACACCACCTTCAGAACTTGTCCTTTTAATTCTAGTTCTTTCTCACCATGCTTTAAGGGGCCCACAGTACATTTCTGTCTTTGCAAAATGCAAAATAAGAACCATTTTCTCTCTAAAAATATCATAAGGTTGTGTTGAAAGTGACACTTTCATATATGTGTGATTTCTGGCAGCATAAATTAGTTTAAGCTCTCTGTAAAGAAGTTTGGTAACAGATATCAAGAGCTGTACACTCTGACCTACCAATCAGTTCTTGGAAATGTGTTCTACTACACAGTCCAAAACAAAGAAAAGCTCTATGCAATGCACAGATGAACTGGAAAAAAACGCTGAAAAACTTTAATTTTACAATCATAGGAAATGCTTAAGTAATATTGTCCCTAAATGTGATGGAATATTAACTTTGAAAATAAAATACTGAATAGCAATATAAAGTGATCATCTTAAATTTTAAACACAGAATACAAAATATGCACGATTCCCAATTAGTAAAATTATGTGCATGGATGGATAAAATGTGAAAAGGAAAATGGAAAGACAAAAACAGTTGATTTATTAGCTGGGAAGGATGCTGGATAGTTTTTCTTTCATTTCTTAGTCTTCATTGTATACTATTATAATATTGTTTGTGCATTAAATTAAAAAAAAACGAAGGCTTACTCTAGGGAGCTTATAATGACATGTATTTCTGGGTCACTCAGTTCGAAGAACAAAACACAGGAGATTTTGCCTTTTTTCATCTCTAAACCTAGTGATTCTGCACTCTTGACAGATCAAGATATAAGCCTAACCTTTCAGAATGAAAATAAATTTGGGGGCAGGGCCTACTCTGCCCTTGTTTTTGCTGCTCTTTAGCTATTTCCCACATTCTCAAGTATCCTCTGAAGCGTCTAAGAAGAAAACAACTTGAGGAACCTAAAATCGAGGTAAAGAAAACAGAAGACTATGAACAAGCAAAAGGAAAAGCACTCCACAGGAGGAGAGAAACCAAATAGAGAAAATGGCTGAATACAAGAAAAGAAAGAGAGTAAGGCTTGAGGAAAGGCTACTGGAAAACACACCTCGCTTTAGCCCGAGGGCGGATGGACGCCCTGGGGAGGCGGGAGGGGCAGGCTCGCCCCCCCAGGTGAGGGAGGGTCCCCAGAGGCCGGTACACAGCTGCGCAGGGGCTCAGGCGGACAGACAGAGCGGGGCCCGTGAGCAAGCGTGAAGATGTGCAGGTGCTCTGACGAAAGCCCTGCTTTCTCACGCTACCGTGGAGCCCTCAATCAGAATCAGCAGGAGAATGCCTTTTTAAAACTTGAGGTGTGTCCAACAAATATGACAATTAGTGCTTCTTTCAAAGGAGAGGCAGGAAACACTGGAGTGGAATCTACACAAAAGCCTGGCACTGCCCTTGTCCCGGCAGCACCCGTCCGAGCAGGTCAAGGGGACACAGTGTGGACAGACAGACGGTGTGGGCTGGCCGGCTGTGTCCATGGCCAACAAGGCAGGGTAAGAGGCAGCACTGCCCAAAGGGCCTTCCCCTGACCACCAGGAGCGACTTGCAGGGAACTTGGAGAGAGCTCCACTGCACAGCAAAACCCAGGGCATGCTGCCGAGTTTCCTGGCAGTACCACGACACTGTGTCCCTGGCAAGGCTCACATGGTCCTGCCTATCTGCTCAGGGCACTTCCTCCTCGCAGAGGCCGTGCCAGAGGAAGCAGATCCAGACAGCATTTCACAGCCAGCCAGCCTGGAATGAGGGAAGTCACAGCCGAAGCTCTGTGCCCAAGCCAGACTCCGGGCCAGGTACTAGTTGATGGTCCCCACAAGCTCCTCAGCGTTAAAAAATGCCCACAGCGGCACACCTCGGAGCAAAGCACAGCCGCAGATCAAAATAAAGGGAGGTCCTTTCCAACAGACTGCAAGCTCAACAACTGGCAAGGGAGTGAGCAAGGATAAGAAGAACTGACCTATAAAAAGAGACATTTTAAGTGACTGCTTTTTCATGCACTCACAAACTATACTGCTTCAACAACAAATGTGGATGTTAAAGCCTACTGCCAGAAGACACCGTTTGCCGTAACATAATTCAGTTGAAACAGTGGTGCTATTACATTTTGTGAATTTCTGTGCTAACAGAAAAATCCCAAGTCACATCTCTGACAGTCCTGCAGAGGGTTTTGGTGACAAACTGCAAGTGAAGGGCCAATGTCCGGAGCAATGAGTGGCACCTGTGCCTGCCTGTCCTCCCACGTGGCCATGTGATGCGGGTCAGTCGCCCCCTGTGACGGGGGAGGCCTCTTGCGTTCGATTCAACCCCAAGCTCTGCCCCGGGAGCAGCAGGTGTGCAGCTTCTACCACCAAGAGACCACCAAAGGGGCCCCATCCTCCAAACAACCGGTTCTGAGGGCGCTCGCCTGCAGAGGTACACGGCTCCTCCTCAGAAGGTCCAAGCGTGAGGGGCTCCTGTGGCACTTAGTAGAAGGCAGAATGGTAACAAAGGGGAGAACAAGTCTCAGACTGCAAGGTCCGGGCTTCAAATCACGGCTTGGTCCTTGTGACCTGCATGACATTGGGTGAGTTACGTAACTTCTCTACGGCTAGTTTTTTCCCCACGTAAAACAGAATAAATGCACCTGCAAAATAGAGATTACTGAGATTAACAGAAACAAGAAGTCTTCATATGTACCTGCTAAATAATAAAAATTAAATAAGAATTAGCTTCTGCCTTAAGAAAACTATTTTTGCTCACTAACTTAAGACATGACCCATTGCTTGACATTTGGCTCAGGCCTAGGGCCAGGTAATAAAGACCAATAAAGCGAGGCCTTGGTCTCCAGGTGGGCATGCGCTGTGTGCTGTGCTAGTCAGATGAGGAGGCCCTGTCCTCCAGCGACACGCACTGTGCTAGTCAGACGATGAGGCCCTGTCCTCCGGGTGGACATGCACCATGCTAGTCTGACGATGAGGCCCTGTCCTCAGGTGGACGTGCACAGTGTTAGTCAGACGATGAGGACCTGTCCTCCGGGTGGATGCGCACCATGCTAGTCAGACGATGAGGCCCTGTCCTCCAGGTGGACATGCACCATGCTAGTCAGACCATGAGGCCCTGTACTCTGGGGGACACGCACCGTGCTAGTCTGACGATGAGGCCCTGTCCTCCGGGTGGACACGTACCGTGCTAGTCAGACCACGAGGCCCTGTACTCTAGGGGACACGCAACATGCTAGTCAGACGAGGAGGCCCTGTCCTCTGGGTGGATATGCACCGAGCTAAGTCAGATGGTGAGGCCCTGTCCTCTGGGGGACACACACCATGCCAGTCAGATGATGAGGCCCTGTCCTCCAGGTGTATGTGTACTGCGTGCTGCGCTAGTCACAAACTGTGAACAAGTATAGATTTGTCTTTTAAGAACATCACAGAAAGCATAATACCATGTATTCTTTTGTGTTGGCTTCTTTCTATCAATACTGTGTTTCTGAGATGCACTCATGTTGTGCTCATCAATAGCTCATCCTTCTTATTCGCAGGTAGTGATACACCGTGTGGATCCACCACAATGTGCTTATCCACTCCCCTCTGGTGGACATCTGGGTTGTTCCCGGTGTCTGCACACCATGAACAGAGTCACCACGAACGTCCTGTGCAAATTTTCGTGTGAAGGCAGGTTTGCTTCTCCTGGGTAAATGCGTAGGAGTGGCACAGTGGACCGTACGCTGTGTGTGCATCTAATTTTATCACAAACAGCTAGGCCCATCCCCTAGGGGGCTGTGTTACTGGGCATTCCTGCCGGCAGGCCGTGCCAGCAGCCCCACACCTCACCCACACAGAGCACACTGATGTGCATTCTGGCTTTTCAGAGACCTCCTTCTATAAACATCTATTCCGGTCATTTGGCCACCCGAAAACTGGGGGCTGTCATCTTATGACTGACTTCTATGTACATTCTGGACACAGATCCTTGTCAGATATATGTATTATAAACCTTTCAACCAGTCTGTGGCTTCTCTTTTTATTTTTCTCAAGACTGTATATCAAAGTAAAGTTTTCAATTTTGATGAATTTCAATTGATCGATTTTTGTGTGTGTTATGTCTAAAGAATCTTTGCCTATTTCAACATCATGCAAATTTTCTCCTACATGTTTTTCTAGAAGTTTTCTAGTTTTATCTTTGCCACATAAAGAGACCAGAAGTTAAATTTTTGGTACGGTATAAGACAGGGATGAAATTCATTTCTCTTCTGTATGGATATACAGTTGTTCCAGCACCATTCATTGAAATGACACTCCTCCCCCATCTACCCCCAAAAAAGTCTTGAAATGAACCAGTGTGACTCTTTTTCAAAATTACTCTTTTTCAAAATTATTTTGGCTATTCTAGATTTTTTCCATCATATAAATTTTTAAATCAATTTGTCAATTTCTAAAAAAAGTGCTGGGGTTTGACTGGGATGCACTGAATCTGTGGACAGGTTGGGAAGAATTAACATTTTAAAACACTGAGTCTTCTAAACCCTAAAACAGTGTAATTCACCATCTACTTAGGTCTTCTTTAACGTCTCAATAATGTTTTGAGTGCATACATACATTTGCATATATTCTGTTACACTGACTCCCAAGTATTTCAGGATTTTGATGCCGTAGTAAATGCTGGTGGTCTTTTGTTGTTGTTGTTGTTTAATTTCAATTTCCAACTGTTCATTGCTAGTATATAGAAATATAATTGATTTTTGGGTATTGATCTTATTTCCTAGAACAAGGCTAAAATAATCACTAGTTCCAGCGACATTTTGTAGACTTCTCGTGACTTTTATATGTACAGTCATGCTGCTGTGAATAAATAGTTTGACTTCTTTTCCAGTTTGTATGCCTTTTATCCTTTTCTGGCCTTATGGGACTTGTTAGGATTTCTGAAAATACCGAACAGGAATGGTGAGCGTGGCCACCCTGCCTTGTTTCCGATCATCAGAAGGAAATGTTTAGTCCTTCACCATTAGTGATGTTAACTGTACATTGTCCTAAGATGCCTTTAATGAGCTTGAGAACATTCTCTTCTCTTCGTACTTTGATGAATGGTTTTGTCATGAATAGGTACTGAATTTTGTCAAATGATTTTTCTGCATCTATTGAGATAATCATGTTGTTGTTCTCTTTTATTCTGTTAATACAATGAATTACATTTAATTGATTTTTAAATGTTAAAACTTCCATTACTGGGTTATCAACCTCACTTGATCGTAACACTATCCTTTCTATATATAATTGGATTTCATTTGTTACTATTTTAAAAATAATTTTTGTGACTGTGTTTAAGAGGAATACGGGTCTGTGGGTCTCTTGGGTTTTTTTCTTTTCTTGCAATGTCCTTGTCTGGTTTTCATTTTCAGAGTAAAGCTAGCCTCTTAGACTGAGATAGGAACTGTTCTGAAAGAGTTTGTATAAAGAGTGGTATTGTTTCTGTCTCTGTCTTAAGTGTTTGATGGAATTCACCAGTAAAGACATTTGTCCTAGAGTTTTCTTTGTGAGGTTTTAAACTAAGAATTCAATTTCTTTAAGTGGTATAACCTACCAAGAATTTTTTCTTCTTCTTGGGTCAGTTTTGGCAACTCGAGCCTTTCATAAACTTCATCCATTTCATCTAATATATAGAATTTATTGGCACAAAGTTCTTTATACTGTTTCCTTATTGGCCTTCTAACGTCTGTAGGCTTTGTAGTGATGCTCCCTCTTTCATTTCTGATTATTGATAATTTGTGTCTTCTCTCTATTCTTCTTAATCATGTGAGCTAGAGTGTTAACAATTTTATTGAACTTTTCTAAAACTATCACCTATTTGCATTAATTTTCTTGAATTTTTTATCCATTTTCTATTTTATTTTTGTTCTTATCTTTGTTTCCTTCCTTCCACTTATATTGGGTTTAATCTGCTCTTCTTAGTCTGGTCAAAGAGAACACTTACATGATAAATTTTAGACTTTTCTAATTAAATCTATAAATAACATTATGATTTTGAGATCAATTATTGTTGGTGTGTGTAAATCTAGTTCAGCAATTTTAGTTGCTGCTTACATGATATTTTATTCATGATTCCCTAATGATAAAAACTCAGATTGCTCCCAACAGTTAGTTCTTCCACAAACAGCACGGCAATTGAAAGTTATAGTACATATCTCTCAGTGGATCTTTGCAAGAGTTTCTACGCACCACTAAGGAAGAAAAAAGTGCTGCCAATTGAACAGATATGCTATTGGCTGTAAGATGGATCTCAGAAATGCTAAAATGTGAAAATGAGCAACCAAGAATCAATGACATAGGCTAGATGATCCACTCCATACCAATTTTTTCTTTATCCTGTCTGCCTGGAGGCCAGGACTTCTACAGCTGCAGCAGTGAGAGAGAGAGTCCCTGCTTACTCCCCACCTCAGGGGCAAGGTGTCTCAAGTTTCTCCACGAAAGGATGTCTGCTGGAGAGTTCTGGTGTAGCCATTACCAAGTTAAATAGTCTCCATGACTTCTACTTAATCATGACTTCTACACACATGGATCTCAACTTGCTCCAGAACACCACCAAAATGAGGGAAAAGGGATAAAACAAGGCAAAAGCACCAGGGAGGATATTACAGCAAATGAGAGAAGCCAGTTATCAAACAGAGAAACAGTATACAACAGTGGTTTGGGGGTCAAGGCATCAGATTTGAATCCTGGTTCTAGCATTTACTACCCATGCAACCTCAATTTTCTCCTCTCAAAAATGGGGCTAACGATAGTCCATACTTCACAAGGCTGCTGTAGGATTAAATGAGTTAACTACCATAATGCAGTTGGAACAGTTCCTAGCACATATGATGCTCAATAAATGCTGGCTAACTAATATTATCACAAATTTTTATTTCAACCAGATATTAGAGGATAAGAAATAGTTGAGAACAGTTGGGTAATTGATAAATGACTTAGCAGAGCAGAGAGAACTGAAACCTTAAGCATCATGGGGAAAAGGCAAAAGAAATAAGCCAACGCATAATGCAGAATTTCAGCAAGGACAAAAAAAAAAAAAAAAAAAAAAAAAAAGAAAGAAAGAAAAGAAAAGAAAAAGAAAAAGAAAAAGAAAAAAAAAGAAATTTAGGCACCATGCTCCCATGAAGGGGGAACTGAAAACAAGAGTATTAGTAGAAAAACTATATTAAAGAGTGAAGAGTGGAGGAGGTGAAGGCAAGATGGCTGCATAGAGAGGAGTGGAAGCTAAGTAGTCCCCCTGGAACAACTACAAAAAACCAGAAACAACTAGTAAATAATCCAGAATAACTGTGGGGGGGACAAACGAGACCATCCACTCATCATACACCAACCTGAATTGGGAGGAATGCCCAAGAACACAGCATAAAATCTGTAAGTAAAACCTGCGGATCCAAGTCGTGAGACCCCCTCCCCCATAGCCCGAGCTGCAAAGCCTCATGGTGCCAGAGAGAAGCTCTCTCCCAGCAAGCGAATACAGCTCAGCTGAGCTCCAACTGGGGTTTTAAGTAGCGAGTGTGAACTGCTCACTACAGGTACGCAGCCCCAAAAAAACAGACAGAGGCTTTGGGTGATGACTGACCTTGGAGAGCCGGAGGGTCGCCTTGGACTGGGTCTGAAGGGGACTATCTGTTTCTTTTTTGGCTCAGGGGAGAAAGCCCCAGTCATTTTCAGTTTCCAGGGCTGTGACTTGGGGAAGGGTGGAGACAGCACAAGCAGAGAGAGACCATTGAAATGCTAATGACCTCCACCTGAGGGGTCTGTCTTCTCTAGGAGGAAAGGGGTGGGGCCCTTTCCATTCAGAACCAGACCCCAGAGCCTGGGGGAACACGGCCACACCTCCTCACACCAGTCGAGAATTATAGGCTAACAGGCATCACCTGCTGGGCAGAAAAGCACAGTGACCTGAGGCATCAAAGGGTGGAGCAATTTTCTAAGACACACCCACAGAGAAACCAGATACTGATTATTTCTTCCCTCTGGGACCTGAGCCTGTTCTGGTTTGGGAAAACCTGATTTGGATAACCAAGGAAACCATGCCTAGACAACAGAAAATTAAAACTTACACTAAGAAAAACAAAGTTATGGCCCAGTCAAAGGAACAAACGTACACTTCAACTGAGATACAGGAATTTAAACAACTAATGCTAAATCAAATCAAAAAGTTTAGAGAAGATATTGCAAAAGAGATAGAGGCTGTAAAGGAAGCACTGGACATGTATACAGCAGAAATCAAAAGTTCAAAAAAACAACTAGTAGAATCTATGGAAATGAAAGGCACAACACAGGAGATGAAAGACACAATGGAAACATACTACAGCAGATCTCAAGAGGCAGAAGAAAACACTCAGGAACTGGAGAACAAAACACCTGAAAGCCTACACGCAAAGGAGCAGATGGAGAAAAGAATGAAAAAATACGAGCAACGTCTCCGGGAACTCAAGGATGAAACAAAGTACAATAATGTACGTATCATTGGTGTCCCAGAAGGAGAAGAGAAGGGAAAGGGGGCAGAAGCAATAACAGACGAAATAATTAATGAAGATTTCCCATCTCTTATGAAAGACATAAAATTACAGATCCAAGAAGCGCAGTGTACTCCAAACAGAAGAGATATGAATAGGCCTACGCCAAGACACTTATTAATCAGATTATCAAATGTCAAAGACAGAGAGAGAATCCTGAAAGCAGCAAGAGAAAAGCGATCCATTACATACAAAGGAAGCGTAATAAGACTATGTGCGGATCTCTCAGCAGAAACCATGGAGGCAAGAAGGAAGTGGTGTGATATATTTAAGATACTGAAAGAGAAAAACCGCCAACCAAGAATCCTATATCCAGCAAAGCTGTCCTTCAAATACGAGGGAGAGCTCAAAATATTTTCTGACAAACAGACAATGAGAAACTTTGTGAACAAGACACCTGCCCTACAGAAAATACTAAAGGGAGCACTACAGGGTGATAGAAGACAGGAGTGCATGGTTTGGAACACAATTTTGGCAGATGGTAGCACAACAATGTAAGTACACTGAACAAAGGTAACTATGAATACGGTTGAGAGAGGAAGGTGGGGAGCATGTGAGACACCACAAGAAAGGAGGAAAGATAAAGACTGGGACTGTGTAACTTGGTGAAATCTAGAGTGTTCAACAATTGTGATAAAATTGTTCTTTTAAGAGGGAGAACAAGCAAATATGTCAACCTTGCAAGGTGTTAAAAATGGGGAGGCATTGGGGGAGGGATGCAATCAGCATAAACTAGAGACTGTAACTAATAGAATCATTGTATTATGCTTTCTTTAATGTAACAAAGGTGATATACCAAGGTGAATGCAGATAAGAGGGGGGGATAGGGGAGGCATGTTAGACACTTGACATTGGTGGTATTGCCTGATTCTTTATTCTACTTTGATTTAAGGTTATTTTTCCTTTTGCTGCTTCCTAGCTGTCATTTTTTTTTCCTCTTCTTTTGCCTCTCTGCCTTCTTTGACTCTCCCTCCTGCCTTGTGGAAGAAATGTAGATGCCCTTATATAGATAGTGTGAAGGTGGTGAACACATAAATGTATGACCATGCGGAGAACCATCGATTATTTACTTGGGATGGAATGTATGGTGAGTGAACAAAACCATATTAAAAAAAAATGGGTTGATGACAAAACCTCGAGGGCAATATACTGAGTGAAATAAGCCAGACACATAAGGACAATTATTGCAGGGTCTCACTGATAGGAACTAATTATAATATGTAAACTCATAGACATGAAATATAAGGTACCAAGATATAGGACGAGGCTTAAGAATGGGGAGTGGTTGCTTAGTATGAGCAGGATGTTCAATTAGGATGAACTTAAATGTTTGGAAATGAACAGGGGTATTGGTAGCAAGATGTGAGAACAACTAACAGCGCCGAATGGTGTGTGAATGAGGTGGAAAGGGGAAGCTCAGAGTCATATATGTCACCAGAAGGAAAGTTGGAGGTCAAAAGATGGGAATGTATAAAACTGAATCCTACGGTGGGCAATGTCCATGATCAACTGTGCAAATACTAGAAATTGCTTCCATGAACCAGAAAAAATGTATGACAATACAATTAGAAGTTAATAATAGAGGGGCATATAGGGAAGAACTATATACCTATTGCAAACTATATACTACAGTTAGTAGTATTTCAACATTTTTTCATAAACAGTAACAAATGTACTATATCAATACTACAAGTCAACAATTGAGGGGGGTGGGTTAGGGATAGGGGAGGATTAGAATTTCCTTTTCTTTTTTTCTTTTTTCATCTTTCACTTTATTTCTTGTCTGGAGTAATGAAAAGTTTCTAAAAATTTGAACAAAAATTAAGTGTGATGGATGCACAGCTGTATGAGGGTACCCAGGGGCAAGTGATTGTACACTTTGGATCTTTGGATAAGTGTATGTTATCTGAACAATCTCAATAAAAATGAAAAAAAAAAAAAAAAAAAAAAAGAGTAAAGAGTGGTTAGAACCCCAAGATTCCTCTTTTCTCATTGGCAGAATCCAGGAGAAACAAAACCAGAGAGGCTCTGGCCTTTGGAAAATACGAATGCTACAAGCTGCCTTTACCATCAGTATTTTCTCTCTTCGTATATTTCTGTTTATTTATTGCATTTTTTCCTCCAGGCTCTTTAGGTTGGACATTTAAGTTTTCTTTTTATTTTTTAATCTTTTTTTTCGGATGTACGTATCCTGACTATCCTAGCCTGCTTTAGCTATATTCCATTGGTTTGAAAAATTGTGCTGTCACTACCATTCAGCTTTGAGTATTTCATAATTTTTTTTAAAAATATTTCCTCTTTAATCCAAGGATTTTCATTTTAAGAGTAAGATTTTTTAAGCTTCCAGATAAATATATTTTAAGCTAGCCTTTCATTACTGAGTTCCAACCTTACTTTGTGCTGGTCCAAGAACAATGCTTTTAGGATGATGATTTGTTCGGATTACTAAAGCTTCCTTTGTACTTGTGAATGCTTCGTATACGCTTACAAATAATGTGTATGCTGGGTGTGTTGGGTATATACTTCTATATGCCTCTATGGGATCTAGCTAGTTGATTCCATTATTAAAATCTTATCTTTTTTGCTTACTTTTTATCTATTTGGTATTTTGGGTATCTAACTAGATTCCTGATTTATCTACTTCTACCCATAGTTCTCTCAGTTCTTGTTTTACATATTTCAAGGCCATATTGTTAGATGCACATAGAGTCACAACCCGTGTATCTTCTTGAGCTCTTGCTCTTTTTTCACCACTATAAAATATTTTTCTTTATCCTTTTCAATATTTTGTTTTCTCAGATTCTGCTCTGACTCATACTAAAATTGTCACCCAGCTTTCTTCCGGTTCTGATTTCTCCTTTTCCATCCTTTGATTTTCAACCTTTCAAATAGTTTGTTTTAAAGATACATCCTGTGGATAAGAGGTTGCTGGATCATGATGATTTTCATTTAACATGAGAATCACTGCTCTTTGAGAGATAAATTCGACTCATTTACAGTTTGATGATTACTTTTATATTGAGACATTTCTGCCACCTCATTTCATATTTTCTATTTACTACGTTTTTCTTTTCTCCTTTTCTATCTTCCCTCGGTGCAAAGGAAGAAATTCTTCCTTCCTGGTATGAAAATTATTCATTCTATTTTTCAGTCTCTTGACAGGTATCTCTAACATATTAAGACCTATATTTATACTTATTTTCCACTGGCAATATCTTAGATACTCAAACTTTAATTCTATCTTTTGGACCTTCCACTTTTCTCTCATTTTTTCCATCTCTATCCTTTCTGTGGGAATTCCTCAACCCAGCTTCTCAACTTTTTAATTTGTGCTTTGCCTGTACCCAAAGTGTTGCGTTTCAACCCATCTCCTGAATTCCTTATTTCATGAATTATATTTTTCATACTCAATATATCCAACTGGTCTTTCTTCCTAACTGCCTGTTTCTTCTTCATTGTTCATATTTCCAATATTCTCCTTTATCAATTTGAGTATATGTGTTATCTTCACTTTAAAATTTCTTGCTGCCTGATACATTTACTTCTCTTTTATAGATAAAGGCTATTCCACAAGATAGATCCATCCTTCCTTCCTTCCTTCCTTCTCCCTTCCTCCCTCCCTCCTTTCCTTTCTTCCATGTCCCAGGTACAGCAAAACAAGCTGTATCCATCAAGGGCAACAGGGGAAGAGCCAAGTGCACAGAAAAGCCACCTCACAGCTGGCCCACTGTCCGTGACCTCTGGTCCTCACCCACTCTACTGTCTCTATTCTCGCCTCCCCTGCCTACCCCCAGTGGGAACCCGGCCATCCCAAGGGTTTCCCACAGTCTGTGATTTCATTGTTGCGCGAATTTACTCTAGGATCCATCAGTCCTGACATCTGACGTCCCATGGACTGGGTTCAGCGGACGGAGTCAGCAGCCTATGCCATTCTGTCTGGGTCAATTCTCTTTCTTCCCAGCATAAATCAGATTTTTGCATGTCCATTTTTTTTTAAATGAGCTCTATTACAATACATTATGGTATTCATCTTAATTGAGTGTACATCAAGAGACTAGAACAGTGAGAGCACATTGTCTCGATTAGGGGGAAAAACATTTTCCTCAGGGTGGACACATGACAACTTAACACAAGCTGAAAGACATTAGGAAACTACCTTGAAATCGTGCTCTTCCCCAGTCCTTAGGGTTTATGCAGCAAGACCACATTACAGCTAAGGCGATATTGTGAAGACCTTCAGATAAATAGCCATTTAAATAAATTCCAAATTAAGCAGTACTACAAAGTAAATTGGCAAGACAATTTTATTTGATACTATTTCTAGATTGCTTCATTTTATAGGAAGGTCACTGGACTTCTCTACTTTCCAAATATTTCCAGAATCATTACGCTCAGTTTTTAAAGGAAGCTACACACAAACCGAAAAAGACCACAACGCTTCAAGTATTGAATGGATAGGCAGAAAGTTTGTTCTCTAGCAAACAAAGAAGTTGTATTTTAGAAGACTCTACAAAGAACAAATGCTTAACCCTGTCATTGGAAAACAGCAAGAACTTGTTACCAAAGATAAATCTGATTGATTTTAGGCTGAGTCATCAAGAAAAATACGAAGCAAATGTCACAGCAAGAGGTTTGAAATGAGGCAAGCACTACAAACCATTTAGCCTGACCAGATAAAATGATGAAGAGTTTTACGTTCCACTTGTATCTTAGGATACTTGTGCGTTTGCCATCTGTTGCTCGGTAAACATGCGGGCAAAACTTGCCATGTTGACAAATATACATTAATACTATATCATTAACATTTAAAGTCCTTGAAATTCCTCAATTTAATTCTAAGGAAAGAAACAAGCTTCTTGACCTCTTTTCAGTCCAAAACAATGTCTCTCACTTTCATTAACAGACAATTCGACTGCATGCTGCCCCACGTAGAAGGCATCGATCTATTTTACAGCAAGTGCCACAGCAAATTAAGCCCCACTGAGCTATGATTTTCAGCAGTACACAAATATATACATAATAAATTTAAAATGGTTATTATACCACTCAATCAAAGAAGTAGAAAACCACTAAAGGAAAAAATATATTTGGATCTTTATACTATATTGATATACATGGCAAGTAAGGTAATTACATATATGGAGAGTAATGTAATTGCTCAGTTCAGAATTATTGAAATTATAGGTTTCTGAAAGCAAGAAATATTGAGAAGCAAAAAATGAAGTTATTAGAGGACAATGTCTTCCGATAACCACTTTATCATGCACATTTCACTTGATTAGTCTTTCATTCACAGGCTAATGATACTCAACAAAAAGTTCCGTTCAATCTAATTTCAACACCTCCATATGGCAGAAAGTGGTTAATAGTAAAAGATCCACCCACATGGGACACTGCTTAATTGTTCCAGGCAGTGGGGATTTGATGACCACAGCCCGCCAACTGTAGAATATTGATTTCAAAGTCCATGTTATAGTAACTGAATTAGTTAGATTTGAAGTTACTGCTTTCCCTACCAAATGCTTACTCTTTAGAAATTTAATTATATCCTAACTCAAAAAAGGATTTTGGGTAGCTACTGAAGTAATGTGTCACTTCATGGTCGAGAGAAAAGCAGCCCATTACCTCTTCCACTGTGAGTGAAGCTGCAGAATGCCTTCTGAGCCCAGAATGAGAATCAGAGTGCAGGGGCTTGGTTTTGTGTTACTGAGGGCCGACTGGCTTCGGGGTGAAAAGTGTGCTTCTTTAGTAGCGCAGATCCTTCTGTGGAGGGAAGCGAAGCCCTTGGGACTCGTGGAAGGACACACTGCTGGGGCTGGGTGCAGACGCAGCTGATGAGGGCCCCGAGTCTGCAGCAGGATGCTGGAGTGGTGGGGAGGGAAGGCCCCAGCAGGGAGACATCACTGCAGGTCCCACTTGTGCTCTCTGTGCCTTCTCTCGCTCCCACCCTGCCCCTCCACGCGGCTGCCTGGGCTGGGTGCAGTCTGGGAGCAGAACTGCCGTGCAGTGCCCGTGCTGGAGCTGGTGTGCACAGAGGCAGGAGGTGGGTGGGCGTGTGGCCCGTGCCCAGGAAGACACGGAGAGCAGACGCCTGAGCGCCCCTGCAGCAGCTCCTGCCCAGAGCCTCCCACCGCAGCACTACTGGACTGAGGCAGGACCTGCCTAATCACGGCCAGAGTCTCCCCACCTTTACTCGGACTATCATCACAAAACACTCTTTTCAATAAGACATTCTCCGACATAAACACTGACAAATCCTAGGAGACGAAGTCAAGGTCCTTGGCCGGCAGCATTCAAAGCAACGCACAATGAATAAGCGAATGAGTTCCTGAGTGCCTTGGACCCCAGATCTCCCTGGGATGACATCAGATGGCCACTTGTAACCCTTTACTGACTGTGAGCAAACACAGAGCATGGAAAAATTCACTCACAAACCAAATAGTGTGTGCAAAGCCCGACATTCAAACAAAGAAATGCAGAGAAAAGGGGGAGAGAGTAGCTCAGAGCCGGCATGACCTCCAGGAGGGGCCTTCGCGACGATGAGGGTCCCAAAGCTCACTCGGAGAGGCCAAGGTTGGTTTCCCCTTTCCGTCCCGTCTGGCTTGAGCCCTAATCCTCACCTTTTCTCAACTCTGGGAGCTGTACCTTTGTTACCTTCAGGTATCTTCACTTCTCCCATGTTATTTGCTGTCTTCTCGGAACTCCTCTTACCTGCGTGGTGGAACATCTGCTTCTATTCTCCACGTCTCCCAGCTTCCCTATGCATTTCCCATCTCTCTCTCCTTTCCTGCCACCTCCTGAGACCTCCCCATGTGACCCTCCCTCGCACTCCCCCAGGGCTTCAACAGTGTCTCCCTTGCTCTGCAGCCCATCTACTGTGTTCTTTACTTCAAGCATCACCGTTTTCTCACCTATATCGCTACTTGGCTCTTTCTTTATATTACTTTATATTACTAGATTTTCTTCTTACTTCTTCCTACCATCGTCTTCCCTTATCGCCTCCATTATGTGTATTATGCTTATTTTACCGTAATTTCACAGTACAATACTGCATTATTTTACAATAATTCTGCTTCACACAGTATGTTGTTTGGTTTTTTCTTTCATTTGAAGTGACTGTCCTGCTGAGGTGTTTGCAGTTTGGGCCAGTGTGTGGGTTTGCAGTGGTGCAGTGGAGAATGGCCCAAGGCCAGGCCCATCTGTGTCAGCCAGGTGAGTGGGAAGGGGATGAGCCGCAGGCGAGAAGAGGCTCATGTTATCCCCTTCGCTGCCTTCCTCCAGGCATCCCTCTCCTCACCATCCTTCATTCTTCAGGGAGAAGTGACACTAGAAGGTGGCCTCTCCCTGGGGGGCGAGCCAAACCCTGGGAGCCAGGAGGGCAGGGGTGGGGAGAGTGAAAGGCTGAGGGCAGCTGTTCCACTGGTCCCAAATCATTAACCCCTCACCCCAGGAGTTTCCAGGGTCAGCCACCATCAGAGATTTGGAATGCTGCCACAGACGTGTTAAAGGGCACGCAACGACTGCAGGGAGACAGAGCAGGGAAGCACAGGTTCCCTCCTAGCCAGGGCCTCCACACAGCCTCAGGCCACCCGGGCCCCAGGCTCTGGTCACTCACGGGAGTCTCCTCAGGGGCCCCTCACCCAGCCCTGACCCTAACCCTGCCTTAGTCCCCAGAGTCCGTACTCCTCTCGGCAGTCTCTCCAGGGTGTCTGTGGGGGAACCAGAGGCTGCACTGCCAGGCTGCTTCAGGAGAAAACCAGGGAACGCATCCCACCGAGAGTGCTGGCTTCACACTCTGTAACTGCATCATGCTCACTTGCACCTTGCTAGAGATATATTTATCTAGTAGCTGGGGACTAGCTACAATATAAGCTTTCCAACAAAACACAAAAGGAAATAGCAGCTAGTAAAGAGTGGCAGGATGGAATAGGGGAGAAAATTGGATTTGGAGGCAGGAAACCTATAAGGCCCACTGTGAGCCCTGCCAATGACGCAGGGTTCTAAAAGCAGGCTCTGTCATCTTGGAATATCACACACATTTCTTCTGTTATAGTGACAAGTGTTCTGAACTTCTAAAAAGAAGGGAGGTATTGAAAAAGCGTGATTTTTTTTTTTTAGCTGCTAAGAATAAATTGAAAGATTATACTTCAATTTCAAGCAAGGAAGTACGTGACTTTTTTCATGACAGCCTTGCTTTTTAAAAGAATGTCTGGTTTCCAGCACGACTACTCCATCACAAAGCAGCAAATGGCACACATAACGATTTTGGAGGAATAAAGCATCTTTAACGCTCGAAAAGTAAACACTCGCACATCTCCCTGGGATTTTGAGTAGCGTGAATCTGAGTAAGTGAATGTGAATAAAGCACATTCACTTCGGCAACTTGGGTTCAAAAGAGCCAGGGTAAATCCCTTAGATCCAGCTCATCAGGATGGCTGTGGTCGGAGCCACCGGTGGAGCCACTTACCAGCGCAGAGCGATTTTGATGGGGGTGGTGAGGCAGGACGTGAACAGGTCGGCCGGGAGGTCAGGGACCATGGGCAGCAGCTCGCTGGCTTCGCAGGCTGCCAGCTGGATGCAGTTCTTCATTGACGGGGGCAAGGGCATCTGGGCAAGCGGGTGGTTTGGGTTGATTGCAGCTACCTGGAGGGGAGAACATTAAGAGACAATGACTCATTCGTTCCACACAACTGGAGAGTAAATTGGAGAAGGAACACAGAAGGAAAGAATAAAACAGCGAAGGCTGAAAGCTTTGGGTTTTCACCACAAAGTCCTTTTGAGAGAGGCTCTGCTCTCTCAGTCACTCCAGGTGAGTGGCTGCATGATCAGGAAATGTGCCAATTCTGAAGGGTCTTCTGACCGTGCGAGGAGGCCTCCTCTTTGCCAAATCAGTTTTCTTTATGGTTTCCTCTTTGAAGATCCCCCCTCACCCTAAGATTATATCAATGTCCACTTCTATTTCCCTTTGGTCTTTATAGTGTCTTTACTATTTATCTTAAACGTTCCGCCTTTAACCCAACCAAACCTTATTTTGGCAAGTTTTGAGATGTGGAATGAGGCTGAGAGCGTAAGAGCTGAACACCACAACAACCGAGAGGCAGACCCCAAACCATGAGTGCAAGTGCACCTCCTGCTAGCTCGGGGAACAGAGACAGCTGAAGGTGCAGTGGGGGCTCCTCATCCAGTGGGGGGTAAACGGTGATTTTGTTTTCCTGTATTTTTATTTTCTCTGTTTTACAAATGAATGTGCACTGATTTTGTAATCAAGGAGCAAGTTGTTTTTTTGTGTGGTTGGTTTTTTCTTTTTTTAAATGCAAAGCTTAATCTCTCCTTAAAGTGGAGCTGGTCAAGCCCACCTACCTGAATGTTTACTTCAATGAGATTTCAGAAAGATAAGGGGACTGGCCATGAAACCAAGGTTTTAGAAAGACATACTTTTATTTTTGACAGAATAAAATCTACTTAAAAGTGTAAAACTTGTCTTAAAATAATGGAATGCATTTAAAAGTTCAAAAATCAACAACACAGGAATGTCTGAAAGGCTTCACTGCACTGTCATGAGTAATCAAGTGCTCTCCTGTTTTACCAAAAACACACAGCAGTACTCAACAAAACACTGGATCCTCAGACAACAAAACACAATTATCCTAGCATTATGGGTTTTGATCCTCACCCCCCACACTATATATGTTGCATTTATGTGACAATTCTGGTAATCCACAATAGGTTTTGCTGTCATATTTAGAAATAATGAGATCCAGAAGAATTCATAGCACTTTGGCCAGTAAAATTTCATCAGGATGACACTGCTCTGCCTGCTCCTGAAAATCAATGTGAAGAACAAAGTGCCAGAACTGTTTTCGCCAAATAAAGTTCTTTGGGCTGAGGGAAGCAAAGAGAGCTGCAGGAGGGGCCTGCCTCAGGGACACCAGAGACGCCAGGCCCTGGGAGTGGGCAATGCTCTGCGGAGAGGAGGGCAGTGCTGGAGCCGCCGGGGGTCCCAGCCTGGTGCTCGGAACACAGAGACAGTGAACGGACAAAATACAAAGAACACACACAGGCTACCAGCAAGAGATCCGCCCTTTCTTCGGTTTAGTTGCCCTCAATTGTGATGTTTGAACATCAACATTCAGATAATTAAAATAAAGTTGAAAAAAGAGAGACAATATCGAGCACATAGCTATACAACTTCCAGAAGCCCCTCTCACTCACTTATCTACAAATATCCATTATTTGCCCATAATGAAAATCTGTCTACCTTTGGACCCCAATTACTCCAACCCATCTGGGCTAAGGATTGGGCCTGACACAGCTAGACCTCAAGCCTTAGAGAATGAAGTCTAATGACCAAGAAAGCCAAAAGCACCTCTCTCTAATGCAGTTTGCTTATCATGCCATTCAGCAACAAGGATCTGGAGAACCATGTAACAGGATTCTTCTTGTTTGGATTCTACACCCTTGAAATTATTTTGTACTCAAGCAATTCCTTGGGTTGTAAACGCCAGTGCCCAGGACTCCGCTCTCTTTCTGCAGACCACAGAGACCTCCATAAAAGGATCGGCACTAAGTATTTTAAATAAGTGAACACTGAGGAGGCTGGAATGAATGAGTCAGGGAGGCATAATTTTTTATCACCAATGGCTACCAATTTGTTCCCTGACTTGAAAAGAATGCTGACGCACCTGCACTCCAGCCCCTTACTGACCACTGACCACTCCTTCCATCTGCATAGTCCTGAATGTTTCTAAAGCACATCCACATGCCCCGCTTCACTTCTACAACAGCCCCATCAGGGCAGACTTATCTCCATTTCTAAAGACCTTTAAGGATGAGGAAACAGAGACCCAAAGAAACGATGGAATGCCCAGGCAACTCAGCCACGGGAGGTCAGAGGGAGCCCAGGCCCCTCCTGACTCGGTCCCCCTCGCGCCACCTCCCACCCGAACTCGCGTGGACATCCTCCAGGCACCTGTAACGCCGCACGGGTGCTTGCAGGGCACTTTCTAGATGGCACTCTTAGTATTTTTTAAAGGGCTTAAACACACATGGAAATCTACACATGTTCTAACCTGTTGATGGTGCTATATGACGTGCTGGCATTTTTACTGCAGATACAACCTTGGCTTGAACACCTCAAATTCCACAGGTAAGAGGCACTGAAGGCCACACATTTTATCGATATGCTGTTCCAATACAGGAGCATCAAGCCCAGAGTACAAACAGAATTCAACAATACCAAATAATAAGCAAAAGTTGAACTTTTTAGTAAAAACTGATTTCTAGAGGAATGAGTTTTTGAAAAGCAGAGAGAAGAGAGGGAGGAAAATCGCGTCTAAAATCATCTCCGCTGCTCTAGCTCTACAAGCTAAAATAGCGTCAGGGAGAGCAACCTGCTCTGCACAGGAAATGAGTTTCCGGGGCTGCAGTGACAGCCGCGCTAAGGGGTGCGCTGTGTGTGAAGCGCGTCAGACTTGAGTCATGCAGAAGCCGTGGGTCTTCGTATGTGTCAGCACAGCCTCTCCCGGGAGAGGGAAACGGGAGGCCCTGCAGCAGCTGGGGAGAGGGTGCGTGCAGCTACCTTCGGGTGCCTGGTGGAACTGTGATCTCCAGGACCAGGGAATGGGGGCTGGGAGGGCGGGAGACAAAGGCATCTGAGCTGGTGTCAAGCTCCAGGAAAACAGGGCAGTAAAATAAAGGATGCAATCCTAAATACTGAAATCAAGTCATTTTGAAGTGTCTGTCTTGAACTAAAGGCAGATTCAAATTATTGTAGAATGCATCACTACTATTAGGCATAGAAATATAAGAATGGTTTACAGATGATTAAAAAAGAAACAATTTTAAGCAGGAAGCAATAAAGCACTTATGCAAAACCAGACTCAATATTCTTATTTTCCTTTTCAAAAGGACATGTATTTTCATAGTAGAAATATTGGTGTGGTTTACTAGCTTTAATTTTTCCTTTTATAATTTGCCTCCACTTCACGTTTTCTCTCTAAAGAGCAAGAGAGCTGAGGATTTCACAGCAGGTCCTCTCTTTATTGCCACAACCTCCAAACACTGTGCTTCTTCCACTTTTGCTATTCTTTTAGTTAAAAGAATAGTTAAAGATTTTTGTCTTTAAAAGTTAAAGATTTTTGAGAGGTGCAAGTTTTTCATACAAAGGTCCCCTTTCTACCAAGTCAGCTTTAGGGTACAGGACCATGGGGGGAAGCTGGTGGATCCACGGTGCAGAGCAACCACATCGGAAACAAAACAGGTCTTAGAGAGCTTTTTCGGGGACTAAGAAACCTGTGGCCTGCCAGCCCAGAGGCAACACCACCGTAGTGCTCCTTTGCGCAGCAAGTTCGCCTAGCACCTCTGCACTACGCCTCGCTCCACCTTGAGATCCCCTTAGCACCTGGCCCAGTGCCCCGAAAGCTCGCAGCAGGCAGGAGCCATTGTGGGAGTGGAGAAATAAGTAAATCAGACAGATATGGAGACACCTGTTCCCACCATCTCTTCCAGCTGCCTGTGTTGAAACAGGAGGCAGCATGGGCGCTAGCTGCAGATTCTTCCCAAGTCTGGTAACAAACGTGGCACCTGCCATCACCAGAGCAGCAGGAGGTACTCTGCCCACTCTAATTCCTCCCTTCCTACCACCCCATCGGGCGGGCAGAAGGTAAATGAGAGCTCTGCTTGGGGGATAATTAGAATCAGTAACTTTAAAAAAAAAATCTGACATTCAAGTTAAAGGATTCCACTGATGAATCATTTATCAAGCTTACTAACTCAGGAATACATAAATAAATAAATAAATAAAATCTATTTTAATGGGTGAGTTGTTTCCCACACACTGTTTTTGTTTTGAACTTACTTATGACATTGGTCATTTATTTGAAGTTATTCTTTGGAAAGAGCATGCATGGAAGGCTAATTGTCAAGTGATTCTAGAGCTTTTTAACAGCACCCAGGCATAAACATGGAAAATTCCGACTGGGAGCCAACGTGCTTCCTGAAGCTCTACTTGCCCTTAAAAGAGTTTCTCCTGCAGAATCTGGAGACTTGAACACCAGAAAAGTTTTCATCCTTAAAAGCTCAACAGAGTCTTCTGGAGGACTTGGGAAAAATCCAGAAAATTTTACAGATGCGCTACACAGCAGCAACCAGATCAAAAATAAGACGCACGCATGTGGATAAGTAACAGGAGTTAGTGCACTCAGGAGCTCAGCAGAGAGCCGGCCCGGCAGCACACCCAGGGCTCCTGAACCACTCGCTCCAGAAAACACTGCGGGGGTGCGGGGGGGGAGAGCACCTGCTCCACTCTTTCATAACTAAAATGTGGACATAGTGCTTCTTCCTTTCCTCTTGCAAACAAATATAAGACATCCTTATAAGGAGATGTAGACACTATTTTAAAAACCCAACAAATTCAGAATAGTCTTTAATAAACTTATGAAAACACATTGGCATATAGTAACTTTGATTTTTGATTCAATGACCCCCAACTAAAATGGACATTTTTGCAGAGTCCTAAGGGAGGCAGATCTGTAAGGATGCTGGTGTGTCACTCATCCAACTCATTTCCCTGACCTTAACGGAGCATCTTTCATGTGGCAGACACTGTGGAGAACAGCAAGGACTGATAGTAATAACAATTTGATAAATATAAATTATTAAATAAAAAGCAAATGGAACCTATTGCTGGAAACCATAAAATCTAGGCCAAGAAAGCAGAAGTCTTGTTGGATGAAGACTTCCAACGACACTGGGAAACCACCCCACACTGCCCCTCAGAGGCCAGCGAAAGGGCCCCTTGTGGCAACAGTTGGTCACAATTACATGGAGAGTGTCCCCAAATGAACCATTCATTACTTCCAAGCCATTTAGCTCATAACAACTCAACAGCTTCAAAAATGCTCTAGAACTCTCCTACAACTCATGGAAATGGTTAATTAGAAATTAAGACAAAATTCCTCTCCCCAGTTACTCTTAGATGGTCAACAACTGAAGAAAAGGAGACACACAAATCTGCAACCCTATATATCAATGCTATTAATATATATTTTTTGCTTTTTCAGTCTCACTCTGCCATTCCTCCCCCCACCAGGGGATGGAGAAGGGTCTTGCCCACCAGTGGATCCCCTGAGCAGTACCTCAGTGTAGGAATGAGGCATGTAGAGAAGTGATCCAGCACCCCAGCTTTATAAGCTGTTAGGGTATATAAGTACCAAGGGATGTGTGCATGAGGGTGTGTGTGCACACAATGCTATATCTGTAGTCCTTTCTCTACCGCTCCACGTGTGCTCTGCCTGCCCCTCTTAGACGAATGGCCCGTCCATGCTCCTCTCTTTGGCCAAGTCCATGCTCCTCTCTTTGGCCAAGTCCTCCCCTTGTGTGTCGGAGGCTGCTCGCTCCCTCTCGGCTGCCTAAGGATCACCTTCCTGCAACTCTCCTCCTCACACAAAAGATTATATTCCCAAGAGCACAAATACATGCTCCAATCAGGACCATTGGGAAGAAGAAAAAATAGACAAAACAAGTTAAGAAACGAAAACCTGCCTTGACCTACCTCTCCCTCCTACTTCCACTCTGCCTTTCTACTCTCCTCCACCATATACGTGAAAAAGTCGGCCATACTGGGTCAGTACCCACTGCCCTCCACAAAAATGCTCTTGTCAGTTCAACAGTGGCCTCTGTGCCCCTAAATCCAATAGTCCATTTCCAGCTCTCATCTGGTTTGTCCTCTCAGCAGCATAAGAATCAGTTGATTTTTCCCAGTTGTAGAAAATTTTTACTTCCACCTGACTTCCAGGGTGCCACACATGGCTGGTTTTCCCCCACCTTCCCTGGCTACCACTTCCCTGCCTTGCTGTGGGTCCTCTTCTTTTCCAGACCCCAAATGCACCTCCACACACAGGCCTCAGCCAGCCTCCAGCTCGGTGCTCTTCACACCACAGCCCAAACGTGAGTGGCACCACCATCCTCTCCACTTCTCCACTGGAAGTTCTAGCAGAAGTGGGGACTCCTGCATCCCACGCTGCCATCCCACCACCCCGGAGTCCTCCCATCTCAGTACACGCTCACAACGGCCACTCCATTCTGCCCATCACAAGGCCCAAGACGCTCAAGACATCTCGAACTCCTTTCTGTAGTGCATATCCCAAATCTAATTCATAAGCAAATCATTCATCCTGCAAAAATTACCCCAAATGTAAACACCTGTCATCCCTACCACAACTGCCACCCATCAAGCATCGTCGCCTGTCTCATGCGGACGCAGCATGCTGACACAGCCTCCTAACGCGCCTCCCCACCTCCAGCACTGCCCCACAGCCTGGTCCAGACTTCACTGCAGTGACTGGCCTTTTTGACTTCATCTTGATTTATGCAGCAAACATTAGTGAGTGGCTACCACATGCAGGCACTATTCCAGATCACATCCATCTCCCAGGCTCCAAACCCTTCGGTGCTTTCCCTCTACCCTCAGGATCTCGGAACAAAATCCAAAGATCCAGGAATTCCCACATGACAAGCCTTCTGGCCACCTTGCTAACCTCTTTCCCGGGCTCACCCTCTGGCCCCACTGGTCTCGTTTGCATTCCTAGAAGCCACAGGGGAGCCTCTGTCCATTCCGTGCCCTCATCCTAAAGTGTCCCTCCCACGTCCCCATTTGGCTAACTCTGCCAGGCCATCCAGGTGTCCCTTAGATGTCACCCCTGAGGCTTCCCTGGCCCCTTTACTCTTCATTTCCTTATGCTGCTTTATCTTTTCTTACTGCACTTATTCCTCACTGTATCTATTATAATAGGGTTTTCTTGTTCACCGTCTGCTTCCTGAACCAAAAAGAAGCTTTAAAGCAAGCAAAAACTTTCTAACTTTTTATATTGACAATTTATAATCATACAGAAAAGTTGACATAACTTAGAACATCTGATACTTTCTATTTACTTACAATAATTGTTACTATTTTACCCACATTCCCACATTTATTTTCTCTTTTCCTCTCCATATATAACCAAGTGTGCATGTATGTGTCTTTGTGTGTATACATGAATGTATTTGTTTATCTTGCTTAACTATTTAAACATAAATTCCAGGTATGACACATGAAAGAAGGATTCTATATAACTTATTCATTGCTGTAACAGCCTGTCATTATTCCTGATAAACAGTGGATGCTGAGCAAACATTTCTTGGATGGATGGACGGATGGATGGATGGAATGGACAAACGGGAGGATGGTGGGATGAGTTAATGAGTCACAGCACTGACGACAGTGTATAATTATATAATACTGTGAGGAACCCAAGTGAGGACGTCGCTGGCCTGTGTTGGAGGAGGCAAAGTGCACAGCTGAGCCTGCAGCAGTGGAGCTGGGGCGGGACCTGTCCAGAGGGGCCCCAGAACATAGCAGAAGAACCCAGGTACCACTGAGTACAATGGTAGCTGTAGATTTTTTTGTAGATGATTTTTATGACGTTGAAGAAGTTCCTCTCTATTCCTAGTTTCCTAAGAGATTTTTTTAATCATGAGTGGGTATCAGATTTTGTCAAATGCTGTTTCCACATCAATTGATATGATCATATGATTTTCTTCTTTCATCTGTTGGTGTGGTGGATTACATTAATTGATTTTTGAATAATGAAATAGACTTGCATATCTGGAACAAATCCTACTCAGTTCTGGAATATAATTCTACTGATAAATTGCTAGAATTGATTTGCTATATCTTTGGTGAGGGCTTTTGCATCTAAGTTTGTATGAGATACTGCTCCACAGCTTTCTTCCTTTCTTCTTGAAACTGTATGTCTGACTTTGGTATCAGGGTGATGCTGACGTCATAAAATGAGTTCTGAAGAATTCCCTCCTCTTCTCTTTTCTGGAAAATGTTGAGTAAAATTTGTGCTAATTCTTCTTTAAATGTTTGAAAGAATTTTCCAATGAAACCACCTGGGCCTGGAGATTGCTTTTTCAGGGCCTTTAAATTACAAATTCAAATTCTTGTAGGACTATGCTAATTATCAATTTCATGTTGGTTGAATTTGTGTAATTTCTGGTCATAGAAGTATTAGTCCATTTCTTCTAAATTGTCAAAGTTATGAACGTCAAGTTAGTCACAGCATTGCCTTACTACCCTTCTAAAGATGGCAGGATCTGCAGATAGTCCTGTTTCATTCCTGACCTGTTTCATTACTGATTCTTCTACTCTTTTATTTGTTAATCTTGCCAGAGATTAATCTTTTTTATTGATTTTTCTCTAAGAACCAGTTTTTTGATTCAGTGATTTTTCTCTATTGTTCTTCTTTTTTCACTTTCAACCACTCCTGGTTTTATATTTATTATTTCTTTTCTTCTGACTGCCTTGGGTTTATTTTCCTTCTCTTCTCTAGTTTCTATGAACTTAGACTATTAATTTGAGAACTTCTGTTTTTTTCCTTATGTAAGCATTTAGTACTATAAATATCCCTCTCACCGCTGCTCTAGCTGCATGTGATACATTTTGATATGTTGTATTTTCACTTTCATTAAATTCGATGTCCTTTTTTCATTTCCTGTGAGACTTCTGACCAAGTGTCACGTGTCATGTGTTGCTTACTTTTTTAGGGGATTTTTTCTGCTTTGTTCCTCTTAATGATTTCTAGTTCGATTCCATTACAGTCAAGGAGCATTCAATGTAAGATTTCAGCTATTTGAAACTTCTGGAAGTTTGTTTTATGGTCCAGAATATGGTCTATCTTGATGAGTATTCCATGTGCCCTGGAAAAGAATATGTATTCTGCGGATGTTGGGTGGAGTGTTCTATAGTTGTCAAATAGAAGCTTATTGACATTTCAACACAGACGATCATTTCTTCTTCAAAAGACACAGTTTACAATTTTCTTTTCCAATCTGTATGTGTTTTGTTTCTTCTCTTTCCTCACTGCACAGAACAAGACTTCCCATATATAATGTTGAAGGAGCCCAGTGAGAGTGTGCCAGTTTGGATGTATTATGTCCCCCCGAGGAGCCATCATCTTTTAACCCAATTTTGTTGCGTGGAACCTTTTGATTGAGTGTTTCCATAGAGATGTGACTCAATCAACTGTGGGTGATACTTTTGATTAGATTATTTCCATGGAGGTGTGGCCTCTCCCATTCAGGGTAGGTCTTGATTCATTTACTGGAGTATTTAAGAGAAGCTAAGAGCCAACACACACACAGATGCTTGCTTATGCTTGGAAGCTGATGCTTAGAGATGTTTGGAGATGCAGAGAGAAGGATGTTCAAGAAGCTAAGCTAAGAGATGAAGCCCAGAGTTTGCCCTGGAGAAGCTGAGAGGACCCCCAGATGCTTAGAGAGAAATGACCTGGGAGAAAGAAGCAAGGACACACAGAAGCTGAGAGAGAGGAGCTAAGACAGAAGCCCAGAGACATTTTGGAGAAAGCCATTTTCAAATGCAACCTGGGAGCAAAGGAACAGCAGACGCCAGCCATGTGCCTTCCCAGAGGTGTTCCAGACACCAGTGAAGGTATCCCCTTGTTGTGCCTTAGTTTGACAATTTTATGGCCTTAGAACTCTAAATCTGTAACCAAATAAACCCCCTTTATAAAAGCCAATCCATTTCTGGTGTTTTGCATAATGGCAGCATTAGCAAGCCAGAACAGACTTTTAACCTCTGATTAAATTATTTCCATGGGGGTGTGAACCCCACCCACTCAGGGTGGCTCTTGATTAGTTAATTGGAGTCCTTTAAAGGGAGGTTACACAGAGAGCAGAAAGATGAAACCGCTCCGGGATATGCTAAGCCAGGACACACAGACTTTAGACACTTGGAAGCCGACACAGATGCTTAGAGATGCTTGGAGAAGCAGACAGAAGGACACTTGAAGACACTAAGCTATGAGATAAAGCCCAGAGTTTGCTCCAGAGAAGCTAAGAGAGACCCAGAGACATTTTGGAGAAAGCCATCTTGAAGCACAACCCAGAGCAAAGGATGAGCAGATGCCAGTCATGTGCCTTCCCAGCTGACAGAGCTGTTTGGACGCCATCAGCCATTCTTTGGTGAAGGTGTCCTCCTGTTGATGCCTTCATGTGGACATTTTCATGGCCTTAGAACTGTAAATTTGTAATCTCATAAATCCCCTTTATAAAAGCCAATCCAGTTCTGGTATTTTGCATTCTGGCAGCATTAGCAAACCAGAAGAGACAGCAAATGTGCTTTCCATATTTCTGATCTTAGGGGAGATCTTCCTGTGAAAGCAAACAGGGACAAGCGGTGGGTCCTGTTGGGAACCACAGGTCTGGGGCTACATCCCACAGTGAGGGGGTGACCTGGAAATATTGTGAAATTGATGAATTAGGGAAAAGGGCAAAACTAGAGAACTTACTTCAGAAAAGCTCCTGGTTTTATCACAACTGCAAAGTAATGTAATACGAAGGTGGGTCAATAATATCTCCTGTCCTTTGTTTCTTTTTATATTTCGTGCAAATAAAAGATCAAATATATTCAGCGCAGCATCAACATTGCTAAAGAAGATCAATAAAGGGAGTTAATTCAAATGTATCTTTATTTATCAAGACAAATCTAAAACCATTTTCTGAACACCTACTGCATAGGAGGCATTCTTGACAGGTTTGCAGAAAAGATTTAAATTGCAGATCACAACAATAGAAGATAGTACAAGACAATATATAACTAATTCCCATATTGGTCATGTAAAAACTTATGCTTATTGGGCCAGCTGAGGGAGATCTGAAGCTGTGGGAAGTGTTTAGGAAGGAAGGAGAATTTTAGCTATCCCCTGGAAGATGAGTGTGCTAATGACACACTGTGCTTTATTCTGTAGATTTCATTTAATACCATCAGCAGGGAGGGTTCCTAAATTTTTTATGAAAGAAATCACTTTTCTTCTCCCCAAAGCCTTCAAATACAGGACTAGCAGTAGTAAAAGTTGCCAACAGAAAAGAACCTTATCTCCCCATACAAACCACAGAAAGGGATGTGCCTAGGAGCGAGGCAGTGACCAGAGGCTTCGAGATCTGCTAGGTGCGATTCTGTCACAGAAATGCAGGATGCTGGTACCCATACACTAAGGTTTGCCAGGCATTATTCTTGTCCCTGGGGTCCCCCATGCAGTGACGACACAGACCATAAGCAAGTAGGTTGGCATTAAACACTATATAATTCTAAACTGTGATGCCAGCTCTGAGGGTGGGCCACCAAGAGCGTAAGTTGGTGGGGTGGGCTCTTCAGTCAGGCCCAGCGCGGCCTTGCGGCCAAGGTGGCATTTGGGTGGTGGCCCGAGGAGGAAAGGAGTCAGCTGGGCAGAGCAGGGATGAGGTGTCAGCCAGAGGGAGCCTCAAGGGCTGGCAGGGAAAGAGCAGGCAGAGCAGCCACCGCAGCAGAGTCGCAGGGCTGGGCGTGGCAGGCAAAGCAGGGGCAGTGTGACCTCACGTCCAGGTGCAGGGTGGCCTGGCACACTCGGCTCCTCACCTCCTGCCTGCAGCTGTCCTTTCCACCCCTACGTGTTCCCCCTTCTCTCCTCAGCTCTCACGATCACCAAGGGCCCTGACCCTCCAGAGCCCTGCTCTCCTCAGCATTGCTTTCCCGTGACCCTTTTCATTTCTTGGGCACTGCAAGGGCCACCCCTCTTCCGCTAAATTATTTCCTCTAGTGGCTCTATTCTACCCAGCTAAGCATTGTGGTATAGATTTCAATTAAAAGGGTTTCTACCATGGTTGAGCTGCTGATTTACCATGCCCCTCACCAAACTCTCGGGCAAACAGCTGCAGGGCAGCAGTTCCTCCCCAATCACAAACACAGGTCTCCTCTGCTGTCTCCCCACACCTGGGGGGGTGCTTCAATGCGTAAGTGCTGTAAGGCCGGGAGGACAGACTGTGCTGCTTTTGAAAACCTTCTCCATAGGAGAAACTGCAAAGTGGACAGAGGTGCCTGGCCAGCCGTTATTAACAGGGGGGCTGGGAACTATCCAGAACATGCGCAGAGAAGGCAGGAGGGGAACGTGGTCTTCCCTGCCAGAGCCACACTGGTGCTGACTGGACGAGGGGACCACCTGGAGACCTGGCACCAGGACAGTCAGCTTCTTGCCTGCGGTCGGGTGCCACAGGGCCAGCAAGTTATCCCCGGGTCTCCCTCCTCCAACAAGGCACTCAGCAGCTTTTGCTCCCTGAAGACAGGGAGTGAAGTATCTGGGGGGAACTAGGGTAGTGAGTGAGTCACTGGCATCCCAGAATAATAATGCCCATGCCTTCTGATGTCGGGTGCCACCTCAGTGCAGCAGCCAGCTGCCCACCTGCTCTCCATAAGGCAAGGCCCCCAGTGATAATTCCCACCCATGGGCACACAGCAACAGCAGGGTTTTTCCTTCATTCTTAAATATGAGAAAAAACAGGGAACCATTAAGTATGTGGGAAAGCTTCCAGTACAAAAGAGAATAATCAAAATAACCAAAATAAAAATTATTCATACTAAAGGAAAAAGAGAATCTAGAAAAGAGGACAACGACTTTTAGAAACCCACAAATTACTATCGCTGACATGATTTTTTAAATTGAAGATGAAAATTAATAAAGTGATTATATAACAGACGGCTCATTTTTCTACAACCTAAAATTATGTTGTGGAAGAGAAAGAGTGGGGGCGGAGAAAAGAGCACAGCGACGTGGAGGCTACAGTGGGCAAGCCCTGAGCTCTCTGAGGAGGGAGCAGACCCCAGGCCGAGGCCTTGGACTCCAGCAGCAGCAGGTGGACAGAGAATACGTGCAAACTCGCACACACATTCCAATGAGAGAACTGTGATCAAGAAACACGCCTTCCTCCACAGAGCCTTAGAATTACCCCGTGGTGTCCAGAAGCCATATGCAGATGCTCTGGCCTGACAGACACTAAACTTTCTAGCACAGAGACTTGGCTTCCACTACAGAATTCCAGGCACATTAGTGCCGTGCATTCGTCCACAGCAGCAGCTAAGGAAACTTAAGATTTCAAAACACGAAATTCAGAGCTCTATGGGTCAAACATCTAACACATTTTGAAGAAACCCACAATTCCAGATGTTAGTCACAGTGATCAATACATGAGGATGATGAATTGCATATCAGTTCCAGTTCAGGATTCAAAGCAGGAAGTAGGTGGTGAAGTCCCCAAGTGTCGCAGAACCAGGCTTGTTTCTCGCCATGAACACAAGCGCCCGTCTGACAAGTGTCTGCTGCAGGAAGGGAACTGCAGTGCTAATGGCTGAACTTGACAAACACGCTCAGACAGGGCTGGGTAAAAGCAAGATTTACTTTTTCTCATGGAAGGCACCACGAGAAGAGCCTTGCAAAGCACAAAGTTGTGTTTAGAGGAAAGAGTGACGCCACCAGATTGAAGGGCTGACTTTCAACCGGAAGACAATCCTCGTGGCAGCCCCCGCGTTGGGAAGACCACCTCTGCTGGTGCCATGGTGGCCATCACAACGCGCCTGCGCTCCAGGCCTAGACCAAACGAGGACAAGCCTTCCTGGGACACAGGGAGCGCCACCTCTCTGCAAAAGAAACGGCATCGCTGCCCTCTACCGCTGGACATTAACTCACTTGCCTCCAAAGACAAGGAAAACCTTGCCTAGATTTGACTCCATGGTTTACCACCGTCTTCAGGGAAGATAAGAACTGCAATGGTCTGTGCTGATGCTCAACACTTAACAAGGACCATTTCAAAGACAATCTGTTTATTGAAGACTCAGTCTTCCTTTCTAGTTTACACAACAAAAATTTAACACCCAAGATTAAAGTTGTTGCAAAAATGTTTCCATTCTCTCTGTCTCCAATTAATTCAAAATATGTATATTATGCTTTATGACTCCTCCTCCTATGGCTTTCAGTGGAATGCAGCTGGTTGTACCTTTGGATACTTGATGACAGCTATAATGAGGCCAGCTGGCAGACTTTTCTAGTAAATCTACTCATACTCTGCAGGTAGAAAGTGTGGTAATTGTTTGGTGGAAAGAGTCGAAAATTCTATACCCAAACCATCAATAAAGTACACGGCTAGAATGAAGACATTTTACACATACAGTGCGGCTGACACACATTATCAGATAACTGAATAGCCATTCCCAATTCCATTCCCCCTGGCTCCTTCCCGCTATAGCTGAGGGAACTACCCAACCCAGCTGTAGCCAATAAGGTGAAAAGGGAAGTCTGCCTTCCTGATAAGAGAGTCCTATGTGGCCACTATCACCTTTCCTTTCCCCATTTCTTTCTGCCTCAAAGACAGATGAAATTCCTGGGCCTGTGATGGGCATATTGCAACCACAAGGATAAAATGTCAATCAGATAAGGGTGCCAGAGAGGAAAGATTTAAACAGCCTGGGTCCCTGATGACACTGCTGAATAGGTATAAATTACCATGGAGATCTTATAAGTGGACAAGACAAAATGTTATTTGCTTCAAAACAAATAATGAGATTTTTCATTATTTATAGCTGAAAGCATTCCAAATGTAAACATTTAAAGCCTGAGAAATATCATTCCCATACATCCCTTCTTGGAATGTTACTTGAGGATTTGCTCCAGCAGAACAAAGGAAAAAATCAAGAAAAAGAAAAAGGTGGGGTCCAGAAAGTAGTGAACACATCCCACTTGAGCTATAAGGGGAAATCCCAGGACTGCTGTGGAGCAGGCCTACACAAAACCGTCAACTGAGGGTGGCAGTAGAGAGCTGGGGAAGACGACGTTTCAGGAAAAAAACATATTCTGAGATTGGCTACCATCCTTGAGAATTTGAAAACTGAAGAAATGCTCAAGATACATAATTCAAGAAAAGAAGAGAAAATCTCTAAGAAAAGCAACCAAAAACTGCTTTAAAAATAGAAATCATGGTAGTCTACTTAGCCATTCAATGAACAATATTTACATGGTCATAACCAAGTAAACAAGGTTTCATATTTGTCATTTTTAAAGAATCAACCCATACACAAAGCAAAAAGAACAGAATTATGGTCAGAAAACAGAAGGTAATTATAGAAGTAAATGAGCAGGTGATAGAAGCTGGGAAAGAGAAGAGGCAAAAGAAAGTGCAAGGAAGCTAAGAGCCTTTTATAAAACAAAGACGTTATCTATTATTAATGAAACTAGGAATAAAAACATAAGGATGTGATTCAAAATTGCAATAGTTATAAAGCATAGAAAAAAAATAGTGAGACAACTAAATGGTATTGGGGAGGTGGGAGAAGATACTGACACACCTCTTTAATTTCTCTTTAGAATCCACTATTGAATTCAAACATGAAATATTAATTAAAACTATCATTTAACAGATCTCTCATTACCAGAGTTCTATATTGCTTCCCCAATTCTTTAAAGAGAAGTTACTCATGGAAGCTCTGTTTTTGGCTTGTATCATACCAGAAAACCCACAGATAATTTAAAACTGATGAATCAAGAACTAGTCATATAAGCATATTCACCACCAATATGGAGACACTCCCTAGGGGAGCTACAAGCACAGACAGTTACAGGTGGTTCTCTTTGGCAGTGGGGCTTCTTCTGGGGAGGCCTGGGGCCAGGAACTACTATTATTCATCATAAGCCCTCTGTACTATTCGATTTTTTAAAACCATAGCATAAACTAATTTTGGGAAAATAAAAATACTTATTTAAAAAAAAAATTGAAAGCAGAGAGATTTGAAAACTTTTTCTCTAAAACTCTTTCAAATAGCTTTTCCTCGATTTTCAGATTGCAAAGCAATATGACAGAATGAAAAATGTCAAGAACACTACTGAGTGACAGATGTGCACTCTTCCAGCTTTGATGGAGTCGCAACTGTGCAGTAACGCGTGCTATGCCTGGATGGAGTCACCGATGTCACCTCCAGTCGCCCTCTGGGGTAGGAGTGCACAATAAGGAGGCCTCCTGGTCCCCGGGCGAGAACTATGCTACCAGAATATGAATGCTGATAATCATCTCTGAAAATTACGTCACTCATATTTGAGTTAATGTTTATCACTTGGGGACTTTCTGGTCCAAGTGATCATTTTCTTGCATTATATTTAATCATTTTTATTTTTTTAAAAACTGTATAAGCCATTCACCTGCCAATTTCTTTTCATTCACATGTTATCATCTCCCCAATAAAATGTACTAAAATGTATTACACATTTACAAAGGACTTGGCCAACTGTAGAGAGGAAGAGAATTTTTTTAAAGAAGAAACCTAAGAGGCCATGTAGGAATGCAGATTCTACAGCGGATAGTAAAGTGATAAAATGAACATTTAGATATTAGCTGGAAGCCAATTTCATCATTTTAATTTCCTCTGTTTAAGCAAGAGACCAACTGAACAATAGCCAATAATAGTAAATGTAATGGAAAAACACAAGATTTCTCTACACTGTAATTAAAAAAAAAGGACAAAGATAAAAATCAGAGCTAATTACAAATCATATGGTATAATTTTTGCATTGCCATCTACGTGCCACTCCAAATAAATCTTTTTCATTTGATCTCCACCATGAGGAATTAAGTTAGTCAATTAAACATTTTTCCCCAAAAAAGATGTATGCAAATCTTTTTCGTTGCACTCAATGAAATGAACAGCATCTCAGGCTGATTAATCCTTGGCAACATACAGAGAACACATACTGTACAGAAACTCAAAGTGCTGAAAAGTAAACATTTAGTCTTATGCATAAGATAGAAATGCCTGTCTTCTGCCGAATGGGGAAGGGAGTTCTATATTTAACTTGTTTTCATTAATGTAGGCTGATGTATTGTCTGCCCCTTAACTACCTTAGTGCTCGTAACTCGGGTATGACAATCAAGCAGGATTTTTAGCATTTTTATTTACATATTATAAATGTAAAAATTTTTTTTGCAGGATTTATTGCTTTATCTGAGGAAAGGCAATCATCTCTTGGTGCCTGAGTTTTCTTAGTGCTCTATTAGACAATCCATTGCCTGGGTAATCCTGGATGAAATGCCAAAAAGCCAGGTAAAAATTTAATGATACAAAATTTGATCTTTCCCCTCTCTTATTACAGAATGCAAAAAAATAACTTGGGGCACAGTCTTCCATTTTCAAGGAAAAAGGACATCATTTTTATTACTCTTATGCAATCTTCAGCATAGGGACAAGTCATAAATATAAAATATTAAACAGAGAAATGTCTGTTTTAAAGTCTGCCAAAGAGAATTTCAAATTTTGTTGCTAACTATTTCAGCAATATCATCTGATAAAATGATAGAAAAAACAAACAAAACACAAAAAGACCAATACATAAAATTGAATTTATCCAATAAGGCTTGAGAAGACATGCACTCAGGACCATTTTTATTCCTGAATTAAGAATTTCCTGTACTGCAAGCAGCTGGAATTCATGAACCCCTCAAGGGTGCAGAATATTTTATTCTGACCCTCTTGTGCAGGCCACAGGATGGAGGCCTCTTAATTGAAAATGCCTCTTCAACTTCTCTTTAGAATTCATTGTTTAATTCAAACATCAAATATTAATTAAAACAACCTAGTAAAATGCCTCTTCATTATCAGGGTACTACACAGCTTTCCCAAGTCTTTTAACACAAGCTACCAATGGCAGCTGTTTTCGTTTTTTCTCTATCATTTAGCTTTGTGGGATATATTTAACACACACATACACAAACGAAATTGGAGCAATAAAAAAATGCTAACAGAAGTGAAATCTGTGTCTGGACATTGGTCCATTTCTCATAAAATAAATGTGTCTGCCTTATTTTAACATTTATTTTACAGGTAGAGACCGCCAGGGCACAAGTCAGCTCCTACTAACTATATCACTTAATTCAGGTTCAGATTTTAAAAAGGCGCTGGGTAAAATGCAATGTGAAAATAAGCCCACACGCCTGCACAGAACCTCCCCAGTTCTCTGTCATTGAATTCCCCATCCTGCCCGTGACACTTTGAGTTCGTCTCCACTCAGTGACTGGAGGAAGCACCACAGACTGTCCAGCAAGCCCCCAGCCCCAGAGAAAGCAGTGCAAGCAGTCCTGCTCTGGGGTGCCTCACCTCCAGCTCCTGCTCCCTCTGCAGGGCGAACTGCTTGAAGGACTTGACGATAAGGCCAGCATTGGAGCAGTCGTAGACGAAGATTGACGGGCTGCCCATCCAAGTCTGGAGATCATATATAGACAGAGGAATATATTGAGTGTAGTTCTAGAAAACAAAAGCAAAGGGCACATATATTACTTACACACCTCGAGACCTCTACCCGCAGTTTCTACTCCCAGACCTCTCTAAAAAGACAAACTAAATTAATTTTAAGCCTACCATTCCCTCACTAAAAACACATCATTATCTCCTATTATCAATTTTACATAAAGAAAGGTACAACACACAAGTTGCTTAAAACAGCCTGATGCCTCATATCCTACATTTACGGAGCATGTTGGTCAATGAGCAGCGGTTGTCAGTGCCAAACAGTTGACCCCAACATGGCTCTGGACGTCGTCCGGAATGGGGTCTCCCGTGTCCCACATATCTGTGAGTGCATATCCCCTTTTGCATTTTAGCTGTTTTCTTCCATTCAAACTCCTAAATTAGCATAATTTAGAGCTAAAGAATGAATTTTGTTATCAATTTAATGGGATTGATGTAATTTTTAGTATTTTATTTGGGAGCTAGTAAGTAACACATTTCATCATTCTAATCCTAATTTTCAAAAGTGAATGATGCTTTTTCCTTATCTGCGGGCTTTAAAGTGCATTTTTCTCCATGGCCCTTTCAGAGTGCCCCACTCCTTCCTAACTGGCTGCTCCGTGAGAACACTGGTCACTTCTAGTAGCCACCTTGATTTATATTCTCAGATAACGCCCACTTGCACTCACATGCCCAACAGTATTTTAACAAATACTATTTAAAATGGGGTTCGGTCCAGCATGAAAGGATATCCAAAGGGTAGTCAGTCGCTCTAATTCCAACAACTCGAATATGGTGGAAATATTTACACGTGTACATGCCTGTAACGGGAATTTTGTTATCCTGGAATTCATGCTGCTCGATTACGAATATTTGAAGGCAACGGATTTGGTCAGCTTACAACTAAGTTTACAGCTTAGCTGTTTCTCAAGATTAAAAAAGGTACAGTTACAAGGGTTGCAGGGAAGGCAGCCACAGAGATGGAAAGGGTCACACAAACAGAAAGGGCGAAGTGGCAGGGAGCCCGGGTCAAGGTCTCGGGTAGGGCTGGGGGGCACCCGTCCTGGGAGGCCTGGGGGTCAAGGGGATGTGAGTGCAGGCAGGGCAGGCTGGGCCTGGCAGCAGGGGACGGAGAGAAGAGGGAAGGGAAGGAGCACGTGGCACACCCTTCAGCTTGGGCACCACCAGCCGCCACTCTGGCCTCCTGACCCAGGTCTGTGCCGGGAACCTGGTCCCCGCCCGCCACCCAGGGGGGCACTGGAACCCCTGCAAAAAGGAAAGGATGCCCTCACAGGTCTCCCTGTCTCGAATTAACACTCCTCAGTGCCATCACACATTCAAGCCAGGGCACCACGAACAGAACCTGCTGTATCATTGGCTAAAGGCCTAAGCAAGGCCCGGCGCTGTCCCCACATGGAGGAATGTGGAGCCCCAGGTGACCAGGTAGACGAAGGTGCATGCAAGTGGAAGGCTCAGGCTGGAGACTGGGGCGGGAGAAGCCACACAGATGTCTTTTTCCAAGAGGCTTTCTCCAGAGGAGGTGGCTCCGGGTTTAAGGTTCTGTTACAGGCCAGTCCCAGAAGAGTTAGCAAATAAATGCTCACTCTTAATACAACGCTACAACTGAAGGGGGGCCTCAGACAGGGTTTGTTCAAGGCTGGCATGCAGAGTCAAAGGGCACGGCAAGAGCCGCACATCACGAGCACAGACGCTGAATACCCAGGGCACTTGCCATCAATTCCAAGTTCGTATTTCTTTAACCATGAATCACTTATCTTTCTCATTAGACTGCGCAGGGACCATGCGGGTCAAGTGGGACTTTGAGAAATTGACTCGTCTCATGGCAAA